>NC_064640.1:1072393218-1072698299 GCF_023864345.2 Schistocerca serialis cubense | reverse complement strand
AATATTTTTTTTACACTGTGTATAAACCCAGAAATCTTAATGCAAATGCTGATACATCAGTGGTAGCCAGTGGTATCTGAAGCTGGGTGTTGCACCAAAGTTTCAATGTTACATTTTTATACGAGATGGTTACAAGGAAGAAAATTCTTTTATCGGTGCCTCGCTTCCCGACATTTGTTACGATTTAAACATCCTGACAATTCGTGTGTATGAATGCCAGAAAATTCAATTTTTTAAATCCAAGTTATGATCCTAAAAAAAGTGAGAAATATATCTGACAGAAAAATATCTGTAGCAAAGAGCATGCTATGATTTATCAACTATCTAGAAAAACTATTGAATGAGCTACATTCCTAGTAGAACTGAAACACACTCATCATTTAACGAACTTGTCTTACTTGTATTGAAACTTTGCCATTCCATTTTTCACTGACAAACTCTTCAGTCACACACCAATTGCAGTCTGTAATCTGCATCGTGAGACCTCTTTCGGCAGAAAGCATCGCCGAGGCCGTCAACCTTTCCTCACTCGGAGTTATGTAAGAATAATTTTATTATTTTCAAAGTTGAAAAGCAGCCTTTCGGTTCGACCAATGTCAAGGGAATTGTGAGAATTACCTTCAACAGTTTAGACTACTTAGTGAACATCTTCCCTGGGCTGTTAGTTGTCAGACTCAACTAGACTAACTGCACCAGATAATGATCTACATTCTTGTGCTAGGTAGATAAAAGATAGTTAACAATATAGTTTCAGCTTATCCAAAAATGATGACAATGAACACATTTCCTTTAAGGTATCTTCAGGATATCTTAAAAACATACAAGGGGAACTTAACATGAAAAAACAATGAAGCAGCTACAAGATGATGTGAAAAAATACAATGATCTATAACATCAATCACGTTGCACAGCACCTTTGCCTTTCTTTTCTACTCACATCAGGCTATTCCAACTTCATTCTCTTCACTGATAAATCAGTAGATTCATTAGTAATCAACAGATTCAATGCCACTGGTGATACCAATTACTTCTCAAATCTCGATAACATTTATTTTAAATGTCGAAATGATCTTATGGGCCAGCACGCATTGATTCTCCGTACCGTAACTGACCAAACAGAACTCTGACAAATGGCATAACTTAACTAGAAAATTCCAACCAATAACTGAAACGGGTACCGTGTGGCCCCCGCTACATAAGTTCTGAGAGTGCTCGCATTGGACAAATGAAACATGTAAAATAAATAAAAAATTACATGCAACTTGTGCCGGCTCTACAATTTTAATTTATAACAGTTGCTGTTCCCCTGCAGGCAAATGTCTGTGCTCACTGATAATTTAAGATATGATTGAAACGAACATTTTTATGGCGAAGAGCCTGGCAAATTGTAGTTTCACTTCTTATAGAATCACCTTCCAGTATGTGATTTATACATTGTTGGAGTAATGAACTGCATTTACGAATTGAGATCGAAAAATCCACTGGACAAGATCGAGGGAAATGCTTTCTCACTAAGTCACCGAGGATAGTGGTCCACTGCGCACTCTATGAAAAGAATGGACATATTCTCTGAAAACTCTAAATAAATAAATAAATCATACTGCAATTGATTGATACCGCTTTGCTCATTATAAGATTAACTTCATCAGCATAGCAATGTACACATTCTGCATTAGGACAATTTTTACACAACAGTTTGTACCCCACCCGAGGAAACAGCCATAACAGATGCCTCATCACAGGTCTGTGCAAGTAATTTTTGGTGAGTCTTTTTGCCTATTCAATTCTTCTAGCAAAGTCGCAGCGAACATCTGTGCACCGTGTTCACAAGGAGATAGGAAACTCTAGAACCTCTGGGTCTCAATACGTAACAGTATACAACAGCCATCTGAAATATGTTTGATCTGTTTGTTTTATCTGCTATAACAGCTAAAAATTATGATTCCTTATTTGCTTTGAAATTTCTTCTTGGTATACATCCAACATAATTTGGAAAAGTTCACTTTGAATAGTTTTGAAGGTTCCTTTGAAAACAGTTGCCTTACCCAAATTATCTTTCAATGCTGCATTCAATCCAGAAGTAAAGTTAGTCAGGGTTTGATAACAATTCAGTTTTATCATGATCCCTTAAGGCCAATTCGAAGGAACCACAGAAATATATTTAGCCCAGATCTATTACACCCAACTTCTTCTACTATGCAAACTGACGGTGGAGGGAGGCGAAATAAACATACGGGGATGGTACTAAGATATCAGTCGTATCAGGACTTTGTGCAAAATAAGTTGTGACGAGGGATAATGTGCACGCAACTGGGACTCAAACCTGGGATCTCCCGCTTACTAGGTAGTCGCATTAACCACTGTGTGACCCGGACAGACCGTTTATCACAAATGCACAGACTATCTCAGCTGACCTGCACTCCCACCTAGTACCTATCCACAGCCCCCAGCCGTGTCGTCCACACTCACTACATTTAGATTCCTGCTGGAGATTGAATGTAAATGTGCATCTGCACTGAAGGTTGTGATTTCAGTGCCCATCATGGCAGATCGGTTATACAAATGTGTGACGTCTGTTCTTTCGGACACGTCATTCTCGGCAATTTTCCTTCTCGATGCACTACTCGGTTGTTCAGCTATTTTGTATTTGAGCAGCTGAAGATTCGTGCTTTTACACTTTGGTACTCAGATGGTTTACGTCTGTAACCCTCACTTTTGTCCACAAGGGTTCAACATCATACAGGCATGGGAAGCAAAATAATGCATTTTTAAATTCACAGCCACACAACCAATCACTATTTTTACAAATATTCATTTTAAACGCTGTCCTAAACTGTCAATTTCCAGTATTAATATTTTGCACGGTGTTTAAAACTGGTTACACTTTGCAAACTAGGAACTGTGTGACGAGCTAGTTCTCACTGTACAGAACGTATTATATGCAACAGTGCACAGAAAAATGCAGTATCGAGAAACCGATAGACTCGATCACCTCGAAACGCCACAACGTATACACACGAGGTTCTCGGAGATAATATTTCTAAATGTGATAAATAAAAACATTAGGACTTCAGTAACAGCTACAATTGCAATATTCCAGCCATTTTTCCAAATGCCACTACATTAAATCTGCGCTCAATTTACAACTGAAAAACTATAAACTCCAGTTATGCTGATGAGAAAAAAATTTCTCCGAATTTCTACCTTCAAAACTAATTTGTCAAAAAACAAAACTATCACAACCGATGTTAAAAGATCGGTACTCTCAACTTTGTGGATGGTGGAATGGCACACTCTAGTGGCCTCGATGACAAATGAATGAGAGAAAGCTGGCAGACACGTCGTCCATAGAGTGGTGCCTTCTGACGGGACATTAGGAACTGTCTCGAGTCAGGGAATTTGCGTGCCGACTGCGTTACTCTCCGACGTCACTGGCACATGAGCCACCTGTTGCCACGGACGGGCGTCGACTCGACTCGTACCCGCTCCGAGTACGGTGGTGTGCACTGTCTGCACAGAGTTGGAGTAAGAGAGAAAACTCCGAGTTTGCTTCGAGCCTTGCAGCATTTTCACGTCTGTTATCGAGGTGACAAGATGTCAGGTAACCGAAGACTGTATGTTGTAACATCTATTACAGCACATATTAGGCTTCCTAAACCAAATAATTATAAGAAAAGTGGACATGTGACGTGTAAAATTACTGGGAGCTGGGCAACATTGCAACAATAACATGCGTCCTCATTGTGATGCATTGAGCCGAATGTGGTCAGACGATGTAGAGGGCACGAAAGAACGAGACACAGAGTGGTTAGGGAAAATTAAGAACGTGTGAAGAAAATGAACTAGACACAGAGGAAAAGGTCGAACTAGTGTTAGGCAGTCATCAGAGGATGCACAGAAACTTAGGCCAAATAGAAAACTATAATTAGTGGAAAGACATGAAAAGAGGAACACATTAGGAACTATTACAAATCTCAAAGAAATAAGTTCACACAGAGAAGAGGGTACATAAGTTATTAAGGATCCAGAAAACTGTGACGACAGCATTTCACTGACAAACGGGGTGCTCTAGAGAACTCGTAGGACACTGGTGGAATATTTATGACACTTCGTTAGAGAGGACCACTGTACTTGGAATATATGGGAACAGTATACTGTTTCTGTATTTAATATGCCTCACAGTAGCAAAGTATCAACGAAAGTAATCAGTTTTTGAAACAAACAAGTAACTGGATAGAAAAAAAATTTATTTATCATGTGGTGGCAGGAGAACACACATGAAAAAGGTATTACAGTTTGCAAGCTTTTGGAGCCACATGCTCCTTCTCCTAACAGAAGGGTCGAAGGGGGAGGGAGAGCAGTGAAGGATCCTTCTCCTAGCAGAAGGGTCGAAGGGGAAGGGAGAGCGGTGAAGGAGGAGGACTGGTAAGGTTTAGGAAAAGGAGTAGAGTTTGGAGGAGTCACGCAGAACCTCTGGTCGGAGGAAGACTTACCGGACAGGAGGAGACGGAAAGACTGACCGTTATAGACTGTAGTGGACAAGATTCAAAAATCTGAGAGCTTAAACACGGTAGATACAGTAATACGAGAAACAGAGAATACTGCTGTAACATCGTGCACGAGCTAATAAATGCGGAAAGCTAAGTGCACTGTATGTGGTACAGGTGGGATGGGGATTGCAAAAAATAGAAGGTTAGAAAATGAAAGATGTGGAAAACTAATCTATCCAATTACTTATATTTTCACAGTAGCAATGGCTATACATTGTTGGCATAAATTTATGGGAGACAAGTACACATTCCAGGAGTCATAAAGACAGAGGAATGAACTGTTATGCATATCAGCCAACTAGAATGCTGCAAGCAGCACATCCAGTAGCACGAGAAAGGATAAAAGAAATGAAGGAAACCAGTAAAGCTCACACAAAGAGTTGGAGAATCGAAGAATATTTAGGATGCTTCTTTTGTTTGATGAGACCGTAAGAAGGTGTCATTCTAAGAAGCTAGCTGCACAATTCCGTGGACCGTACAAAGTGATTGCAGATGACCTATCCGATGTGACAATTAAGATGTACAGAACTACGCAATGGAAGTACATGCGAAATCCCAAAATTAAACTTTTTCTGTGGTGTGTCCCAATGTCAAGTGTTCAGACTATTTTGTTCTGCTGAAGCTACCATAGCAGGGGTAGCTTATCTGGATATGTTACCAGAACGGCTCTTTCATCAGTTAAAAGGTGACCCCGAAAACTTTACTCGGCAACAACATCGGGCCCCTATCCGTCGGCACGTTTTTGTACGAGCACAGTCGAACATCGAAGCCTTTGACCGCTGGACTGGTGCTAATAACTGATATGACGAGGACACTGTTCTGCTGGCCTCGACCCCTGTGATTTTTTTCCTTTGGGCTTTGTAAAAGATCTTGTCTGCTTTGTGCCACTATCTAATGATCTGCCAGAGTTGAGACACAGAACTGAAGGGGCTGTTGTTGCTTCCATTGCTCTGGACTTATTACCCAAAGTGTGGGAAGAATTGTATTTTAGGTCGAACTGAATATTTGTATAAAAAACTGTTATAATATACCACTGAAACGGGAAATTCCTTTGCAGACAGACTGTACTTTAACACGAACTTTATTATCTACATTGAGGACAGGAACTGATTAACATCAGCTACGTTGTGGGCAACACGTGCAGAGCAGTTGTGTAATGTTATTCAATACTATAACTGCAGTGACAGGATGCAGCGCACACACACTGAACATCACTTGCTTCATGACTCAAAGCACTATGGAGATGCATCAGGACCACTATTTCAATGAGCTTCTGGATTTAAATTCTTTACGACAGGGTGTACATGCGGACAATTTGGGGGGGGGATAAATAAATAAATAAATAAATAAGAAAAAACCACGCAGATTTTCCCCTGTTAAAAATACACTTTTTCTGGGTGAAAATGTACTATACCCTGAGAGAAAGTACATTTTTCCTTGTTAAGTGCCAGTATATTTTCCTTCGAAGCTGTAAAACTTTTCAATTCTTTGACTGGTAAACGTTTTATACACCAGCACAGAACTTCCAGTATTTTAGGAAACAAAATCCAGCAAGAAAACAATGCGTTCTGGAAAGCTCTTTGCCGTGGGGCAACATAAACATTGTATATACTGGTATTACAAAAGTATAAATACGAATTCCAGCACGTACAGCACAGTAGCTTTCGGAGCAGTGAAATTTAGACTGTGCTGCACAATGCACTTCCGTTAACTAATTATAGCTTGTGTCACACAACCTAGACAGCAGATATTCGGAGCACGGTACGGAGAAGATGAGACAATTTACTTGTAAAATGAGCAGGAAAGAAGCAAACAAGTATTGCTACGACTGTGACATATCCCCCTACATGTGAGAAAACTTTGACCCTTTCATTGGAAATCCAATTACGTGTGAAATTGCTGAACTCATCCTTCAATTTTTTTTTTTTTTCGTTTTCTAAAGGATAATCATACTTCTGCCATTGTTTTTGCATAATCTGTAATCTACGAAAGAACTGAAATAAATATGAAAAACTAACCTTGAAGCTTGGTCTCTTTTTAGCATCTGTTAAACACAAACGCACCATTAAAATTTTAAATAATGGCATAAATGGCTGGTCATTTTTAAAGTGGCTGGCTCTCAAAATGTTTAAGTTTCGAACGACAGTGAAACACTTCACAATTTAATTAATTCATCACATATTCTCACATGTCTTGTGTAAAAGGAAATTTACTTTGAAAGCAGTGCTTCTCAAATAACCATTCACAATATTTTCCCACGGCTTGTTAGAAATGTAAACACCTGTGATGTCACTCTCATTGAAAGCAATTTGTTCTTACAAAGTTTTCACAATCTTAACTTTTGCTTTGGTGTTATTCTCTGGTTTATGTTTTACTGCTGCAGTATTATTCTGCAGGAGTGGGCTACAGTAAAATTATTTGTTAGAATCAGTTTTTATCAGTCAAAACTACAAAAATTGATCTGAAAATTAAAACAATGAAAAATTCCCAAAATTATAACAAATTGCTGGACTTTTCCCAGATGAAAAAGTTCCCCCATTTTTTCTAGATTTCCTGGCCGTGAGAACGAGCACATAACTCCACAGAATACAGACTGCCACGCAACTGTGATACCAAATAGGAGAACAGCAGCTGTTGTAATTCAGAGAAGTAGCAGTGATTCTGACTGACATTTCTTCAAATGATCACTGTGTGTGCACGGACTGGAGGAGTACATCATCAACACTTGCCACACTTTGGGACGGTACCGTATCTACAAACATCTACAGTGACATAAATGGTTGCACTGGTGCGTCATGTGCAATTTCCTATTCAGACATAAATCACAGCACCCTTTCAACAAATCTAAGCTTTCTGTGCACCTTTCCTAGTAATGTTTTGCCTGATCACCATATTTCATATAACTTCTTACTATTACCCATTAATGCATATACAATGTGATACACTCAAGACGTTTGCTACTAATCTTATAAGCAGATACTACACAGCTAGCTCTCTCTCTCTCTCTCTCTCTCTCTCTCTCTCTCTCTCTCTCTCTCACACACACACACACACACACACACACACACACACACAGAGTCATTATTTTACATTTATCCTTACTTAACACTGATACAGAACTGCAAGAGAAGTTATTTATTTTCCCCACATGCTATCTGAGACAGACCACAGAGAAAACCTGAGTGCTTCTATATTTTTGAACCCTTTGCCAAACAAACGTAAACTGCAGGAAAAGGATAGATTACTATTCACCATAAATATGACACGTTAACATCTCAGTCCATCCCTATGCCACTCCCCGTCCTGGGCCACAGCTACAGGGATCGTATCACTGTGGAGACCCTGGTGCAGGACCAGCCCAATCCACCTCCCAGCACTTCCAATTCCAGATCCGTCACAGCCTCGTCCTAGCCCACCAGAGGCCAGGCCGTCCGAGAAAGCAGCAACGTCATCTACCAGCTCTGCAATCACTGCACAGCTTTCTATATCGGTAAGAGACAAACGGGCACCGCCAATCTGGGGGGCGAGAGCGAAGTAGCACCACGTGGTACAACTTGCAGGTGAACATAATGTGCTGGATTTTGACGGCTGCTTCACTACTCGAGCCGTGTGGATCCTACCCTCCAACACCAGATTTTCCGAACTGCAAAAATGAGCATTATCCTTACAAGACATTCTCCACTCCCTCCCGAAATTATAGCTGCCTGAACATACAGTAACCTACTGTTGCTACTGTTTCCATCCCCTCTGTCCTTCCACCTCCTCCATTTTCGTGTCCTCTCACCCTCGCTGTGTGCCTCCCTCTGCCAATGCACCTGACCATCCTTTCCCCTCCTCTTCTCCTCTTTTTCAATCTTCCCCCTCCCTCCACCTCCCAACACTGCACCTGCCAGTATTGCTGTACCTCCATCTAGTCCCTGCATGCCCCGCCCGTCTTCTTCTCTCCCCCCACCTGTTGTTGTGGTCTTCAGTCCTGAGACTTGTTTGATGCAGCTCTCCACCTGTTGTTGTGGTCTTCAGTCCTGAGACTTGTTTGATGCAGCTCTCCATGCGACTCTATCCTGTGCAAGCTTCTTCATCTCCCAGTACCTACTGCAACCTACATCCCTCTGAATCTGCTTAGTGTATTCATCTCTTGGTCTCCCTCTACGATTTTTACCCTCCACGCTGCCCTCCAATGCTAAATTGGTGATCCCTTGATGCCTCAGAACATGTCCTACCAACCAATCCCTTCTTCTAGTCAAGTTGTGCCACAAACTCCTCTTCTCCCCAATTCTATTCAGTAACTCCTCATTAGTTATGTGATCTACCCATCTAATCTTCAGCATTCTTCTGTAGCACCACATTTTGAAAGCTTCTATTCTCTTCTTGTCCAAACTATTTATCGTCCATGTTTCACTTCCATACATGGCCACACTCGATACAAATACTTTCAGAAACAACTTCCTCACAAATCTATACTCGATTTTAACAAATTTCTCTTCTTCATAAAAACTTTCCTTGCCACTGCCAGTCTACATTTTATATCTTCTCTACTTCGACCATCATCAGTTATTTCGCTTCCCAAATAACAAAACTCATTTACTACTTTAAGTGTCTCATTTCCTAATCTAATTCCCTCAGCATCACCAGACTTAATTCGACTACATTCCATTATCCTCGTTTTGCTTTGTTGATGTTCATTTTATATCCTCCATTCAAGACACTGTCCATTCCGTTCAACTGCTCCTCCAAGTCCTTTGCGGTCTCTGACAGAATTACAATGCCATCGGCAAACCTCAAAGTTTTTATTTCTTCTCCATGGATTTTAATACCTACTCCGAACTTTTCTTTTGTTTCCTTTACTGCTTGCTTAATATACAGACTGGATAACATCGGGGAGAGGCTACAACCCTGTCTCACTCCCTTCCCAACCACTGCTTCCCTTTCAAGCCCCTCGACTCTTTTAACTGCCATCTGGTTCCTGTACAAATTGTAAATAGCCTTTCGCTCCCTGTATTTTACCCCTGCCACCTTTAGAATTTGAAAGAGAGTATTCCAGTCAACATTGTCAAAAGCTTTCTCTAAGTCTACAAATGCTAGAAATGTAGGTTTGCCTTTCTTTAATCTTTCTTCTAAGATAAGTCGTAGGGTCAGTATGGCCTCACGTGTTCCAACATTCCTACGGAATCCAAACTGATCTTCCCCGAGGTCGGCTTCTACCAGTTTTTCCATTCGTCTGTAAAGAATTCGTGTTAGTAGTTTGCAGCTGTGGCATATTAAATGGATAGGTCGGTAGTTCAAACAAATTTCGGGCTTGCAGCCAGTCGTCGTTCAATACTTCGCACGATATGTCAACTGGGCACCTGCCAGTCACCTTCAGCTGAGCCGTCGCAGACGCGAAAACGTCCTCCATTCCACAATATATAGCGTACTGTAACTATTCTGCGCATGCATCGAAAGCTTGATAGTTGAACCACACTGCCCGCCGGCCGCGCTCTCGCTGGTGAATAGCGGAACTCAGTCGCCCTCTGCGTTGCTGTTTGCCACGGCCGTCGATGCACTCGGTCGTCTTCGATTTGAGCAAATCGTGGAGATGACAGGATTCCATGCACTGTCCAGCTGGTAGCCGCTGTCACAGTTTAACAGATTTTCCGCCAGTCGTATTTCTACGGATTCTTCAATAATGGAGTCCCAGAAAGACGTTGCTGTAGACAAAATCATTGTTTTCTCATACTCCATTGAATGTCCAGTAGAAATACCATGTTCAGCAGAGGATTCTTGCTATTTTAAACGAAGTGTTACCAACAAAAGGAAGAAAAGCTAAAGATGGTTCTGGCATGTTCTCCTCTTTATTCTCTTCCTGCTTCTTAGTTTTAATTGTTAGTGCCCTGTTAATCTGCCGGATGGAATACCCATTTTTGCTGAGTACTGTCTTTAGATGGGCGAATTCTTGAGGTAAGCTATCTAGATCTGAGACAGTATGAGCTCTATGAACAAGTGTTTTAAGCAAATTCATGGTTTGTGATGGGTGATGGCAACTCGATGCTTGCAGGTACAAATCAGTACAAGTGGGTTTCCGGTAAACTGAATGCCCTAGAGAACCATCATTCTTCCTTCGACCAGGACATCCGAGAAAGGCAAACAACCATCTTTCTCTATTTCCATGGTGAACAGAATGTTGCTATGAATGGAGTTGAGGTGATGTAGAAACTCCATTAATTTATCTTCTCCATGAGGCCACACTATGAAAGTGTCATCCACATACCGCCAAAAAACAGTTGGCTTCAGGGCAGCTGATTCAAGCGCTCTCTCTTCAAAATCCTTCATAAAAAGGTTGGCCACCAAAGGAGACAGGGGGCTACCCATGGCGACACCGTCAGTCTGTTCAAAATATTCTTGATTAAACATAAAATAAGTTAAAATTCACAGGATAGATCGGTAATTTTCACATCTGCCAACACCTGCTTTCTTTGGGATTGTAATTATTATATTCTTCTTGAAACCTAAGGGTATTACTTACGCCTGTCTCATACGCTTTGCTCACCAGATGGTAGAGTTTTGTCAGGACTGGCTCTGCCAAGGCCATCAGTAGTTCTAATGGAATGCTGTCTACTCCTGGGGCCCTGTTTCGACTCGGGTCTTTCAGTGCTCTGTCAAACTCTTCACGCAGTATCGTATCTCCCATTTCATCTTCATCTACATCCTCTTCTATTTCCATAATATTGTCCTCAAGTACATCACCCTTGTATAGACCCTCTATATACTCCTTCCACCTTTCTGCTTTCCCTTCTTTCCTTAGAACTGGGTTTCTGTCTGAGCTCTTGATATTCATACAAGTGGTTCTCTTTTCTCCAAAGGTCTCTTTAATTTTCCTGTAGGCAGTATCTATCTTACCCCTAGCAAGATAAGCCTCTACATCCTTACATTTGTCCTGTAGCCATCCCTGCTTAGCCATTTTGCACTTCCTGTCGATCTCATTTTTGAGACGTTTGTATTCCTTTTTGCCTGCTTCATTTACTGCAGTTTTATGTTTTCTCCTTTCATCAATTAAATTCAATATTTCTTCTGTTACCCAAGGATTTCTACTAGCCGTTGTCTTTTTACCTACTTGGTACTCTGCTGCCTTCACTACTTCATCCCTCAGAGCTACCCATTCTTCTTCTACTGTATTTCTTTCCCCAATTCCTGTCAATTGTTCCCTTACGCTCTCCCTGAAACTCTGTACAACCTCTGGTTTAGTCAGTTTATCCAGGTCCCATTTCCTTAAATTCCCACCTTTCTGCACTTTCTTCAGTTTTAATCTATAGTTCATAACCAACAGATTGTGGTCAGAGTCCACATCTGCCCCTGGAAATGTCTTGTAATTTAAAACCTGGTTCCTAAATCTGTCTTACCATTATATAATCTATCCGATACCTTCTAGTATCTCCAGGATTCTTCCATGTATACAACCTTCTTTCATGATTCTTGAACCAAGTGTTAATTTTGATTAAGTTATGCTCTGTGCAAAATTCTACCAGACGGCTTTCTCTTTCATTCCTTACCCCCAATCCATATTCACCTACTATGTTTCCTTCTCTCCCTTTTCCTAATCTCGAATTCCAGTCACCCATGACTATTAAATTTTCGTCTCCCTTCACTACCTGAATAATTTCTTTTATCTCATCATACATTTAATCAATTTCTTCATCATCTGCAGAGCTAGTTGGCATATAAACTTGTACTACTGTAGTAGGCGTGGGCTTTGTGTCTATCTTGGCCACAATAATGCATTCACTATGCTGTTTGTAGTAGCTTACCTGCACTCCTATTTTTTTATTCATCATTAAACCTACTCCTGCGTTACCCCTATTTGATTTTGTATTTATAACCCTGTATTCACTTGATCTAAACTCTTGTCCCTCTTGCCACCGAACTTCACTAATCCCCACTATATCTAACTTTAACCTATCCATTTCCCTTTTTAAATTTTCTAACCTACCTGCCCGATTAAGGGATCTGACATTCCACGCTCCGATCCGTAGAACGCCAGTTTTATTTCTCCTGATAACGACGTCCTCCTGAGTAGTCCCTGCCCGGAGATCCGAATGGGGGACTATTTTACCTCCGGAATATTTTACCCAAGAGGACGCCATCATCATTTAACCATACAGTAAAGCTGCATGCCCTCGGGAAAAATTACGGCTGTAGTTTGCCCTTGCTTTCGGCCGTTCGCAGTACCAGCACAGCAAGGCCGTTTTGGTTAGTGTTACAAGGCCAGATCAGTCAATCATCCAGACTGTGGCCCCTGCAACTACTGAAAAGGCTGCTGCCCCTCTTCAGGAACCACACATTTGTCTGGCCTCTCAACAGATACCCCTCTGTTGTGGTTGCACCTATGGTACGGCTATCTGTATCGCTGAGACATGCAAGCCTCCCCACCAACGGCAAGGTCCATGGTTCAGATTGCTATTAATGTGACAGTTGCGTTCCAGTCAGACCTGCTGGTGGGAGTGGACATGTGTGCATGAGGTGTGCTTCTTTCTCTCTCTCTCTCTCTCTCTCTCTCTCTCTCTCTCTCTCTCTCTCTCTCTCTCTCTCTCTCTCGTCGAAAGCTATACTGTGTAACAGTCTTTCTGTCGTGCATTTCTGCTTCTCGACAGGTCACCTTTGTTGTGAGTAAGAATCAATCCTTTTCCTTATATTATTCTTATTCCAACCTGCAGTTTCCAAAGCTTGAACCTGCAAAGTAATTATGTAGACACAGATCTTTCCTTACCTGAGACTGATGAGATTCTCCGGAAACTTATCAAAAGGCACTCCAGTAACATCCGAATAATCGAATGTCAGACAGCGCAAACCTGACAATTTGAGGATGCTGCTCACACCTGGCTGCAACTCTGTAAAATACGTGGTACCGAAATACAAGGTACCCATTCGCAACGTGTGAAGTCGCGGTAGCCCGACGAGGCAGGGGAATAGGCCTCCGCCGAGTCTGCTACAACCTGTCACATCTAGTCTGGAACAAACCACAAGTGCACTATCGTTTACATGGGAACAAGTTGGCAGAAATAAATATGATGAATTTTACTCCTAGCTGTCACCTTTGAGACAGAGCATTTTTCATGTAAATCAAAATTATTGTACATCTTCAAGTACAATTGTTCCAAAATTAAACTTAAGTCTAAGGTGAGGGTGATGACAAATACACCTACAAAGTGGCATGACTGTCATAAAGGAAAAGTCACAAAAACAACACCTTACACAAGATCTGAAGCAAAGATTTGCAACATTGATGACGATACCCTACTCCTTGAGATAGCCTGAACATCAGGCTTTATAATCAGCAAGCCATTGTTAACACAATGGAAAAGAGCAAAATGCTACATTAGCCACTATCTCACAATGAGAAACTTCAGGGTTATGCATTGAGAAGAAAAAATTTTCTTTATTTCTTTAACAAAAACACACTTTTTGCCTAGAGAAAATACACTATCCCTTGGGTGAAAGTACATTTTTTCCATGTTAAGAGACAATATACTTTTCCATTGAGCTATAAAATTTATCAGTCCTGGGAACTGTAAAGGCTTTTATGCTCCAGTGCAGAGAAACCACCATTGTAATATTTCCTTACATAAAGAATGTAGGTAGAGGTTTCGCTAAGAATTTTGCACGATTGCACTGAAATGCCGATTCTTTGCATATACAAATGTTTACCGCATTTACCCGATTATAAGATGAGGCTTTTCCCAAACTCATCATTCCTAAACTGCAGGATCATTTCATCTCGTATTCACAGTCAACATTTTCACATTGTTTTGTAGAGCATATAGAGGTCATAATACATTTAGAGATGAAGCTTTGACTCTGAGGTCACATGCAGGTCAATTCTGAAGAATTTGGAAGGGCAGGGAAAGGGTGGAGGGAGGGATGACAGATGCCTTCTCAGGTCCCACCAAAACCTTTGAAATTGCAATGTATTCTGAATAAACAGGCAAATAATTGTGACAGCAAAGATATAAATTTCACAGCTGTACTGTCAGGATAATGATTAAAAACAGTGGTACCACAAAAAAACTGGGTTAGAAGCAAAATAGGTAGAAAAGAAAACAGTCCAAATATTAATGAAAACCATATCTTTTCCTTTATTTTAACTCCTTATCATAAAACCCTGAGTTACCTCGGTTTTATTATTCTGACAGATACTAAAAATCCATAGTGTACTTGGGCAGCTTATAAATAGACCTGTGAAAAAGTAGAACTCCATTTATACCTGTTTCAGCACTGATAGTTAAGTGTTCAGCCACTATAGAGCATCTGGTACTGCGTTTGCACCTGGCTGTCGTGGTGGTTGCCACTCGGTACCATCTTTACTGTGTGCAGCTTTAGATGCTCGACAATTAAACACGTGCATTCCAGCCTTTCTCCTGTATTGTTGTTTAGGTTTACTACAGTGATCCTAAGTCTGACATTGAATTTAAGCACGTTGTTGTTGTTGTTGTTGTTGTTGTTGTTGTGGTCTTCAGCCCTGAGACTGGTTTGATGCAGCTCTCCATGCTACTCCATACTGTGCAAGCTTCTTCATCTCCCAGTACCTACTGCAGCCTACATCCTTCTGAATCTGCTTGATGTATTCATCTCTTGGTCTCCCTCTACGATTTTTACCCTCCACGCTGCCCTCCAACACTAAATTGGTGATCCCTTGATGCCTCAGAACATGTCCTACCAACCGGTCCCTTCTTCTAGTCAAGTTGTGCCACAAACTCCTCTTCTCCCCAATCCTATTCAGTACCACCTCATTGGTTATGTGATCTACCCATCTAATCTTCAGCATTCTTCTGTAGCACCACATTTCAAAAGCTTCTATTCTCTTCTTGTCTAAACTATTTATCGTCCATGTTTCACTTCCATACATGGCTAACACTTAAATCAATACTCGACGTTAACAAATTTCTCTTCTTCAGAAACACTTTCCATGCCATTGCGAGTCTACATTTTACATCCTCTCTACTTCGACCATCTTCAGTTATTTTGCTCCCCAAACAGCAAAACTCCTTTACTACTTTAAGTGTCTCATTTCCTAATCTAATTCCCTCAGCATCACCCAACTTAATTCGACTACATTCCATTAGCCTCATTTTGCTTTTGTTGATGTTCATCTTAGATCCTCCTTTCAAGACATTGTCCATTCCGTTCAACTGCTCCTCCAAGTCCTTTGCTGTCTCTGACAGAATTACAATGCCATCGGTGAACCTCAAAGTTTTTATTTCTTCTCCATGGATTTTAATACCTACTCCGAACTTTTCTTTTGTTTCCTTTACTGCTTGCTCAATATACAGATTGAATAACATCGGAGGAGGCTACAACCCTGTCTCACTCCCTTCCCAACCACTGCTTCCCTTTCATACCCCTCGACTCTTATAACAGCCATCTGCTTTCTGTACAAATTGTAATTAGCCTTTCGCTCCCTGTATTTTACCTCTGCCACCTGCTGAATTTGAAAGACAGTATTCCAGTCAACATTGTCAAAAGCTTTCTCTAAGTCTACAAATGCTAGAAACGTAGGTTTGCCTTACCTTAATATTTCTTCTAAGATAAGTCGTAGGGTCAGTATTGCGTCATGTGTTCCAACATTTCTACGGAATCCAAACTGATGTTCCCCAAGGTCCGCTTCTACCAGTTTTTCCATTCGTCTGTAAAGAATTCACGTTAGTATTTTGCAGCCATGACTTATTAACGTGATAGTTCAGTAATTTTCACATCTGTCAACACCTGCTTTCTTTGGGATTGGAATTATTATATTCTTCTTCAAGTCTGAGGGTATTTCGCCTGTCTCATACATCTTGCTCACCAGATGGTAGAGTTTTGTCAGGACTGGCTCTCCCAAGGCTGTCGGTAGTTCTAATGGAATGTTGTCTACTCCCAGGGCCTTGTTTCGACTCAGGTCTTTCAGTGCTCTGTCAAACTCTTCATGCAGTATCATATCTCCCATTTCATCTTCATCCACATTCTCTTCTATTTCTATAATATTGTCCTCAAGAATATCGCCCCTGTATAAACCCTCTATATACTCCTTCCACCTTTCTGATTTCCCTTCTTTGCTTAGAACTGGGTTTCCATCTGAGCTCTTGATATTCATACAAGTGGTTCTCTTTTCTCCAAAGATCTTTAATTTTCCTGTAATCAGTATCTATCTTACTCCTCTTGAGATAAGCCTCTACATCCTTACATTTGTCCTCTAGCCATCCCTGCTTAGCCATTTTGCACTTCCTGTCAATCTCATTTTTGAGACGTTTGTATTCATTTTTCCCTGCTTCATTTACTGCACCTTAGAAAGTGAAGAAGAATGTGGCGTTATTTCATTCGAGACCGAAAGTGACGACAGTTTGCCAGTCGAGCGACAAGTACTTGCCGGTGGTACGAGATAAATACGTCCACTGTGCTCTGGCCAGCTTCTACGAGATTTCTGTTCACAGGGAAACGTTGTGAAATCCACACTTAGAATTGACAGCTGCACAGAAACCTAAAAATGACTCCAAGCTTCAGATATTTCAATCGAAGTCTAGTGCACCAGTATGCTCAGGATTTTACTATTGGTGATTTTCAAAATTTTGTAACTTATAATTTTGAGCTCTAAAACCCATCTTTATATTTCAGTATGTAATGTGTTTCAGTATATAATGTTTTTCATTAATAAAAAATCTCATTTTTGGAACATAATTTGAAAAAAAAAATATATATATTAAGGGGTTAATTCTCCTTGTATTATCAAAATGTAGACAGTCAAAACTGGAATTTTAGGCAGATACATAATGTCAATAAAACAGTTTGTTACTCTGATTAGTCAGGGTATGTTAAAATAAATGTTTCTAAAGAAGCCTTTCGGATCGTCTTATACTTGGGTAAAAACAGTAGTAAACTTCATGCGTGTTTGACAATTGTTGCACTCTACCTCAGTCATATTGCAGTTTTAATGGCCAGCTGCATATTTTATTTAATGTCTTGACTTACAATTCTTTTTCAACACAATTTCAGTCACAACATTTATGAGTAACTCACACGATTCTGTACTACTTCACCAGTTACGTTTTCATTATTCAGCAAAATACTCTGTCTGCACTACACTGCAAAGCCAGCAACATCACTTACATTTCAAGATGTTCTAGACGGTCGATCTCCGAGAAGGCAGCAGGCGACAGCTTCATAGCGTGAGTGACGGAGAGCTGTCGCAAACCGGGACATCCGTGGCTGATGGCAATTACTGTGTTATCTTCCACACCGTATCCGTGTGGTAGATCCAGCACTTTCAGTTGTGGCAGTCCTCCATTCCTTAAAAATACAATCGAGTACATAGTTTATGTTGTGTCACATTATTTTGTCTTTATAATGGGGGGAAAAAATAAGAAACAGCAACCTGACACATTCTGCTTACAATGACAGAACACACCCTGCTCACCAATTTTGATAACTTCAGGACGCTGATCATTTGCCACAGCAAAGTAACTCTCACGAAAGGATAGGGTCACAACACTACATTTTTTGGAAACATCCACGTCAAATGAAACGAGGCGCTATCTGATTTGCACCAAGTACAATTTTAGAACACTAAAAAATAGGGAAATTGTAACTATATTAATTTTCCAGGTATCAAAATTCTAATTTAAATTTGTTTCATATATGTTCGACTGATCACGGACAGTGGGGACACGCGGATATCGAGGTGATCATTATATAGTATGGGAAAATTAAACTGGCCATAACACGAGAGTAGAGCAACATTGGCAACCTCGATTTGAGCAATAGTGAACCACGGGTCAGAAATGCACCGTCGGGAAGCTCCCGCTGTAGAACAGCAGCCGGTCAGCTGCGAGGATGTGTCTAGTTGTGTAATTTTGTCAGAATCGGTGCTACTGAAGTTGTTAGAATAAAAGTTAATTCAGGTTATCTCTACATGACAAAAAAACAAACATGTAGCCTATACATTTCAGTATTAACAACACTGGATCTTACAGTACCTCATGTCAACTATCTACATGCAGTCCTGTTTCTCCAGTACCAATTAGTATCTTATTATTGACATTACAGTACTATTAGCATAATTGGATTTAACAGTCTACCATTAAACAGTAAACATAACAGAAAATTCGTGTGTCAGGTAACTAGCCGTGGATATGTATTTAAAGTTTTACCAAGTTTGACAGACCAGCTGATACTATCATCTGCAGCTAATTTAAGTATTAACTGTGCTCAGAGCACACACTTTTCCGTGCTCTCGTCACCGATCAGCTGGAGCTCCACAACGGTGCAGTTATGACCTACAGTTATTCAGAAAATGTTTGTCAATTCTGTGTCCTCTTCTGTGGTCTGAATCGATCAGTCTGGTTGTTGTTCTCTGTCTTTCATATGACCAAACAACTCAGTCATTTATGTCATACAACTGAGTCTGTGAAAATAAAAGTTTCTTAAAATGTATACAGCTGTGGTATGTGTCACGCCAAAGTTTCACCCGTTACCACAGATGTGCCTCGAGATAAAGGCCTCACTGACTGTGGCCGACTGGTACGAGACCTATGTTCATATTATTTGTTTACTTTGATCCTCAGTCCAGATTCTGCTTTCTGTACGCTTTCTGTTTTTTATTGGCAACAAAGTGTTTTACAATTCCTATTGCTGTCTTCTAGGACTTGGAGAGGGGACTTAGTATACAAGTTTTTAATAATGAACCCGCACCTCTTGAGATGTAAAATAAGTTTGAAGATTAGAACACTTTTGAATCTACCACTTCCCAGTGCGCGCACCTATTGAGAAGAATGTGCCGTTCTCACACGCTGTTGTAATTATGACATCACGTACTATTTTCCTCTGACTCCAACAATGGCTGCAAGTACGTTCACTGGGCAGTACGTTCACAACTACAGCGATCTGCGGTGTTTCACAGACCGGCCAAACTCTCTACTTTGAAGAGAATGTCCTTCACCACGTAGAATGGAACACTAAGACGAATATTCTAAACACTGACTGTATTGTGTGCTCCTACAGCACGCGAGTCGGAGCTCATTACCTCCACTGTGTGCGTGTCTGCACACAGTGAAGTGGAAGATATGAAAGTGATCCAACCTTCAAACTTATTTTACATCCAAATGGTAAATTTGCAGACATGGGTTCCTCATCAGATTTGTTCTGCCAAGTCACCTGCACAACCCTTAGGAACCTGCAACAGGAATTGTGAAAATCTTTCTTTAAGTGTTTTTTGGAAACATGAATATGAAAAACAAAAATTGTTACACACTCTCTCTCTCTCTATCTCTCTCTCTCTCTCTCTCTCTCTCTCTCTCTCTCTCTGTGTGTGTGTGTGTGTGTGTGTGTGTGTGTGTGTGTGTGTGTGTCCCCTCTAATTTGCCAAAGGGTTTCTTCTGAAAAACTCTACACTTCTGCTGTCTAGTGCAGTGAGAGGCTTCCTTTACTTCATAATATTTACATTAGAACTGCCAGATCTTTGGCTGGTTGATTTGAAGCCACCAAATTTGTGAGTAACCCTGACAGCTGAGAGACCTAACCCCTGCTGGCTCAGTACATGTTTTCAGTAACAAACAGCACACCATACTGTACATATGCAAGGGTAAGATGACCCCAATTTTAAGACGAGCCCCCTTTTATTTGACTGGCTTCTTAAGAAAAATTAATTTTTAACATATTCTTGACCAATCAAAATTACAAACTGTTTTATTGGCAAAGTATTTGCCTAAAGAGTTAACATTATACCTGTTCTAAATTTATGCCATTTTAATTGAATTAACTGTGAGTTGTTCTGATGTGATGACCTCAGAATATGGCTGTTTTCATCCAAATACGTGTAGGATTTTGCTTTTGTACAGGTGTGACAATTTTGCGGTGTGTCTCACTTCCAAACACATAATCTGCTCACTGCTCTCTCATTAGCTACATAGAACTGACAGCTGACACATATCCTTTCACACCCGTCATACATCACAGTGAACATCGATAACACTACAGCGGGAAACACACAACTACACCACTGGCCCCTATGTAGACTAACTGTCTGCTGCAGAAGTTAATACTACTATTGTGTGTTTGTCCAGTTTTAAAGTCAATTCAGTTCTGAATAGATGTGCATTCAGGCAAACTGTAGTTTAAACATGGAAGATGTACAAAAAGAGACAGAGTATGTGGTACAAATTACCACGGTTGGCATATCAGGTATCTTATGTGACCTCAGTAAGGCATTTGCTATGGTGAACCATACGCAGCTGCCCCTCAAATTAGCTTCTTATGGTGTCCATGAAAAATCTTTAAATTAGTTCAAGTCATATCTCAAAAATAGGAAACAGAGGGTAGTTATACAACATAAGGGCAAGAAAGCTTGCTCTAGTTGGTAGGAAATACATACAGGTGTACCCCAGGGGTCCATACAAGGCCCATTACTATATAAATGACACACCAGGTAAGGTAACTTCAGATACGATTCTGTATGCAGATGACTCAATAGCAGTAGTCTGCTGTAAAAACACTGAAGAATTAGCACAGAAAACAAAACAGACTGATCATGTGGATTGCTTACTGAAGCAGTTAAATAGTTTTGTTTATGCAATGAGGGTTCTGAATAAAGTAACTGACTTAGCTGTTAGGAAAATTGTGTATCATACATATTTTATATCAGTTGTAAGGTATGGCATAATTTTTTGGGGAGTTGAAAAGGAAGCCACCTAAGAGTGTTCAAGCTACAGAAAAAAAATTATCAGAGCTATGACTGGAACAAACCTTTATTTGCAAGCCTTGACTTTCTGACCATTCCTTCCATGTTTATATATGAAACACTTCTCTGAGTTAAGAAACCCACATCTTTTTGAGGGAAATTCATTTACACATACTTATCCAACAAAACACAAACAAGATTACATGTTACATTGCCATAGACTACCATTATCTGAAAATACTGCATATTACATGGCTTTGAAGCTTAGCAAATAAAATCCATTCAAAGATGAAGGACTGTAAGCTAGAATCTACCTGTGCAAACATTGAAAATATTTAAAAAGCCAACTGCTACTACAGTGCGGATGATTTTATAAACAGAGACAAGTAGGAGATAATATATCTGTTTTGTTTTCCTGTTTTTTCTACATTACGTTCTATGTGTATGCTTATGTTCCCTTTTACTGGAGGTATATGTTCTTTTTAAATGTGTCGATACTTGTAAACTATCATGAGAACTATGTATCTAAATATGTAGATGTAAACACATATATTACATTTATGGAAATATGTGGTCCTTGAGGTATGTCCATATTTATAAACTACAGAAACAAACATGAAAAATACTTCCATATGCGTTATTTTAATGTATCTTGTTTTAGGTATCCTTAGGTAGGCACAGAATTATTCATTGATGAGTGACCAATATTTCAATCAAACGACTGTATATAACATGTCATCTGACAATAAAGATGTTGTGTTGGCTGAAGAGTCAACACCGTGTTACGAGAGGAGGCCATAAGGCACGCATTTTAGCTCACGCAGGCTGGCGTAAGGAGGGAAGAACTATATTGACGTGAGATCTGGAACATGACAAGGAATTAGAATTCAGAAAGCGGACATAATTAGTTTGATACTTAACTTTAATCCATTAATGATGAACATTGCTCTTGACGGTACATGATTCACAATATTATCTGTTCAGATTATAGTAACTGAATATGGCACCTTGCTAGGTCATAGCAAATGACGTAGCTGAAGCAGGTCCGATGTATACTAACGGACCGCAGCCGATTTAAAGGCTACCACCTAGCAAGTGTGGTGTCTGGTGGTGACACCACAAAAGATTCTCTTCTGTTCTATTCCCCTCCCCACACTCATCCTAGTTCCCTGCCAAGCTGTTCCCCCACCGAGCCTCGTATAGTGCTGCTCGAGACTGTGGAACGTGTACTACAATATCTTCAGAGTGCAAGTCAGATGTAACAACAATGACAACCACAACCGATACATAAATAAAGTTCACAATCATGATTCGGTCCAATTCTTTAACTATTGCTTACCCCACGATCTACTGACGTCTGTCAGTACTATCTCCTGATGAGTCTCGCCACTATAATTTACAGTCAACCTAATACGATTTATTTTGTTAATTAGAAATCTAATTCTGGATTAATTTTCCTCTCTTCTCATCAGATTGTCACCATGTTCTAAAGCTGATTAAAAGTTGGTAATGTTTCACCCATTGTTCTAATACACGAACAGCAACTGAATTTCTCACTTGCAATGCACTTGATAAATCCTTCCAGTCTCTCATAATCGAATAAAATATTGATCTGGGGTCAGAATCGAGTAATGGTTTTTGAAGGACAACATTTCCGCTTTTGAATGTTATGTTTACTTAAAAATTAGTATTAATGTTTCTATCGGGAAACCTCGAGACTCTTTCGATGCAAATATCGTTTGCCCGGCCCTGCCCTTCTGAATTCTTCAAAATAAACCTGCACGTGACCTCAGCTAGCAAAGCTTCATCTGTAAATGTAGGATACCATCTATATACTCTATTAAACAATGTTAAAATGTTAATCTCAGCAGCAATAGTTTAATCTGCCAATATTACTCGATCTCATATTTTCTGAATGGTAAATTTGGAAAAAAAAACCTCATCTTATAATCAGGTAAATACAGCAGTTACCTACTTGATGGGTCACTTACGTAAAAGCCAGAGCAGCTGTTCCGGGCGGTATTCGATCGGGGACGGACATCCTGAGTTCCCGCAAGTGCTTCAAGCTTCCGACGGTAGTGAACGCCTCTCTGGCCGAGTTGCGGACTATGTCGTACTCATAAAGTTCCAGACGTTCCAAGCTGTCGGCATATACCGGCAGCAATGGTATGACGTGCCTGTGTAACAACAGAAATGGGGCTCGTGAAAATTATTCGTCTTCTGTCACATTTGAGGAGACCACACAAACGGCATACACTATATTCCAATTCCAAATTAAGGGTTCTTATTCTGCATTTGTAACATTTCTGTGTTCGACTGTCACCTTTACATCACTTGCCACTGAAATACGACATCATTACTATTACCACCACATTAATTTGCATCGAAAGTATACCTGTGAGGGACAGATTGCGTGGGTATACATCAGACATCGTGGTGAGTGTCAGGGCACTGGGTACTAGGCCTTCTGTTGGGTACAAAATAGTCTTTCCGCTCCCAGGATTGGAATGACTCCTTACCCTCTCCCTTAAAACCCAAATCCTTTCGTCTTTCCCTCTCCTTCCCTCTTTCCTGATGAGGCAACCGTTGGTTGCGAAAGCTAGAATTTTGTGTTTATGTTTGTGTGTCTATCGACATGCCAGCACTTTCGTTTGGTAAGTCACATCATCTTTGTTTTTATATATATAGGTGCCTATCGATCTGCCAGCGCTTTCGTTCGGTAAGTCACACATCTGTGTTTTTAGATATATTTTTCTTTCCCTCTCCATCCCTCTTTCCTGATGAGGCAACAGTTTGTTGCGAAAGCTTGAATTTTGTGTGTGTGTTTGTTTTTTTGTGTGTCAGTGCTTTTGTTTGGTAAGTCTCATCATTCCACGTGGGAAAAATATATCTAAAAACAAAGAAGATGTGACTTACCAAACAAAAGTGCTGGCAGGTCGATAGACACACAAACAAACACAAACATACACACTAAATTCAAGCTTTTGCAACAAACGGTTGCTTCATCAGGAAAGAGGGAAGGAGAGGGAAAGACGAAAGGATGTGGGTTTTAAGGGAGAGGGTAAGGAGTCATTATAATCCCAGGAGCAGAAAGACTCACCTTAGGGGGAAAAAAGGACAGGTATACACTCGCACACACACACACATATCCATCCGCATATACACAGACACAAGCAGACATTTGTAAAGGCAAAGAGTTTGGGCATAGATGTCAGTCGAGGCGGAAGTACAGAGGCAAAGATGTTGTTGAAAGACAGGTCAGGTATGAGCAGCGGCAAATTGAAATTAGAAATTAGCGGAGATTGAGGACTGGCGGATAGTGAGAAGAGAGGATATGCTGAAGGGCAAGTTTCCATCTCCGGAGTTCTGACAGGTTGGTGTTAGTGGGAAGTATCCAGATAACCCGGACGGTGTAACTCTGTGCCAAGATGTGCTGGCCGTGCACCAAGGCATGTTTAGCCACAGGGTGATCCTCATTACCAACAAACACTGTCTGCCTGTGTCCATTCATGCGAATGGACAGTTTGTTGCTGGTCATTCCCACATAGAAGGCTTCACAGTGTAGGCAGGTCAGTTGGTAAATCACGTGGGTGCTTTCACACGTGGCGCTGCCTTTGATCGTGTACACCTTCCGGATTACAGGACTGGAGTAGGTGGTGGTGGGAGGGTGCATGGGACAGGTTTTACACCGGGGGCGGTTACAAGGGTAGGAGCCAGAGGGTAGGGAAGGTGGTTTGGGGATTTCATAGGGATGAACGAAGAGGTTACGAAGGTTAGGTGGACGGCAGAAAGACACTCTTGGTGTAGTGGGGAGGATTTCATGAAGGATGGATCTCATTTCAGGGCAGGATTTGAGGAAGTCGTATCCCTGCTGGAGAGCCACATTCAGAGTCTGATCCAGTCCTGTCACAAGTGGGGCACTTTTGGGGTTCTTCTGTGGGAGGTTCTGAGTTTGAGGGGATGAGGAAGTGGCTCTGGTTATTTGCTTCTGTACCAGGTTGGGAGGGTAGTTGCGGGATGCGAATGCTGTTTTCAGGTTGTTGGTGTAATGGTTCACAGATTCCAGACTGGAGCAGATTTGTTTGCCATGAAGACCTAGGCTGTAGGGAAGGGACCGCTTGATGTGGAATGGGTGGCAGCTGTCATAATGGAGGTACTGTTGCTTGTTGGTGGGTTTGATGTGGACGGACGTGTGAAGCTGGCCATTGGACAGGTGGAGGTCAACGTCAAGGAAAGTGGCATGGGATTTAGAGTAGGACCAGGTGAATCTGATGGAACCAAAGGAGTTGAGGTTAAAGAGGAAATTCTGGAGTTCTTCTTCACTGTGAGTCCAGATCATAAAAATGTCATCAATAAATCTGTACCAAACTTTGGGTTGGCAGGCCTGGGTAACCAAGAAGGCTTCCTCTAAGTGACCCATGAATAGGTTGGCGTACGAGGGGGCCATCCTGGTACCCATGGCTGTTCCCTTTAATTGTTGGTATGTCTGGCCTTCGAAAGTGAAGAAGTTGTGGGTCAGGATGAAGCTGGCTAAGGTAATGAGGAAAGAGGTTTTAGGTAGGGTGGCAGGTGATCGGCGTGAAAGGAAGTGCTCCATCGCAGCGAGGCCCTGGACATGCGGAATATTTGTGTATAAGGAAGTGGCATCAGTGGTTACAAGGATGGTTTCCGGGGGTAACAGATTGGGTAGGGATTCCAGGCATTCGAGAAAGTGGTTGGTGTCTTTGATGAAGGATGGGAGACTGCATGTAATGGGTTGAAGGTGTTGATCTACATAGGCAGAGATGCGTTCTGTGGGGGCTTGGTAACCAGCTACAATGGGACGGCCGGGATGATTGGGTTTGTGAATTTTAGGAAGAAGGTAGAAGGTAGGGGTGCGGGGTGTTGGTGGGGTCAGGTGGTTGATGGAGTCAGGTGAAAGGTTTTGTAGGGGGCCTAAGGTTCTGAGGATTCGTTGAAGCTCCGCCTGGACATCAGGAATGGGATTACCTTGGCAAACTTTGTAAGTAGTGTTGTCTGAAAGCTGACGTAGTCCCTCAGCCACATACTCCCGACGATCAAGTACCTCAGTCGTGGAACCCTTGTCCGCCGGAAGAATGGCGATGGATCGGTCAGCCTTCAGATCACAGATAGCCTGGGCTTCAGCAGTGGTGATGTTGGGAGTAGGATTAAGTTTTTTTAAGAAGGATTGAGAGGCAAGGCTGGAAGTCAGAAATTCCTGGAAGGTTTGGAGAGGGTGATTTTGAGGAAGAGGAGGTGGGTCCCGCTGTGACGGAGGACGGAACTGTTCCAGGCAGGGTTCAATTTGGATAGTGTCTTGGGGAGTTGGATCATTAGGAGTAGGATTAGGATCATTTTTCTTCGTGGCAAAGTGATATTTCCAGCAGAGAGTACAGGTGTAGGACAGTAAATCTTTGACGAGGGCTGTTTGGTTGAATCTGGGAGTGGGGCTGAAGGTGAGGCCTTTGGATAGGACAGGGGTTTCAGATTGGGAGAGAGGTTTGGAGGAAAGGTTAACTACTGAATTGGGGTGTTGTGGTTCCAGATTGTGTTGATTGAAATTTTGAGGTTTTGGAGGGAGTGGAGCTGGAAGTGGGAGATTGAGTAGATGGGAGAGACTGGGTTTGTGTGCAATGAGAGGAAGTTGAGGTTTGCTGGAAAGGTTGTGAAGGGTGAGTGAGTTGCCTTTCCGGAGGTGGGAAACCAGGAGATTGGATAGTTTTTTAAGGTGGAGGGTGGCATGCTGTTCCAATTTGCGGTTGGCCTGTAGGAGGATGCTCTGAACAGCCGGTGTGGATGTGGGAGAGGAAGGATTGAGGACTTTTATTAAGGATAGGAGTTGACGGGTGTGTTGATTGGCTGAGTGGGTGTGTAGGTGAAGGATTAGGTGGGTGAGGGCAATGGATTGTTCAGTTTGGAACTGGTATAGGGACTGATGGAAAGAAGGGTTGCAGCCAGAGATAGGAACTTTAAGTGTGAGGCCTTTGGGGGTGATGCCAAATGTCAGACAAGCCTGAGAAAATAAAATATGGGAGTGTAATCTGGCTAGGGCGAAGGCATGTTTGCGGAACAGCCATGGGTACCAGGATGGCCCCCTCGTACGCCAACCTATTCATGGGTCGCTTAGAGGAAGCCTTCTTGGTTACCCAGGCCTGCCAACCCAAAGTTTTCATGATCTGGACTCACAGTGAAGAAGAACTCCAGAATTTCCTCTTTAACCTCAACTCCTTTGGTTCCATCAGATTCACCTGGTCCTACTCTAAATCCCATGCCACTTTCCTTGACGTTGACCTCCACCTGTCCAATGGCCAGCTTCACACGTCTGTCCACATCAAACCCACCAACAAGCAACAGTACCTCCATTATGACAGCTGCCACCCATTCCACATCAAGCGGTCCCTTCCCTACAGCCTAGGTCTTCATGGCAAACAAATCTGCTCCAGTCCGGAATCCGTGACCCATTACACCAACAACCTGAAAACAGCTTTCGCATCCCGTAACTACCCTCCCAACCTGGTACAGAAGCAAATAACCAGAGCCACTTCCTCATCTCCTCAAACCCAGAACCTCCCACAGAAGAACCCCAAAAGTGCCCCACTTGTGACAGGATACTTTCCGGGACTGTATCAGACTCTGAATGTGGCTCTCCAGCAGGGATACGACTTCCTCAAATCCTGCCCTGAAATGAGATCCATCCTTCATGAAATCCTCCCCACTCCACCAAGAGTGTCTTTCTGCCGGCCACCTAACCTTCGTAACCTCTTAGTTCATCCCTATGAAATCCCCAAACCACCTTCCCTACCCTATGGCTCCTACCCTTGTAACCGCCCCCGGTGTAAAACCTGTCCCATGCACCCTCCCACCACCACCTACTCCAGTCCTGTAATCCGGAAGGTGTACACGATCAAAGGCAGCGCCACGTGTGAAAGCACCCACATGATTTACCAACTGACCTGCCTACACTGTGAAGCCTTCTATGTGGGAATGACCCACAACAAACTGTCCATTCGCATGAATGGACACAGGCAGACAGTGTTTGTTGGTAATGAGGATCACCCTGTGGCTAAACATGCCTTGGTGCACGGCCAGCACATCTTGGCACAGTGTTACACCGTCTGGGTTATCTGGATACTTCCCACTAACACCAACCTGTCAGAACTCCGGATATGGGAACTTGCCCTTCAGCATATCCTCTCTTCTCACTATCCGCCAGGCCTCAATCTCCGCTAATTTCTAATTTCAATTTGCCGCCGCTCATACCTCACCTGTCTTTCAACAACGTCTTTGCGTCTGTACTTCCGCCTCGACTGACATCTCTGCCCAAACTCTTTGCCTTTACAAATGTCTGCTTGTGTCTGTGTATATGCGGATGGATATGTGTGTTTGTGCACGCGAGTGTATACCTGTCCTTTTTTCCCCCCTAAGGTAAGTCTTTCCGCTCCCGGGATTGGAATGACTCCTTACCCTCTCCCTTAAAACCCACATCCTTTCGTCTTTCCCTCTCCTTCCCTCTTTCCTGATGAGGCAACAGTTTGTTGCGAAAGCTTGAATTTTGTGTGTATGTTTGTGTGTGTGTCGACCTGCCAGCACTTTCATTTGGTAAGTCTCATCATCTTTGTTTTTATATATGTATATAAAATAGAGGGAAACATTCCACGTGGGAAAAATATATCTAAAAACAAAGATGATGAGACTTACCAAACGAAAGCGCTAGCACGTCGATAGATACACAAACACACACAAACATACACACAAAATTCTAGCTTTCGCAACCAACGGTTGCTTCGTCAGGAAAGAGGGAAGGAGAGGGAAAGACGAAAGAATGTCTCATTTGTGCTGAGCTACTACCATAGGAGTTTTGCTCTCCCAAAATCTAAATCTAGCTCTATGCCAATTAACTGTACCAGAAAGATGAAAAGTGGGTTCATACAAAAAATATAATAGCTCAGAAAAAATGTGCACCTCCATTTCTTCTAGAATTCCTGTGCAAAATTCTTACCTTTTGGTGTGGTCATCAGATGCAATGCTTGCAACAATTCCAGTGT
This sequence comes from Schistocerca serialis cubense, assembly GCF_023864345.2. Classification (NCBI taxonomy): domain Eukaryota; kingdom Metazoa; phylum Arthropoda; class Insecta; order Orthoptera; family Acrididae; genus Schistocerca; species Schistocerca serialis. Next base: position 1,072,669,029 of record NC_064640.1, on the reverse strand, counting down.
GTATGATTTCTGATGCAGTCAGTTTCCGAACTCACCATATCTCGAGTTGAAAGGTTTTAAGTTTATTGTTCACTCGTGTCACGGATTTCCTAGGGCGCCTTTTGTAAGTTGCACAGATACCTTTGACATCTTCACTCTATGTGCAAGGATGACACTCACTTTTCCATTTGCAGATGCACCAATTTTCTGTGATTTTCAGTGGCACTCGTACATTTGTTTACTGGCAGGCAGCTCTCTGTCAAATTGTTATCAAAATACACATTTCACACTAACAGTGGACTCCGATTTTGCTAATTGCAGCACAGAAAACAAATGCCTCCGTGGTGTCCCCATTTTCCTACGAATGAGCAACAGCAGCACTGCACCTTTAATTGAACTTCTATGTCAACTGCTCAAAAGTTTCCACTTTTCTCTGTCTGGAGTTGCATTTCTATCCTTTATAGTATGTAAAAGATTAATCCCAGAAATATGCCACTCCTCTTTGAATAACCCTGTATTTTGGCAAGTGTAGTCCTTTAAAATGACTGTCGTGTATGAGGCACAGACTGACAAGCCACAGTGGAAGAGATGCGCCGCACTAGCTCCGAATACGAGTAGGTGCGCGATCGAATGCCGGGCACTCGTGGACAGGCGATACCGAGAGGATAACCTAGGCACGTAAAGCGCCGACCCAACTGATTTTTGTAGTTCAGTTAGGCCCTGATCGGTTTGTGAGTTCACCACTATGCAACTTTACAAATCTTAATCTGAGAATGCAGCATTTGCAGTGAACTTTGTGTTTCAGTGTGAAGCTCGTATCTCTGCCTCAAATCTGTTCCTCACTACAGGATAATAACCAATACCAAGCGTCATTGCTTCTGCTGCTGCTGCTGCTGCTGCTGCTACTACTACTACTACTACTACTACTACTACTACCACTATTATTATACAGTTATATCACAACCCACAACCATCATCGTGTATCGGTATTTATCTACATAATTTAATTACATTTTTGTGAGTTCAATGTATCATTACAAGATATGAAATATGCACTTGTGCTGACATGAATGCATGAACAAAAGGTGTTTATGGTTTTCTTCTCTTCCCCCCCGCCCCCCCTCTCTCTCGCATAAGTGTGAGGTTTACTTTGTTCAGATACTGTTGCCCCATGTGTCAGCGTTATCAACCATCACTGCAAATACATGTGCTCACTGAACACTATCTACAGAAAATTCTATACTGTATTTTTTTTTAATTTTGAGTGCATATTCCACAGGGAGTTATTTTTGTGTGTGCATAACAATGAAACAATGACAGTCCAGGCCACAGTGGTTCCTGATAATGGTTAATTGTGGACAACAGTTAATGTATCACAGGTAAAGGGACTCTGAAGTGTGTAACTGAACTGTAGTATACTGAATTTTTACATCCAAGTGCTGGGACCAGCTCTTGACATACAGTTAAACCCCTGCTTACACTTTTCAGTGGAATGACACACACACACACACACACACACACACACACACACACACAAAGTGTAAGTTGCAGGAAAGTGCAAAATACAGGAAAGCATTGGAAACAAACCAAGTAAAAAATGAATAATTTATCTTACTGTCATTCTCTTTATATTGTTCAAAATCAGAAATTATAACAATCTAAATTTTGCCTATTTAAAAAAAACTGAAATAATTGTTTTTGCTTCTTTCTAACAGCAGTTTGTTGTATTCTTTTGTTAAACCACATTAAAAGAGCATTTTAATTCTACTGTCAAACTTATTACCGGTAATCATTATAAACCTATGGTAAATAAAACTTGTAACACAATATTGGTTGAAACATTAATGTTGGGAGTCTTTAATAAATGGAGAACAACAGACACAAAATCATACAGCTTGTTGTCGACAAGGAGATCACACGGTTCAGGAACATCCTGGGTGAGGAAGAGGATGGAAATTGCAACATTATGGAGCATCTCGAGGAGGAATATTTACGTCTGACACTAAGTCGTACCGACATAAGAATGCGTGCCTCGTACGGATTCATGTATTTTACACTGAAGTAACAACAATTCGTGGAAGCTCGTTATAGAGTGATGTCTTGTTTGTATAAATGACTGAAATTAAATCAAAGCTGTGGTAATACAAGACAATGAGCAGAAGGAAGGCTGCTACTACAGTCAATACTGTCAGGTCACGATCATCATTCGGGAAGTGCCTCAGCGTGCTTTCCCACCCTTCCAAACACTGCGAACCTATAAACAGGTGGCTGTGGCCAAACATGATGACAATGAAAATCTCACTTACTATGCTAACGCTGTCTGACACGATTATTAACTTTGTGTATAGTCTCCATTTTCTGCTTTGTTCCGAGGTTGACTTTGAGTAGGAATACAATGCACTTTTTGCAGATATCTGCACGAAAAACAAAGTCAAATGTTGTGATAATCTCAAAGAAAACTTAAAGGTGCGGGAAATGTCGTAACACGGAATCAGTGACGACAGGAAAGTACTGAATTCAGAGAATGTGACTCCTGATTGTAATGACAAAAATGAATATAAAAAGCAAGAAAATGTAAAATGTGAGAATGTAAACACAGTGGTGTACTGTATTTATTTTCGGGAGTTTAGCATGACATTCACACGGTCACACTTTCATATGCGAGCTGCAGTAGAAAGCCATTTTTGCCAAATGTTTCACAATAAAATTACATAGTACCAAAACATATGTTCCACTACAAGCTTGCACAGTAGCATGCACAGTCCCCTCACATACGAGTTGCCAAGTTTCTCATACTGTTGCTACTGCGCAGCAAAAAGTAGAAGAGAAGTAAAAGATGACAGAATATTGCTGATGTAAATGGGAAAGTAATGGGCCCAGAATTGTGCCCTGAGGGATAAATATTTCAAAAACTTCCTCTTCCACAGGCTGTGCATACGCAATCAATCGACAGTGGCATATGTTAAATTATAAGTCCTTATTCTGAAATGACACAGTCTACCCATTAATTTCACTATGAAGCCCCATCTACAGACTAATGTGAAAAAAACTGAGAAACCCAAAATGTGCGAGTGAGACAGGTCTGCCGGGTACTACCGAATCACACAGAACTGAACTGGGCACAACTGTTAAATACAGCGGCACTATTAGCTACCAGTGAAAGTAATTACGTAATAAACGTGACAGAAGATGTTTGAAGACATAGATATGTTTACTGAACTAGACCTAGCTTAAAAGCACTGTAACAATAATTAGATGTCTCCTTAACATTTTGTATCTCGTGTCCCTATGTATACGTAACGGTGAAATATGCCAAATGTCTTTTACACAGTGTGAAAAATACCAAACATACGAGAACAGTATTCGTCGAGCAAAAGTTGGCTCGAGTAAAAGTTAGACATTCGTACGAGGAGAGGTAATAGTACTCACCTCGTTCCACCCACCGACCACTTTATTCATAAGCACTTTAGGGTGTTCTTCTTGGCATTCAGAAAGTACTTCAGATCATCCGTATCGACAGACATACGTCCGAAGTCAATCTCGACCAGTCAGGGGCACCCGTCACCCAAAGGTCTCAGCACACAAGGACGCAGGACGCAAGTCGTCCCCACGTATCTCTCTTGCAGACACAGCACACGGAGGTGCTGCAGACGCGACACCGCCTCTGAAAATTTCTCAGTCTTCAGCAGCTCGTCGGGTGCCGTCAGCACGTGTATCCCGGAGCACTGCTCGACCGAGTTCTTCACCGTCTGCAACCGCACACTTCTGAGCTAAGGAGTGGGATACACTGAAACAAAAGAAGCACTATTCATGGTCGTTCAAACAGATGCTTTCTGCCTCTTCTGAAGCACCTGACCAATTTCCAGCAACAGAAGTTGCACAGCAGCTAAACAGATGGCCACAGAGGAAGTCAGTAACTGCGGTGAACGAGAGGAAAGCACCCGCACCGTCCACGCTCACCAAACTGATTTCCTATCAGCTAACAGGTGTCCTCCCTTCTGATGACTCCCGAGTCAGTTCGTATTGTCGATGTCACAGCTGCTCGCACCACCGTGTGTCTTTTTTGATCCCAGGAAACACTCTGAATGGCCTACATTTCAGAACAACTGAACTCTACTCTTCTTCCTTGTTGTTAATTGACTATGTGCCACCCCAGTAATCATATATACATTGAGACAAAGTAGTTACTGGGCAAAAGCTCAATGGATCAGAATGGAAATACATTAGTGGAGTTTCCTCAGTTCAGAAGGAGTTTTTCAGTAAAAAATGCTTACTACCCAAAAGGTTCATTTAGTTCCATTATGGTTTATTTAACGTTTTTTTTTTTTGAGTTGTTTTAAGCTGTAATACGATACCAATGCAACACTTGACCAACATTATTTTATAAAACAAACTATCACATACAAAAACGGCATTAAATGTGTGATTACATATGAGTTAATGTGTTAATGTTCAGCATGTGAACAAGAAAAGGTTTAGTAAAGGTTTGAAATTATGTTTGAAGTGTGCTGAAAGTCAATGGCCATCCTATTCATCAAACACTGGAGGAGTATTATTCGGATAACTTTTTTCTGTTTTAAGCAAAATGCAGTCTTTCAAACGTCTCAGTGCTTACGATTAAATATCTCCCTGGATATCACAAGATATGTTTAATTCAGTTGATGAAAGGAGAAAATATGAAAATCCAGCAAATGAAGCAGTTGAAGGGAAGTACACACATCTAAAAAATGAGATTAACAAAAAATCCAAAATGGCTAAGCAGGAGTGGTTTGAAGACATAGGATACAGAAGTATATATAACCCAGTGAAAGATAGATACCACCTGAAGGAAAGTTAGAGAGACATTTTCAGAAAAGGAAAGCATCTGTACAAATAACAAGAGGCCAGATGGAAAACCAGTCCTAAGCAAGAAGGGAAAGGTGACTGGTGGAGGGAGTATGCAAAAGGTGTACACAAGGGAAATGAACTTTAAGGCAATATTATGGTAAAGCAAGAGGATACAGATGAAGACGAGATGGGAGATCGATACGATACTGCGAGAGTCGAAACGAGGCCCCTAGAATAGACAACATTCCCTCTGAACTAATGATATCCTGGTATGTAAGATATATGAGACAGGTAAAGTACCCTCAGACTTGAAGACGAATATCATAATTCCTATTCCAAAGAAATCAAATGCTGACAGGTCTGAATATTACCAAACTAACAGTTTCATAAGTTCTGGTTCCAAAATAATAGCACAAATTCTTTTCAGGTGAATCAAAAAACTGGTAGCACTCAACCTCGGGGAACATATTTTTGGATTTCAGAGAAATGTAGGGACACCCGAGGCAATACTGACCCTATGACTTACCTTAGAAGATAGATTAAGCAAAGGCAAGCTTACTCTTATAGATTTTGTAGGGTTGCAGACAGCTTTTGACAATGTTAAGCGGGATACATTCTTTAGTTCCGAAGGTAGCACATGTAACGTGTCAGGACCAAAAGGTTGTATACAACTTGTACAGACACCAGGTGGCAGTTACGAGTTGAGGGGCACGAAAAGGAAGGGAGTGAGACAGGGTTTTAGCCTATCCCCGATGTTATTCAGTCTCTACACTGAATGATCAGTAAACAAAACTACAGAAAAAATTGGAGTAGGAATTAAAGTTCAGAGAGAAGAAATAAAAACTTTGAGGCTTGCCGACTACATTGTAATTCTGTCAGGCAACAAAGAACTTGGAAGAGCAGTTGAACCGAGTGGATAGTGTCTTATAAAGAGAAGATAGGATACAAAGTAAAACAAAGGTAATGGAATGTAGTCAAATTAAATCAGGGGATGCCGAGGGAATTAGATTCAGAAACGAGACACTAAAAGTAATAGATGAGTTTTGCTGATGAGGGCTTAAGTAGAAAGGATATAAACTGTAGACTGGTAATAGCAGGAACAGAGTTTTTTAAGAAGAGAAATTTGTTGACATGAAACATGGATATAAGTGTCAGGAAGTTGAAATGTGGTGCTACAGAAGATCGCCAAAGATTAGACGGATAGATCATATAATTAATGAAAAGGTACTGAACAGAACTGGGGAAAAAAGAAATCTGTGGCATAACTTGACTAAAAGAGCTCAATGGTTGACAGGACACATTCTGAAAAATCAAGCAATTACCAGTTTATTACTGGAGGGAACTACTGGGGGTAAAATCATAATAAAATAAGAGAAAGCAGAGTTCACACAGAAAGATTTAGGTTTGTTATTCCTGCACGCTCTTCAAGAGTGGAACGGTAGAGTGGTAGCCTAAGTGTGGATCTATGAACTCTCTGCCAGGCACTTAATTGTGAATTGCAGAGTAATCGTGTAGATGTCAAAGGGACATACAGAGTGTACATAAAGTCCAGGAATACTTTCAATTATTTATTGTGCAAGAACTAAACATTGTACAGATGTCATACATATTGCATTTTGAAGAGAAACTATGAAAGTTTTTTGTACAAAAATTCGATGTGCAAACCACGAGTGGTTATCAAATTCTTGCCGTACCCATCCCAGCACGGCATAGTCGACTGTGGCAGTCGCTTCCCGTATTCTCTCCCAGAGCTCTGCTACATCACGTGATAAAGGAGGTACATACACCAGGTCTTTAATGGTCCCCACACAAAAAAGTCACACGGAGTGAGATCTGGCGATCAGGGAGGCCATTTCGTGAAACAGCTGTCCCCTTCTGTAGCATGGCCGATCCATCGATGCGATAGCTCCGTGTTCGGGTACCCACGAACTTCACGACGAAAATGGGGTGGAGCCCCATCCTGCTGAAAGATGAACGGAAAGTCCGATTGCATTCGAGGCATCAGCCATCGCTGCAACATGTCCGGGTAGGAATGTCCAGTGACAGTGCTCTCGACCAGAAGAATCACCCGTACAGTTTTCGACATGACGAGGCACAAAAAAACACTTACCTTTGGGGAATCACGCTCAAATTCAATGCATTTGTGTGGATGCTTTGTAGCCCAGATTCGACAGTTACGCCTGTTCACTTTCCCATCAGTGTGAAAAGTAGCTTCACCGCTAAAAATTTAGCAATCAACAATGCCATCCGCATTCTCATTCAGTTGTTGCAACTGTGAACAAAACTCAAAATGCTCATCTTTGTTGTCGCCATTGAGCTTCTGCACTAACTCCAATTTGAACGGTTTCACAGACAGCTTCTGTCGCAGGACTTTCCGCACTGTCATCGGAGCCATTTCGAGTTCACGGGATGCGTGACCTACCAATTTCTTTGGACTGCTTACGAATGTCCCTGGTATGTGCTCCACATTCACTTCACCCACACTGGGACATCCGCTCGTCTTGCCGGGCACGAGAAATCCGTCTTAACGAATTTGCTGTGCCAGCGGTAAATAGCCTTCCTTGTCGGTGGCTTCTTACTGTACTCGGTTCTAAACATCTGTCGAACAGCTGTAGCACACTCGTTTTTGTCGAACTCCGACAGAAAGAAAGCTCGCTCTGCACCTGAACTCACCACATTTGCGACTAGTGCCAACTATCGGCAAATTACCCAACTATGCTGTGGCGGTATATGTGAAGAAAACTTTCAGGTTTTCTCTTCAAAATTACATATGTATGATACCTGTACAATGTTTAGTTCTTGTGCAATAAATTATTTGAAGTGTTTTTGGGCTTTATGTACACCCTGTATATTGCAGTTATTTCGAAATGACGGAGCCTGCACAGGACAGAATAACTGTAGTGTGAAGAGCTGCATCAAACCAATCTTCAGACTGAAGACATCAACAACCATATCTCCTAATCTATCTGTGCTATGTGTGGATACTGTCTGCAAAACATGTTGAAAATAGAGTTAGTAGTGAAGAAGTAATAGAGTAATGCCTGATGTGGATGTTTCACTGCATGAACAGTGAAAATGTGATAAGTGATGAAATTTTTTCCTTTCATTATTTTGTGTGCGTGTGTGTGTGTGTGTGTAAGTATACAGTCTGGGTAATTTGTGTGCTGTGTGTTATGCAGCCTCAAGATGTGCACAATTTTGAACTGTAATACTTGTTTTGTTACATTAAATCTTTGACTTAGGATTATACCTCTCAATGGGTATATTATGACAGCATTTTCTTTTAAGGTCAGACAGTAATTATATGAAGTACCGAAAATCAATTGTTTGTTGCCCCTGTAGGCTATTACGCAGCCAATCTGCAATGGGGACCATTATCGTGTCAGCCATTTAGTGATACGGATTTCAGCAGTTTCAATTAAAGCAAGCAAAAAACAATGCCACAGATATCTCTAATAAGCCAACCAGAAACTGTTTCCTCCACAAAACAACACTGCAACCTATTTATACAGAAGCAATGCCAAGCTGGTTATTTCGGCTCCTAATACCCAATGTGAGTATTTGCAAGCACAGGAAAAGTGATGGAAAGGTGAAGAGAAAGCTAACAGTCTGAGCAAACAAGACTTGGTGGCTGCCAGTTCACTGACCCCTTCTGAAGTACACCCACAACTCCCACACTCATCCATCCCACGCACCCGCACGCAACTCACTCGCACGCGACCGCCGTCTCGAGCTGCTTGGGCCAGGGTGCAAGCTACTGCTGTGCAAGATGGGAGAAAATCTGGGTGGTGGGAGTAAGCTGGGGGCAGGAATGGGAAGGGATGGCAGGATAGAAGTGGGGGACGGTAGAGTCCTGCTTGTGGGAGCATAAGGGACAGGCTGGGTGTAGTAACCAAAACCAACTGCGGGAACGCCTTCGGCTGCAGATCGGAGCCGCCAGGTGGGGAAGCCGCCGGCGGTGGAGCACGCAACACCGGGTAAACACGAGGACGAGTCGGACGACAGACCAACGACAACCGACAACAACCGACCACGACCGACTGTGACCGACACAACGAGGAAGAGATAAACAATGGGGGCTTGTAGAAACCACAACACCAAACACCGACAGTAAATCCACTCAGAACCAGAGCCAGGCAAATGTCAACAACGAGCAATGACCAGAACGCAGTACTGCCAAGAGAGAAACGAAATCCAGAGAGCGTACCAGACTGGCCGGACTAGGGCAGAGCGGGTACCTGTATACGAAACCGGAGAGAGCGGCTATTGGCCGCTGTCTGCGGTGGTACCCTTCCTGCGCGAGAGCCGCTGCGCGGAATAGCCGCCGCGGACATGGAGCCCTCTACGGGCTGACCACGTCCATTTGTTCTGGTGCGTGTTCGACTTCCACAGCGGGAGGTACTAGAGTGGGGAGAGGGGAGGGCAACTAGGTGCAGTCGGCAGATTAGAGAAGGGGCACGGAGTGGGAAAGGAGAGTGGAAAAGGAAGAAGTGCAGTGCTGAGGGGTAATGAGGAAGGGGACAGGCGGGTGAAGGACAATGGACAATAACTAATGAAGCTTCAGCCTGGGAGGGTTATTGGTACTCGGGATGTATTGCAGGGAGAGTTACCACCTGCAAAATTCAGAGAAACTGGTACTGTTAGGAAGGACACATGTTAGGAAAGATCCAGATGGCACAAGCAGTGAAGCAGTAATTAAAATGGAGAATATCCTGAAGAGCAGCCTACTCAGCAACTGTGGGGTCCAGCCGTTTCTCGGCCACAGTTTGCCGCTAGTGGTTCGTGCACACAGACAGCCTGACAGTTGTCGTACCTACTTAGAAAGCAGCACAGTGGTTGCGACTTAGCTCATAAATCACACGATCGGTTTCACAGGTAGCCCTGCCTTCGATGGGATTAGGTAATGCTTGTGACCGGAATTTCATTTATTATCATCCTTTGCATCATTTACATGATATAGGAAATGTCATAATACTGTCCAGGATATGCACAGCAGAATATTACAAATTTCTATCAAACACATAAAATTAACATTGTATAACATGTTGAAAATTAAAACATGCTCCTTTAACATGTACCGTATGTGATGAATTTATATATATTTAGTACATTTTCGAAAACATATTGCACATAATTTAGAGTTAAAAGAGTATAAAGGAGACATAGAATTGACAATGAGAACAACATGATATTGACAATACAACTATCAGTTAGTGACTTAAGGATTCAAAATATTCCTCTATGCTATAAAAACATTTATTTAGCAGATACTTTTTTAATTCCGACTTAAATTTTCCTTCATCTTCTGTTCCCCTGATGCAGTGTGGCAGAGCATTATAGAGCACCCCCTGTTAACTTCCCAGAATTTCTTAAGCTCGAACCTTGCCTCACCGTAATTTAATCCACAGTGGCTCACATGTTTTTGAGTTTTTGTTTTCCTTGTTCTTTCTACATGCAGATTCTTACAGATATGTGTATTGTAGTCATGAAGATCTGAATTTACACGTAAACTACTCGAGTGTGTTCTTGTATGCAGTATGCTTTTTAATATGTGCAAAGATGGTACTGTAAGTATGTTTAGCGGCATGAACAAGGGATTGCAGTGTGTTTGTGGAGAGCTGTGTGTAATAATTCTAATGGCCCTTTTCTGTAATTTAAAAACCTCTCTCAAGCGACATTTAGTTGCACCCACAATGTTATTCCATAGGATATAATAGAATCGAAATACGCCATATACACTAATCTTGTACACTCTGCACTGCAAACTCTGGAAATTATTCTCAGTGCAAAACATGCTGAACTGAATTTGTTTGGATATGTATGTGACACAGGCTTTCCAGCTCAAGTGTTGATCAATGTACATACCCAAAAATTTTGTACAGCAGACTTTCTGTCTGTCTTATTACATAAAACCACTGTTGCACCCTCTTCACAACTTTTTCAGCTGTACTGAATAAGGATTTGCTGTCATCACTTATAATTATGCTTGTATCATCTGCAAATAACATAATTTTTGATGATCTGTTCGGCCTTTCAATGTCATTTATATAGATTAGGAATAATAGGGGCCACTATCTTATGCGTATCCTCATTTTTGAATAATGGTTTAACCTTAGAAATTTTCAGCCTTTTGGGGAACTCACCTTCACTGAATGATAAATTGACAATATCTACCAGTGGTTCCAAGATTTGTGAGCCGACTTTTTCTATTATTGTCACTGACACTTCATCCAGTCCTGCAGACATTTTAGATTTCATACTGTTAATTACTTTCAATATTTCATATGTATTAGTGGGACTTCTTATCATGCTACTGACTACTTTTGGTGCTGTTGTTTGGTAAGGCTCTTGCTTAATTTGTCAGGTACACTTAGAAAGTAGTTGTTAATGTAATTGGGCAAGACTTCCTTCTTTATTTCAATGTTATCACTAGATTTAAGTACAATATCCTGGTCTTTAGAGCTTTTTCCTATTTCTCTTTTAACAATTTCCCATGTGGTCCTTGATTTATTGTCTGACTTCCTTATTAGTCTATCATTACTTAATACTTTTGCTAGATTAATTATCCTTCTATATGACTTTTTGTAGTTACTAACATATTTTTTTAAAAGTAATGTCGGTATTGGTTTTCATTTCAGTGTTTAGTCTTTTCATAGTCTTGGAAGAGTTTTTAATGCCAGACGTGAACCAAGAATTTGTGTGTGTATGGCTAGATGAGTTGATTTTAACTAATCTTTTTGAAAAGCACACCTCAAAATCTGTCATGAAAAGAGAGAGAGCATCTGTATCAGTTTGTGACAATACTTCTGCCCTAGATTGGTTAGTCAGTGTGATACCAAACTGGTTGCAGTTTTCGGGAGAGAAAATTCTCTTATACATGTAATGTACTGTTTTTGTATGTATTGGAACTGTGAGCACTTTAATAATAAGTGCATTATGATCAGATATTCCTAGGTCGATATTCAAAACTTCTGTATCTGGGCTTTCTATATTTGAAATTATATTATCTATGAAACTTTTTTGAAGTGTTTGTTACCCTTGTAGGACTGTTTATGTTAGAATATAGGTTGAAACTATGTGAAATATTGAGGAATTTAATTTTAAATGAACTACCTACCAACATATTGACATTAAAGTCCCCACATACAATTACTGATGTCTTCTCATCATGTAAGAAGCTCAGCAGTTCTTGAGTCTACTTAAAAAAATTCTGGGTCATCACATGGTGATCTATACACTGACATGACTGTTATTTTCCTATTTTTTACACTCATTTGCACTGCTGTTGCCTCAAAATGTTTTTCTATGCTCAGGAGTTCAGCTTCGGGTCTGTTTTTCACTTTAATATCTGATTTTACATAAATGCAGACACCCCCATCCTTGGCTTCCTTCCTATAAAAATGATCAGGCTTCCTTCCTATAAAAATGATCAACCAAGGTATATGGGGAAATATTAATGTATTCTAATTCATAATTTTTGCACCAGTGCTCTTGATTACAAATGCAATCAACACAATATTCACTGGCCTCAATCTCGAGATCTAGAATTTTATTTTTGAGACACTGTATATTAAGGCTAAGTAATTTTAAGATGTTGCAACTTGGTTGAGAGGACCTCTTCCTTGTATTATCCAGTGTCAACGGTTTCTTCATATTGAGGCTGGGTACCAAAAATCCTTTAGGGACAGAGGTTTCGTGCATCTCGTCTTTCTTTCTTCTGTATGTGTCGCAACTTTGATGCGACTCGCTGGCCGTAAGCACATTTCTTGCTAGTGATGCTGCTGTATAGTCTGTAGCTGTTTCTGATACTGTTGGAGCTGTTGTGGCGGCTTTATTTGCCTCAGCTACTTTTGTGGCAAGTGAAGATTCTAGTGCTGGATCTGTTGCCAGTGAATTAGTTTCATTTTTATGTTAGAGAATTTCAGTTGCTGTGATGGGTGGTGGTAGTGGTATGGTACGGATATTCTTGTCTTCAACTGCTAACACTGCATTAAGTATTTCTCGACTAATGAATGCTTTTCCAAGTTTATTTCTGTGTAGCTGGTAAAATGACTTCTTTCTGAAGACGGTACATTCACATGTGTGGCATTCGGGAAGCTTCGGCATATTTTTTCAAATTTTCTATTAGTAACAGCGATTTCTTTGTTGACACAAGATTTTTACATCAGATTGTGTCTTTGTGGTATACTTGCAGTATAGAAGTTCACATTTGTAATTTTCTGTAGAGTGCTTCTTAGTGCTCTTGTGGGAAGTTTACCCTCATTCCTATAAACGTCATTAGCACCCCCAATTATTAAACAGTTTCTTCTGGGCTCCAAAAAATGCTCACAGTGTCTTAGAATTTCACTCAAGGGAGCCCCTGGTTTTGTCATTCCACTAACTTTAAACACAGTTTGCGTGTTACACATGATACCAGCTAAGCCCTCTCCATGACTGTCTGAGAGCATGTAAATATCTTCTTTGTTCTTCTTACTTGTGTTCGTCACGTTCTCACAATACGTATGTTCACTGAAAATTATAGTACCGGTACTTCCTCGCTCGTTATTACAAGACTTTGTACTCGATTGGTTTTTAAACTCTGCATTTGGTGAAAGTACTTTGTTTCTTTCGCTATTTTCACATCTTTTAGACTCGTCACAGGTTTTTTGCCACTGGGAGACTGAAGTTTTTCTCATTACGGTTAACACGAGGGAACTTTTTAGGCCATATGAAGTTATCATTTGGCCCATTTACAAAAGTGTCACTACACTCTGAATTGACTCCTATCACTTTTTCAAGCTTTGTACGTACAGTTTGGCTGACAAGATCGTATTTTAATGAAGCAGTCACACAGCCTTCTCGATATTCTTTTCGCAAAAACAATAAATCACGATAACTACAGTGCACATTCCCACAGTCGCAAGTCGCATTTCTTTCTTCTAAAGTATTTAAACATTGTCGACGGATCCATTTTTGGGACCGTGGGCATAATTTAACACCATTTCTCACCTTCTTACTACATTTTACACACACAGGATTTAAAAACTCTAATTTTCCGCGGATCTGTCGAGTAGTACGTCTATACGCGGCGCCACCATCTCAGTACGTAGATGGTGATGGAAGAACATACGGAACAGGTCTCACATCTCGTTTTTTTTTACACAGATACGAGCTAGAGGCGTAGGGTAGGGAGCAGAGGCCGTCTAGGGACGGACGAGGATATCGCGTACGTTCGGTGGACAGCGGAATACCAGCTTGGGAGGGATAGTGGGCAAGATGTTCCTCAGCTCGGGGCACGGCGAGAGGTAGCCGAAACCCCGGCAGAGAATGCGATTCAGTTGCTCCGGTCGTGGGCAGCACCGAGTCACGAGAAGAACGGTCCTCTGCGGTCAGACAGCGGGACTCCGGAAGGTGGCGGCTGACCAGAGAAATAAGGCACGGGATATCTGTTTCTGCACGAGGTCGGTCCGTGAAGGCGTCAGCGGGAGGCACTGCTCGTCACTACAGATGCAACGGCCGGGAGTGGCTGGGCTGTTCAAAGGGGACAGGGGTTTCTCTGTACGGAACGGGTGTCAGCTGTGCCTAAGTGGAGGTACTGCTCGTGGCCGGTAAGTTCCGTGTGGTTAGAGGTGCCGAAGTAGCAGCGCTCGAGGTGGAGGACAATATCGAGGAAGGTGGCTTGTCGGGTTGAGGATTAACAGATGAAAGTCGGTCAGGGTGACAGGAAGGAGGTTGTAGATCTGGAATTTTTCAGGTGTAGCATTCAGTATTGGCTACGCTGTGGGCATCGGGAATGTTAGTGTAATGGGAGGGGGCACCAATAGTGACGAGCAGGCACCGTGCAGTAAAGGAACTGTGGAGAGTCTGAGGAGAAAATGGTCGGTGTCTTTAAGATAGGAGTGTAGGTTGTAAGTAATAGGCTGAGGGTGTTGGTCTACAACAGCAGAGATTCTCTCAGTGGGGGCACAGTAACGGTGGGTGGTTCAGTTCGTGGAGCATATAGAAAGTAGGAGTGCAGTGAGTGGGGGAGTGGTGGGGGGGTGGGGTCGGAGGAGGAGGAGGAGGAGGAGGGAGGAGGAGGAGCAGGAGGAGGGAGGGAGGGAGGGAGGGAGGGAGGGAGGGAGGGAGGGAGGGAGGGAGGGGGAGGGAGAGGGAGAGAGAGAGAGAGAGAGAGAGAGAGAGAGAGAGAGAGAGAGACTGAGACTCTGGGGAGAGGTTGTGCAAGATTTTAGGAGAGTCTGGAGACCCTGCTAGATTTCTAGAACAGGGTCAATGTGGCACGGTTTGTGGATGGACAAATCAGACAGCTGGTGGAGCCCTTCTGCCATGTAATCCTTGCAGTTCAAAGCCACAGTGGTGGAGCCTTTGTCAGCAGGTAGGCTTGCAAGGTCAGGATCAGTTTTTACATGGTGGATTGAGTTCTTTCTCCAGATGGAAAGTTAGTTTACACGTCGAGGAATTTGGGGAATGACGGTGAAGCGAGGTCCGAGCTTAAGAAATTCTGGGAAGTTAACAGGGGGTGAGTTGGGGGTAATGGGAGGGAACTGAGTCGGCCAGGTCCGACATTAGTCTTTGGTCGAGTCTGGTGGGTAGGGTCGGTAGCAAACAATTTTTTCCACTGCAGAGACCAGGAGAAGGAGAGAAGTTCCTTAAAAAGTCCAGCAGGACTGAACTTTGGAACCAGGCAAGAGGTAAGTCCTTCAGAAAGGACTTTCTGGGGCTAAGTCTTTCGGAGGAAAGATCACGACTGTGTTTCGGGTCTATTTAGGTTCTGAATTCCGGACGGTGGTGGAAGGGAGTTTTTGAGGGTGGGGTAAAAGTACAACATTAGCAAGGCAGGGTTTATCAGCTATGAGGCGACGTGTGGGAGGTTCGGAGGCTTTTGTAGAGGTGGTACAGAGTTGCCGAGCGTGCTGTCCGACACGACATTCTTCATTTTAATGACTGCTTCACAGCCTGTGCCACTTGGTTCCTTCCTACCACCACCAGCTTTTTCTGAACTGCACAGCTGGGAACTCTCGCAATATATCCTATGTTCTCGTAACTCTCCTCGCCACAACCTCTGTCGATAATTGTCTTTAACCCACCTATCCTATTCTCTGTCCCCACTCCAGCACTACACAGCCTTCGATTCCACCAATGCACCCACAGTCCTTTTACTTCTCTCCTTTCCCGCACCCCCCTCTCCCCAACTCCCCGCTCTCTGTCTAACACCCCGGCTGCACCTAGCTGCCCTACCATCTCCCCTCCTCATTCCTGTATGTTCCCACAAGCAGCACTTTAGTGTCCCCCACCTCTACGTGCTATCCCTCCCATCCAGTCTCATCCTCACCCCCTCTACCCAGATTGTTTCTCCCATTACATGCAGTTGCTCACAATCTGGCCTCGGCAGCCTGAGACAGTGGGCATGTATGTGAGTTCTATTTGCATGCGTGCATGTGCGGTGTGTGTGTGTGTGTGTGTGTGTGTGTGTGTGTGTGTGTGTGTGTGTGTGTGTGTGTGTGTGTGTGTGTGTGTGTAATCCAGAAGGAGGCCTTTCAGCTGTAAGTTTACTTGTTCAGCACTTTTTGTTTTATCTGAGACTCAGCATCTCCGTTATACGGTGAATAGCAATCTATCAATAGCAATCTTGTCATTACTCAATCCCGGATTTCCCATCTTTTAATAAAAAGAATGTAACACTTACCGAATAGCCGAGCTTCTGGGCGGCGTGCAGGCGGAGATCTGCGAGTCTCCGGCATTTGTCGCAGAGCACGTCGATGACGTGGGGGCTGACGGCGCACCACATGTGTACTTTACGCAGGTTTCGGGCACTGCGGAAGATACGCATTGCCTCCCGCTCGGTCCTGCCGCTCTTACAGTTCTCCGAGTTGCAGTGCCTCGAGACCCTGTGGAATAGCAATATGTCGACAGTTCACTCCTGAATAGTATCTCCGACTGGCAGGACAGAGAATTTGTCAACACACTGTGGCAGTCTATTTTAGCACCCACAATCGAAGTGCTGTCCCGTGCCAAACCAGAAGTGAACAGATAGGAAAACCAAACAATAACAAACACAAGCACAAAAATAGGGGGGGTGGGGGGGCATATCAGCACAAATGTTAACTTTCAAAACCAGTGGTTCTGATGTTGATGGGAAGGAAGGATCATTAATAGTAGTAATTTCACCTTTATAAGGCATCCATGGAGAAGAAATAAAAACTTTGAGGTTCCTGATGACATTGTAATTCTGTCAGAGACAGCAAAGGACTTGGGAGAGCAGTTGAACAGAATGGACAGTGTCTTGAAAGGATAGTATAAGATGAACATCAACAAAAGCAAAATGAGGATAATGGAATGTAGTCGAAATAAGTTGGGTGATGCTGAGAGAATTAGATCAGGAAATAAGACACTTAAAGTAGTGAAGGAGTTTTACTATTTGGGGAGCAAAATAACTGATGATGGTCGAAGTAGAGAGGATATAAAATGTAGACTGGCAATGGCAACGAAAGCGTTTCTGAAGAAGAAAAAATTTGTTAACATCGAGTGTAGATTTAAGTGTCAGGAAGTCGTTTCTGAAAGTATTTGTATGGAGTGTAGCCATGTATAGAAGTGAAACATGGACAACAAATAGTTTGGACAAGAAGAGAATAGAAGCTTTCGAAATGTGGTGCTACAGAAGAATGCTGAAGATTAGATGGGTAGATGACATAACTAATGAGGAGGTATTGAATAGAATTGGGGAGAAGAGGAGCTTATGGCACAACTTGACTAGAAGAAGGGATCGGTTGGTAGGACATGTTCTGAGACATCGAGGGATCACCAATTTAGTATTGGAGGGCAGTGTGGAGGGTAAAAATCGTAGAGGGAGACCAAGAGATGAATACACTAAGCAGATTCAGAAGGATGTAGGCTGCAGTAGGTACTGGGAGATGAAGCAGCTTGCACAGGATAGAGTAGCATGGAGAGCTGCATGAAACCAGTCTCAGGACTGAAGACCACAACAACAACAACAAGGCATTTATGAGGTCTGTATCTTGGCTGAGGGTCTCCCTGGGTATTTGTCAGGATTATTGTGGGCATCGGGTCCATGAAGTACAGAAATATGCGAACTACAAGTTATTAGCCATCACCACTTTATTTCTATGAAAACATTTATAATAACGTGCTTGCTACACCGACCTGTCATAACATGTGACCTCCTATCATGAACAAATATAGATTTGTCAATACTTCATTGTGAGTTGAGAAAGACACGATTCTGCATCAGAACCACGCGCATCGGCAACTGTTGTGCCTGTGGAGGCAGCCAGTGACGTGACACAACTCCTGTGCATGTGTGTGTGTGTGTGTGGGGGGGGGGGGGGGGGGGGGCTGCAATGTGAGAATAAAAGTGCTGAAAACCAAAGCGTAGGTTGAAACGACTGAAGGTTGTTAGACAAGGAGACATTATATTCTCCATCATTCTTTCCGAGCCATTTTGGACACGGCTTATTGAACTGAGTAGGTTTGACTTAACAAGTCTACGTAAGTTTTGTGAAGAAAATACACATTAATGCAATTGATATCTCACAAGTTATCTGGTACAGATTAAAAATGTGGTGTAACAGTTCTTAATAGCAATGCTAAAACAGATGGATCAGAAGTCCAACAAGCACATAAAGGCACAACTGTCAAGAATAAAAGGTAAAGGAACGCTAAACCACATTAAATGTTGATAGCACTTGAGATACTTAGACTTCCAAAATTAGACTGTATAATGATAAGCATTTTAATGAATAGGAACAATTACTGCTGGAACACTACTACTACTACTAGTAGTAGTAGTAATAGTAGTAGTAGTAGTAGTCAAACAAAAGAAGCAAGGGAGATTAGCATTTAACCTACTGTCGACAATGAGGCCACTAGAGATTGAGCTGAAATTCAAATACAGTTTTTATTTTCCTTTGTGCATAGCACAAATTTTTGGAGACTGTCTACTAAAGTTTTTTCTTTCATTTTTGTACTTATTTTACAAGAACCTTCTACAAAGTCAATTATAAGTAACAGGCACAAACAACAACATCAGCTACAAATTTTATACTTTTGTTTTTAAACAAAATTCTAACTATCTTATTTGTTTTTATTGACAATCACCTGTGATTATGCGCGTCATGGGTATATCAGATGCAGAATCTGCCAGTTGTCCACTGTGAACTAATTCCAGTGGTGATACAGTTGTCATGACAAGACAAAGATCATGTGTAGCAATAATTGTTTCTGTATATGTGTACTAAGAATAGACTAATTTCACTGTCAATTTAGCCATATGTATCTGCTTTTTCTTATGTTGAAAAATTTCATATATGAGACAGGTCAAGTAAACTATAATAAAACACGATCTCTCTTTCGCATTATTGTTCTTAGAGTTAACGTGTATCACTGTTTCTTATTAACAATACATAAATGAATTTTTCTTTAAAAAGTAAGTAGAGATGGGCCTTTCAACATAATTAATTATTCTGAGACTGTTTAATGAAAACGTGTTGGACTGTTATTGCAGTTTTATGTAATTTGGTATTTAAGTACTGTTGCTGCCGAGAAAGTTTCAGCAAGACCAAAATGTGCTTTTAATTTATTGTCATTTGTTATTTTTTCTTTTTTCAGTTTGTGTGGTTTTGTTGCTCTGAATGAATTTTCAACCTCAAGCACAGTGTGCACCAATTTGAAATCTAATGGCAGATTAAAAGTGTGTGGCTGACCAAGACTCGAACCTGCCAGGAAGTTGCTTATCAGTGTACACTCCACAGTAGAATCAAAATTCATTGCAGAAACTACGTTTTAGGCAACAGCTGCGCCATTTCTGGGTACGATCATTTCTTTAGGGAGTGTCGAGACTGCGAGGAATGTGACAGAACTTGTGTAAAGTTTCGAAGGTAGGAGATGAGGAACTGGTAGAAGTAAAGTTGTGAGCACAGGTTGTGAGTCGTGCTCGGATTGTTCAGTAGGCAGAACACTTGCCTGTGAAAGGTAATGTACCACTCCGGCACACAGCTGTAACTTAACAGGGAGTCGCAGTAGTATTATAATTACATTCTGTACACTACAACTGCAAACTACAGACTGATTCGAGTTGATTTGTATATAATTTTGAGAGTGAACAATATACTTAGTAAGTTTAATGCTTTGAGTTACAATAGTAAATATGAGAATTGAGGAGGTTATCTGTATAAAAAACTGAATTCTCAACTACATTACAAGCATTTTAGTCACGATGCATACAAGTGGCTAAGAGGTCTGTCAAGATCACAGTACAGGACTGTCGTCATTACCGGGCGATTGTAACACAAACTGTTAATGTTCTTTACTTTTGTTGTTGCAGTAAAAGTAGTACTATTTGGGTGCAACTGACACTTTGCAAAGTGCTCATACACTTTTTTGATTTCACCGAATGCTGTTTTTCAGGTACTACTGCTGCCGAGTGGGTGCTGTTCGACATGCAACTGATTGGAAACAGATTTGCGCAGAAAAACGGAGTTACACTAATTCTGCTACACGGAAAGAGCAACTCGCACGAATATTCGAACTTAGGCTCGTGAATTGACAATTAATGCTACACGGTGTCACTGTCCACTGCGCAAAGTGGTACCGAAATTTATAGATTCTAAGACTACGTATTTCTTCTCGGATGTTAGGTTTTATACCTAATATCCTAGCAACTGTCACCTTTTTTGCAATCTCCTTTGCTCGGATTCGCACAGTTGAAAATGTGAAGAGGTTACAATTACAGAAGCAGGACAACGCAAAGAAATGTGTCGGTTGGTCGGTAAGGATCAAGGGACTCATGGCGATGTATCAGACTGGGGTTGCCACAAGTTTCCCTGAGTGAAATTCCCTGATTTCCAGACAAGTTTTAGCATTTTCCCTGACAAATTTTGAGATTTCAAGGGTGAAAATTAAGACGTAAGTTGACAATCTGTCTTTGTAGCTACGGTACAAGAAACAATAGTGTAAACTAGGAAATATCTTTAAAAAAACCTTGCAAGCAGATGGCATTTCCTGATGTGGGCAAAAATCTTTAGTACTAACTTCAACATCTTTTGTAATGAACTGTTTTTAGATGGAGAAAGCAAGCCACACGGTATGCGTGTTTCATTAAAACCACTGATATTAATTTATTTCAAATAAATGAAACATTTTTGGTGACAAAAATACGCATTTCTTTGGAGTTAAAAGAGATTTAAAATACCTTCACCAATTTCATAAATAACCTCAGAAAAAAGTAGGCCTCTTGAAAGAAATGTGTAAGATGGGGATGAACTGTGTAAACCAGCTCTGTCGGTGGCTGCCAATAAAAGGTTGTTTCTACTATGTTTGATATCGTGTTACATCTATTATTTTATTTATTTATTTATTTATTGTTCTGTGGGACCAAATTAAGGAGAAGTCTCCATGGTCATGGAACGAGTCAATACATAAAATTATAACACGATATTAGAAACAGATAAAATGAAATATAAAAAAAAAAACATATTCAGGTGACAAGTCGTAAGTTTAAATGAAGAAAATCAACAATGTAACACTGGAATTTGCTTAATTTTTTAGCTCTTCCAGGAGCTCATCGACAGAATAGAAGGAGTGAGCCATGAGGAAACTCTTCAGTTTAGACTTAAAAGAGTCTGGGCTACTGCTAAGATTTTTGAGTTCTTGTGGTAGCTTACTGAAAATGGATGCAGCAGAATACTGCACTCTTTTCTGCACAAGAGTCAAGGAAAAGTGCATTCTACATGCAGATTTGATTTCTGCCTAGTATTAACTGAGTGAAAGCTGCTAACTCTTGGGAATAGGCTAATATTGCTAACAACAAACGACATTAAAGAAAATATATACTGTGAGGGCAATATCAGAATTCCCAGATTTCTGAATAGGGGTCGACAAGAGGTTCTCGAACTTACACCACACATAGCTCGAACAGCCCGTTTTTGAGCCAAAAATACCCTTTTTGAATCAGAAGAATTACCCCAAAAAATAATACCATACGTCATAAGCATATGAAAATATGCTAAGTAGACTACTTTTCGTGCTGAACTGTCACTTATTTCAGATACTGTTCTAATGGTAAATAAAGCAGCATTTAGCTTCTGAACAAGATCCTGGACATGGGATTTCCACAACAGCTTACTATCTATCCGAACGCCTAGGAATTTGAACTGTTCCATCTCGCTTATAATATACCCATTCTGTCTGATCAAAATATCGGTTCTTGTTGAATTGTGAGTTAGAAACTGTAAAAACTGAGTCTTACTGTGATTCAGCATCAAATTATTTTCCACAAGCCACGAACTTATTTCATGAACTACATTATTTGTTACTGTTTCAATATTACACACAAGATCCTTCACTATCAAGCTGGTGTCATCAGCAAACAGAAATATTTTTGAATCACCTGTAATACTAGAAGGCATATCATTTATATAAATAAGAAACAGCAGTGGCCCCAGCACCAACCCTTTGGGAACGCCCCACTTAACAGTGTCCCATTGGGACTGAACATCACTGCCACTCTCAATATTGCGGAGAATCACCTTCTGCATTCTGTTCTTAAAGTAAGAGGCGAACCAATTGTAAGCTACTCCCCTTACTCCATAATGGTCCAACTTCTGCAGTAATATTTTGTGGTCAACACAGTCAAAAGCCTTCATTAAATCAAAGAGAACACCTATCGTTCGCAACCTTTTATTTAATCCGTCCAAAACCTCACAGAGAAAAGAGAATATAGCATTTTCTGTTGTTAAACCATTTCTAAAACCAAACTGAACATTTGACAGCAAATTATGTGAATTTAAATGCTCCAGTAACCTTGTATATACAACCTTCTCGATAACTTTAGCAAACACCGATGGCATAGAAATAGGTCTAAAATTGTCAACATTATCAATGTCTCCCTTTTTATAAAGTGGCTTCACTACCGAGTACTTTAATCGGTCAGGAAAACGACCACTCCTAAAGGAAAAGTTACAGATATGGCTGAGAACTGGGCTAACATACATAGAACAATACTTCAGTATTCTGCTAGATACCCCGTCATATCCATGAGAGTTCTTGGTCTTTAGTGATTTAATTATTAACTCAATCTCCCTCTTGTCAGTATCATGGAGGAGCATTTCAGGTAACAGTCTCGGAACACTTTTTTCTAAGAGCGCTATATGATTCCCTGTTGGGACTAGGTTTCTATTTAGTTCACCTGCTATATTCAGAAAGTGATTATTAAATACTGTACATATATGCGACTTATCAGTAACATGGACATTCCCACTACGCACTGATTCTATATCCTCGACCTGTCTCTGCAGACCAGCAACTTCCTTTACGACTGACCATATGGTTTTAATTTTATCCTGAGACTTAGCTATTCTATCTGCATACCACATACTTTTTGCCTTCCTAATAACATTTTTAAGCACCTTACAATACTGTTTGTAATGGGCTGCTGCATTTAGATTTTGACTGTTTCTAACGTTTTGATGTAATTGCCACTTTGTTCTACAAGATATTATTATCCCTCTAGTCAGCCACCCAGGCTGCCTGTTTGTGCTAGTACCCTGTTTTAAACGTTCTAACAGAAAGCTACTTTCAAAGAGCATGAGAAAAGTCTTGAGAAGAGCATTATATTTATCGTCTACTGTATCAGCACTATAAACATCTTGCCACTCTTGTTCCTTTATAAGGTTTACAAAGGTCTCTACAGCAACTGGATCAGCTTTCCTGAACAGCTGATGACTATATTTAACACATGTTGCAGCATAAAAATCTTTTAAAGTTAAAATTTGCGCATCATGATCTGAAAGGCCATTCACCTTTTTGCTAACAGAATGCCCTTCTAGTAATGAGGAATGAACAAAAATGTTGTCTATGGTTGTTCTACTGTTCCCTTGCACTCTCGTTGGAAAGAATACGGTTTGCATAAGATTATATGAATTAAAGAGGTCTACCAACATCCTCTTCCTTGCACAATCACTTATACAATTAATATTGAAGTCACCACATATAACTAACTTTTTGTATTTCCTATAAAGTGAACCAAGAACCTCTTCTAGCTTTAGCAAAAATGTTGTGAAATCGGAGTCTGGGGATCTATAAATAACAACAGTTACAAGATTAGCTCCATTAAATTTAACCACCCCTGCACAACATTCAAACACATTTTCAGTGCAGTACTTTGACACATCAATTGACTCAAATGGGATGCCGTTTTTCACATACATGGCTACTCCCCCACACTGCAAAGAGCTCCTCGAAAAGCAGCCAGCCAACCTGTATCCTGGTAAAGGAAGCCTCTGAATTATCTC
Source organism: Schistocerca serialis cubense (assembly GCF_023864345.2). Classification (NCBI taxonomy): domain Eukaryota; kingdom Metazoa; phylum Arthropoda; class Insecta; order Orthoptera; family Acrididae; genus Schistocerca; species Schistocerca serialis. The sequence continues at coordinate 1,072,644,937 of NC_064640.1, read as the reverse complement.
CTTATTTAAGAAGTGTTCAGATATACCAATAATTTCAGAGTCAACATCTATAAGCAGTTCACTAACTTTACCTCTAATACCTTGTATATTTTGATGAAATATACTAATTCCCTTATTACTCGGATACCTAAGCTTTGTCAAAAGTGATTCCCTTGTTAGAGAAACTTCCCTTAAGCAGGAATACCTATCAGCTGACTTCAATCTAAAAAAGGTGCAGCTCTAACACCCACTACTGCAGGAATTTTCCCACGAGTGATCCCACCAACCCCACCTATGCTGTCACGTATAAGCTTTGCCAACCTCCCCTTCCCATACCTGTTGAGGTGCAGGCCATGTCTAGTGAGTATTATGTGACTTTTCTTTTGACAAATACATGAGTACATAGCGCACAAGCTGCCAGCAACCAACACAATTTTTCTGATATATAAACTACTTTTGAAGTGCCAAAATGTACTAGAACAAATAAAATGTCTATAAAATGCCGCACTGTGCAACGTACTTGTGGTGAGACAGTCACAATTCCTGAAATCCATTGCCCACGGCCTCTGGTCTGCTGAGGAGCACCGCAGACCTGGGTCCGAGGATAAACCATGAAAATCTGCTGCATCGCACCACACACAAGCAGATCCGGCCTGCAGGCAGATCAGTGGGACTAGATCAGACAGGCAGGGCCTGCACATTAGTGGAAACTGAACGGCAGGCCAGACACATTACAGATACTCGCAGAAACGGCCTGCAGTTTTAGGTCGTCACGGAAATCCACTCGTGTGGCCAGCTATTCAGAGTCACAGACAGCGCGTCGACGAAATGAGGCCACGGTGCTCGATCCGTACGAATACTCCGAGAATCGATAATAATGAGGATAGGTAGCGAGTCACCGTAAGGCCGATCACTGAACCAGAACGGGCACGTAGAAAAGACAATCACACTCTCACAACTAAATTTTCAGCCACAGCCAAACAAGAGCACACACGCATTCATACAATCACTAAGACGCAACTCACGTACGCAGGGCTGCCAGCTCTGGCCACTGCGTCTACAGTCTCTCAGAATCAGATCCGAACAAACCACTCCCCACACCTCCACGCCTCTCGTCGGCAGCTGCTAGGCTGGTGGTAAGAAGTGTCGGCAGCACCGACTGCGAACTGATGGGAATGGTAGGAAGGGGAGAAGAGAAGCAGCAGCAATGAGGGAGTAGGGAAGAGGCGCACGTGCTCAGCGACGGTGCACGACACATCAGTAAACAAACCATTTCACATACCGAGACAAAAATGAGTATTTCTAGTGTTTTTTCAAATTTCCCCAATTTCCCTGACGTGTTTAAAATTCCCCGATATTCCCCAATTTCCAGAGCCTGTGGCGACCTTGCAGACATTCTGTCACAGCTGAGAATTAATTTAAAGAGAGGTAAATGTCTACGGGTTGGGCAGATACAAAATTATAAGAGCATACAAGGACTCTCCCCACACCCATTTGTGGAGGCAGAAACTTCACTCCTATCCGATCCCCACCGACCACATAATGGGCTCACCAAGTTACAGAGGAAGAAGATGACCTAGCCAGGACATTCAAAATAGCAAAAGTCATAAATCTATAAACGTAATGAACATCAGATGGGCTGCCGACAAGAAAATAAGGTGAGAGTAACAGTGACGTCAAGAGGTGGGTGGGCGCGGGCGAGTGTCGCTCGGGGCTCGGCGTGTGGCGGGAGTCTCCCCTCCCTCAGCTGCCCCTCTCCGGAGAGTCGAAGTCTTAAAGAGGGGAACAGCACCCACTATCTTGGGGGAAGCGTGAAACCCTATTAAGCAGATACTCTGTCAACAGCTAGTACGGAGGGTAAGAAATAATGAAGGTCTCGGCTACAATGGAGTGTTGCCCCTAAAACACAAAATAGGGTATGGCAGAAAAAAGGGCAAACCACACCTGAAAGTGATTAAAACAGAGTAGGAGAGGTATGACCGTGGCAGCTGATAGAGATGGTGGTGTTGACAATCCCACAGAACCAGCCAAACCATCCCGCACCATCCCAAAAGCACTTCAAAACCACCGTACGCTGTCCACCAACATTAGAGGTGAACAATTCGGAAGACTGTGCTACGTAGGATAGGAGATTCATTACAGCGGTACAGCAGCAGTCTCCTCGATAGTGTAGAGTTTGTTAAAAGGGACAGTAGCTCACCAGATGTTCTGTTTCTGAGTGAACAGAGGTCTGCAGATCTCCACACACTACTGTCTACGTGAATGTCGGGTGGGTAATCGCTTCTCCAGCCAAACAGGCAGCCGGTTCATTCCCTGGACTCAGGACCCGGAGACAGACAACTGAGCAGGCACTGCAACCGAGGTCACGGAAAAGATCGTAAACAGTAGGTGACGAAAGTAACATCGGTCAATAGCACGGAGACTGCTCACTGGGTCACTACAAATTAAGATCTCATCAACAGAAGTCTGTTTTATAAAACTTAAAGCTCTGTTAATGACTACCAGCTCTGCAGTAAAAACACTAGATGTTCCTGGTAGCAATTTTCTTTTTTAAAAAAAAGGGTTAGCAGGAGGCGTAAAGCATATCCTGCCTTACTCGGGGTTTCAGAGCTACTACCATCCTGATACTCCTGATGAACTGACAAAAACAGACATTGAAAGATAACAGGGATGATGCAGGTTGGTCTCAATTCGTGGTCTGGGTGCTAACGGAGGGGGCAGAACACGGTGTGCACATTCTGAGCAAGTTACGTGGGGGACCTCCAGGTGCATTCCGACTGTTAATCACCCCCGAGGGTGGGTGGATCGGTGCCCCTTATCCGAGAAGAATCCGATAAGTTGGACAATTAGGAAAACATTCGAGTGCGATTGCGTAAGTGAGCTGGAGTTGGTACTGTGAGAAACGGAGAGGTAAGTTCTCTGCTTCAGCAAAGACTTTAAGCAGAACTGACCTGCTTATTGTAGTTCTTTCCTCAGTAGCATCATCACTCTTTTATCAGTGAAGTTGAAAGTCCAAATGAGTGAGGGATGGTGTTTACTCAAAAATGTACATATAATCTAGATTGCATTAACACACATACATGCATTCTTCACTAAGTTCAACTGTTAAGAACAGTGACCTGTTTATCAATTACAAAAACTTACTAGCCCACAAAACCAGATCGACATCTACAATAACAGTGGTGAAGTTAATTGTTTGACTGTGGTACAAAATACAGTCAGTATTTACACAAAAAAGTCACAGTTCCTTTTTAACACTACCCTGTAGTAATTTATTACAGAAATGATTACACTTCGGTAGTTCAATCCAGTCCATAACGAGCTTCAGTATTCAACAATCGGTAGTTTTGATGACCGTAACATTTCCTACCATTTTTCAATCACAACACAGTTTAGTAAAGATGTTCATTAATTTAGGCTACAGAAATCACTCAAAAATTATTAAGCATCCACGTCTCGAGATTTGCTGTTGTCAGTGGACATATTTTTGCTCGCCGAACACACGTAGTAGTGGCACAAATTGACACTGGGGGTGCTCCCCACATAGGTCTTACTCGTGAGCTTTCAAACGACCGACTGCCAATTCTGGGTGAAGTCTGACTCTTTGTAGACTGGCACAAGAACAAACTGCTATTTTGGAGGCTACATTGTGGTTTAAAAATGGCTAGGTTGGATTTTTCTGATTTTCTTATATTACAAGAACTAATATGATTTTGGCTCACAGAAAATGTTGCTGGTCAGAAATTCAGAAAAATACCTGGGTGCTATTACTTTCACACAATGTAGATCCCTTATTTACATGCATCAGTGCCCTACTGCAAATTAGGATAAATTATATGAAATTATTAATTATTAAATCAATTAATCAATACTGCATATCATTTTATACACAAAAATAAGTAGTCAAAAGTCATAATCTAACAGTAGCTATGATGAAATTTGTAATGGAAGACGGGGCTGCTGATGTATTTGAATGTCAACTGTCTTGTCACTGGTAATTTAAAGTACTTTCCATAAAAGTCAGAATGCTCAGCATTCTGTTGGTATGGGTCATTAAATTAAATTGTGCCGATTAGCTCACCAAGTTTCACACGTATCGAACTATGGTGTTAACCCCAATCGATTGTAATACTTAATCAACACCTTCCACAGCCAAACTGATCCCACCAATGCAATCAGCGTAGTGAGAAGAATAAACTAAACAACAAAGCTAAATGGAGAAAGCCCAGTTACACCTCTGCAAAAGCAATACATGTGCCATATATGACTTACAAAACAGTACTGGAAACATGGTAGAAAATTATAGGAAAGAAAAAAAATTTGCTATCAGCAGATATTCAAAACTTAGCAGATGGGAGAGGAGAACCATGCTATATCACAGAGTGTCAAAGGAAGTAGTCTCAATGAAGTGGTCTCAATGAAGTGGTCTCAATGAAGTGGTCTCAATGAAGTGGTCTGATGATGATGATGATTGGTGTGTGGGGCACTCAACTGCGTGGTCATCAGCACCCACACGAAGTCCCAATTTTTACACAACCCAATCTAGCCACAATCACAAATGATGATGATGATGATGATGATGATGATGATGATGATGAAGAAATGATGAGGACAACACAAACACCCAACCCCGGGCAGAGAAAATCCCCAACCGGTCCGGGCATCGAACCCGGGACACTGGAGCCCAGAGGCAGCCACTATACGACGAGCTGTGGACTGGTGCCAGTGACTCGACTTATTCCACGATGACAGACTCGGTGCAGTCATTTCAAATTTGAAGGTACCCCTGAAGCATAAACCTGGTGACCACCATCCAGTTAGGTCGAAACTGTGGCCCAGTACATACGGAGTTAGGCCGAATAGGATGATTCGCTCCCTGAGAGGTGTGGGCGAGGAAGTGGAGAGGTTTAAGCTTACGCGTGCGGGCGACTCTTTAGTTAACAAATATGGGACAGCTGTGTCAGCCTTTTATCAAAGAGGAATCCCAAAAATTGAGACTGTGCAACAACATCCCGGCACTAAGTACACAAGTTGAGTTCTGGGTCCAGACGGTGTAGTGGGACGAAATTAAGCGTCACCCATCCACCAAAGTCAGCCCAGTTTGCAGGTGACTATAAGTTTGATTTAGTTTTGTTTATGTGTTTTCTTATTATTTGTAATAGATGTGAATTATCTAAAAGTTTTGTATTTTTTTTATGTGTTTCATGTACAGAGAGGGCGGCGCAACGAACGGGGACAGCATCTTCGTTGCCGCGACCAGAGAGGAAATTGCTGGCCGCTATGCGTCGCGGGTCGACAGCCAAGGAGCAACAGAAGATCCTGGAACCGAGTTGTTGCGTCGTGTTTCTAAAAATTAAAAATGAATTTTTATACTCTTTTTGTACAACAATGACGTCATATAGAGCTTAATCTTATTGAAATGTCAGTCACTGTCTGTCAACGCTCAAGTTCACATCTGTATGTGTAGGAAGCTAATAAAATAGTGTATGCTATTAAAGTTGAAACACGTGTCTTGAAGATTTATTTATGAAGAATTGTGTGAACGGATTAATAATATATTTGACAAGATTAGTAATTCTTACGTCGTTCGCCGAAACTTTGAATCTAAAAAGTTTATTTAATGTGTGATTCTGATATCGATTAGATCAAGATAGCGTGTGTCAATATAATTTCTGAGGAGAAACAAACGAAATTTAAATTGGGAAAAGTTACAAAAACCAATTGGCCCAAGTGATGTAATTCTTTGCACACGACTCAACTGATGTTTTACAGTTTCGTTCAAGAACCATTCTATGACAATTTAAAAGAATATGAATCATTTTTGAAGTGGGTTGTAACTGACGTAGGTGACGAAGTCTGCACATGGTCATACATATATCAAACGAAAAACTAATACGTCGTTACACTATACCGTGGCGACCTTAGAAACAGGACTTGTGTGCAACTAAGGCACACAGGTACGAAACAAAACATCAAGAGTCCTTCGGAAGTCAACGCGAGTTTTCGTGGAGCCTTCACCAGCCAGCGGCGACTTCGTGGGTGTGGGCATCTGATGGAGCCGCAGCCAAGCAGTACGGTCACGCAGTTGTTCCACGAGAAGGCGCATCTGTTGGGCAGCAGCTGAACGCTGCAAACCCCGACAACCTTTTTTCTCCCTAAACTAATAGGCCCAGTACGTCAGCTGCGGGGCGTTCCTCCGGCTGGTAATAGAGGTGTTGCTGAGGGCTTCGCCTGTCTACGGCGGTGCCGGGCGTGGTAGCAGCCAGTGACGTTTCCGGTGTTCGACTCAGCGTCCTGCCGGTTGCGGAAGCGGGGTCGCAGCATCTCAGCGGCTGCATCGACGGCTGTTACATCTGCAGCCCATAGCAGCACACTGATCATCGAGAACTACAAATTACAATATTAGTGTCCGGTGAGTTTGTTTCAAGTTGGAAGTGGAGTGTTGTACATAGGGAGTGTGCTTTTACAGGATTGTTGATTACAAGTCTGCGTGTGTAAATAGTTAATATCTTACAATAATGTCGGGAAGTGAAATGTCAGACAAAGAGCAATCTATGTCCGATAGGAGCATGAGAGCCCTTTTTAGGGCGATCGCTAAATTAAAACAATCTAACGAGGAATCTACTGCTAGATTAAAAGAGGAACTAAAACAGGAATTAAAACAGTCTAACGAAGAATCTATGGCTAGATTAAAACAGTCTAACGAGGAATCTACTGCTAGATTAAAAGAGGAACTAAAACAGGAATTAAAACAGTCTAACGAAGAATCTATGGCTAGATTAAAACAGTCTAACGAGGAATCTACTGCTAGATTAAAAGAGGAACTAAAACAGGAATTAAAACAGTCTAACGAGGAATCTACTGCTAGACTTAAAGGGGAGCTAACAAAATCAACAGACAGGTTGCAGGAATATCTTAATGAAACCAGTCGAGAATTAAGTGATAAAATAGAGTCTTCTAAAGTTGAAATGCAGGAAAAATTAGTAGGACTTAGTAATAAGATTGCTGATAATTGTAAAAGGTTAGAAGAACATATCCAGGAATCGCGCGAGGAAAAAGCTCGCATGCGAAACGATATCACTGACTTAACCGAGAGACTAGATAGTGTCCATATCTTAGTTGTAAATGAAATACAGAAAAATAACGATATGTTACGAGATGAATTTTCTATGCAAACAGAAACTGTTCGCAGAGAATTATCGAAATCTATTAAAGAGGTCTCTACCAAACCTGTAGAGATTTCTTCAATAGATAATGTAGAATTAGAGACATTAACCCATCAAGTAGAAAAGGACCATACCGAAATCGAAAACATGAAATTTTTAATTACTGAAATATGCAGTAACCTTGAGACTGCCAAAGATAATAACATTGATGAAGGTACAGAGCGTTCACATCGTGAGCACAGTGAAGAATCGATATTAGCTAATCGCGTATCCAATACAGAAATGCGGATACAGGAAATTACTAAACGGTTATCGGAATTAGATAATAACGAGAACATTTCAGGTAGCAGAGGTAATAACGTAATCAGAGACAACAGTCACATCGAATTTGCTAGCACGGACGACAACAATATGAATAAAGCAATCACGGCAAGCCAATCCGATGCAACTCCGTCTCTGCAATTTAAACAAAATCCGACTATTTCTCTCGCAGAATGTCTGGATGACATAACGACAAATTCAAATGTAGCAAGTCGATTTCCTGTATTCAAACCAGGAGGCGAACTTCACCCTATAATCTTTATAAAAGCTTTTGAAACATCATTATCTCCTAAATGGAGTAATGAAAAACGCATTCAATTTGTAATAGGACATTTAGAAGCAGAAGCTGCGGAATGGGCAGTACTGCATAGAACTGAATTCAGGGATTGGGATGATTTTGTTAAGCAATTTAAACAAAATTATTGGTCAAGAGGAAAACAACAACACTTAACTTTAGAGTTGTTAGACCCTCCTCCATATTCTAAACGGTGGGGAGGTTATAGGAATTATTTTGAATGGCATTTAAACCGTGCTAGATTAATTGGAGAACCAGTTATTGAAAGACACCTAATACGAGTCCTAATTAGTAGGTTACCGTATTACATAAAGGAAAGAAAAATGTTATTCTACGAATTATATAAAACCTTAATAATGGGGACGAAACAGTTAACACTCGGGGGGTGTGGTTATATTTTAACGACTTGTTGTATTGGAAAGCACAGAGGGAACACCAGAGATGGAAAATCTGCATTCCGAAAACTGTTGTGGACGAGTTAATTACTTATATTCATGAAGGTTACGGGCATTTTGGAATTCATAAATGTATTAAACATCTAATGAAGTATTATTATTTCAAAAATATGTCCCGTATGGTGAGAAGTATTATTAGGGCTTGTGAAACCTGTCAAAAGGTTAAAGTTAATAACAAATCTAAGCGTTATAAATTATATGCTGTAATTCCTCGAGGTTTGTGGGATCTACTATCATTAGATTTTTTCGGCCCTCTGCCTCGGAGTTCAGGAGGATTAACATATGTGTTTGTTGTAATGGAATGTTGGTCCAAACATGTGAAGCTATATACTTTGAAACGAGCGAATACAGCAAGCGTTATACGCTGCCTCACCCGAAATTACTTTGTTAACTGGGGAATTCCTAAACGACTTATGTCTGACAACGGTAGTGCCTTTATTAGTCAAAGATTTCAAGATATGATAAGACAATATGGAATCAAACATATCTTAATTTCGAAATATCACCCTCAAAGTAATTTAGTAGAAAGAGTCATGAAAGAATTACGACGATTATGTAGAACTTATTGTGCACATAAACATACTCGGTGGGCCAAACTAATGCCTGAATTCGAAAAGATATTAAATGAATTGCCTCACCTAACGACGGGATTATCACCTATAGAAATTTTAGGCAAACGAATTATAGGTGAGCCTTTACTAGCTGCTCTACCTTGGCCACCGGTAAATGAGATCCAACAATGCATTCCAGACGAAAAAGTTTGTGAACAGATTGTAAAAAATGCCGAACGGAGAGTTAAAAGTTATAATCAACAGGCTATAGAACCCTCATTTCAGTTAGGAGATCTTGTGTTAGTACGATCTCGTCCTAAAAGTTCTAAGATCGGTAAGGAATGTAGAAAATTCTTCTTTATCTTTGAAGGTCCATATGTTGTACATAAGATTGTACATCCCAAAGCATTACTTCTTATGGAACCTTCATCAGGTGTAATTAAAGGATTATATAGTGTTGATCAAATGAAACCCTTCATTCCTAAATAAGTTAATATTTAGTATATGTTACACACGGAAGAGCGTTCATAGTTTATTCATGTGAAGTTTTCGTGATAGTTACGTATTATTTTAAAGAATGAAACAGAAAGCTTAAACAAGTGTTCTACAATAATCTAATGGTACTTCAAAAGGAGAAAGATAACCAAAAGGGGGATTTATATAGAAGAAATTTTACTCTTAGGTCAAAAGGAATTTAGCGTATTTTAAATTTACTCGGATAGTAGGAACCAAAGGGGATGGTTAATAGTTTAGGGACCATGGGCGTCCAGAGCTATATGGCTCACGAGAACATAGCAGAGTGCCTTTAATAGAGGTTTGTAATAGTGTTAATATAGAACACACCAAACGGGGCTCTCTCGCTTGTTTCTCCTAAATAAATTGCCATTACCCAACAAGGTGTCCGAAGGTAAAGAACGCCGTGCCGAGATTCTAAAGAAAGTTTTGCTTGATTTCTTCCTGACCTCAGGCAAAAATAAGGCATTGGGGAAAAGAATGACGTAAAGTAAATAGTACTATTAGTTACTGTGAGAAACTTATGAGTAATATACATTTTTGGAAAGAATAACTCTAGTAAATAAATGAAACTGAAACTAATCTATCACAATTTGAACGCTCTGTCCTAATGTAACAACGTTAAAGAACGTACTAAATTAGTATTTATTAGCAACTATTAACTGAAGAGGAGCAATCTCCCTATATTCGGTTACGAATTACCATAATAGCACAATTAAGAGTAAATGACAAATAGTCACAACAATATCGTATTAAAAGGATTAAATCTATCTAAGAGCAAGGACTCTAGGTTACGTAAAATGTGAGGAAATTGTATTAACAGTTAAATATTGTATATTGAAAAGTTTTAATTTCGGTTAAAACCTGACAAACTGAGCCTGTGGGTGGGGTATGTAGTGGGACGAAATTAAGCGTCACCCATCCACCAAAGTCAGCCCAGTTTGCAGGTGACTATAAGTTTGATTTAGTTTTGTTTATGTGTTTTCTTATTATTTGTAATAGATGTGAATTATCTAAAAGTTTTGTATTTTTTTTATGTGTTTCATGTACGGAGAGGGCGGCGCAACGAACGGGGACAGCATCTTCGTTGCCGCGACCAGAGAGGAAATTGCTGGCCGCTATACGTCGCGGGTCGACAGCCAAGGAGCAACAGAAGATCCTGGAACCGAGTTGTTGCGTCGTGTTTCTAAAAATTAAAAATGAATTTTTATACTCTTTTTGTACAACAATGACGTCATATAGAGCTTAATCTTATTGAAATGTCAGTCACTGTCTGTCAACGCTCAAGTTCACATCTGTATGTGTAGGAAGCTAATAAAATAGTGTATGCTACTAAAGTTGAAACACGTGTCTTGAAGATTTATTTATGAAGAATTGTGTGAACGGATTAATAATATATTTGACAAGATTAGTAATTCTTACGTCGTTCGCCGAAACTTTGAATCTAAAAAGTTTATTTAATGTGTGATTCTGATATCGATTAGATCAAGATAACGTGTGTCAATATAATTTCTGAGGAGAAACAAACGAAATTTAAATTGGGAAAAGTTACAAAAACCAATTGGCCCAAGTGATGTAATTCTTTGCACACGACTCAACTGATGTTTTACAGTTTCGTTCAAGAACCATTCTATGACAATTTAAAAGAATATGAATCATTTTTGAAGTGGGTTGTAACTGACGTAGGTGACGAAGTCTGCACATGGTCATACATATATCAAACGAAAAACTAATACGTCGTTACACTATAACGGACTGCGGTAGGACGACACAAATGCGTGTCTCACATTTTTGTCGAAGAGAATTGGAGGTCGCGGGAAAGGGTCCAAGTGGAGGCTCCATGGATACACCTTGAAATTGTTGTTTGGTGAAGGCTACAGACTGGGAGCTGTTACAAATGCAAAAGCTGAAACAATGTGAGTGTGACGAGAGGTACGACAGGTTGTGAAATGCATGGAGCCCTGCCATTTTTTTGGACCCGTGCACTCTGAGTGGTGTACCGACTGTAACACGAAAAAATCAGTGGAGTAAAAGCCGACAAAAATCAGTAGGGCGTCTTGAAAGCCCCTGTCATTTAGGTTAAGTAAAATGTGATCATGCTGGGCAGTGTTGTATGCCTCATGGAGATAAAAAAGGCTTCAATGAGATTTCACCGTTTAGAAACACCCCATCAGATTGCTGTTTCCAACCTAACCACACGGTTAATTGAGGATTGTTCCTCCTGGAAACTGGGGGACAAAAGGCCCAGTGATTCGAGAAACCAGAACAACCGTCAGGCCACCATCTTTTCGAGCAGTTTTCAGAGCACACTGATGAGGCTAATCGGTCAGTAGCTGTAAATGGATGTCTGGATTTTGCCTGGTTTAAGGATAGGGATACTATCTTGACCCTGAAAAGCAAAAATACTTTCTGGCCAGGTTTGAGTAACATTCACATGTTGGATGATGAACTGAACCAGGGCCTGAGGCCACACTGTTTGATGCGTCAAGAGCCTGAAAGAGTTCCTGATCAGAGAAAAGTTCATTATATAATCAATCTTGACCAGGGGGGGGGGGGGGGATAGGGAGGTGTCTTCAACATGTCTTATGTATTTTTTTAAAAAGAAAGAAAGAGAGAGATGGGGGGGGGGGGGGAGAGAGAGAGAGAGAGAGAGAGAGCTATATTGCTATGTTGTGGGATTCATATGAATGGTTCAAATCTTATCTTTGTAACAGGCACCAAATGGTAAAGATACAGGGAAAGTTTACTCATCAGAATACCAAAGAGTCGGATATGGGGTGCCACAAGACTCCCTGCTGGCACCACTGCTGTTCTTAATATTTATAAATGGCATGCCAAGCCATGTATCAGCAGCAGGTACAATATTGTTTGCTGATGACACCAATCTGTCTGTTAAAGCTATGAATGATACTGGCCTTCAGAAGACAGTCACAGTAGCGCAGAAAGATGAAATGTATTGTTTATGGATAACATTTTAATTGTGAATGACAAAGAAAGAGTTTCGGTAGACTTCAGACATAAAACAAACTGGGAGCCACATAACAACAGAACTTGGGCAGTGTAAGATAAAGAAAACCCGTGTCACTAAATTTTTAGGAGTACGGATAGATGAAAATGTAATGTGGGGAAAACATACAGAAATGTTTCTTGCATTAAACATGTAAGTACACCACTGGCCCTATCGTAGACTTTTACGCCAGAGCACAATAGGAACTGGTGGTGAGCAGAAAGATATTTAATCGGCAGAGAGAGTCACTGATCTTTGGAATGTTTTGAAACTCCGTCAGGGAAAAATGAGGGCAAGAAAAAAATGAATGGGTACATTCTCGCAAAGAGAAGTAAAGGGGTAGAAAAGAAAGGTAAAAATATGGCGTATACCCTGGTTCACAAACAGAACAGGGTACAAGACTAACGAAGAAGTAAAAGAAGACAGTTTATTACTAGCACCTGTGCACCAAATGACACTATCCAATTTAGCTAACACACTCAATCTAACAAATATACCAAAATCAAATAGGTCTTAGCTCCTTTACAGGATTCTAAAAGTGGAACTCATTTTGAATACAAAAGCAGAATGATCTAAGTTGTGCCGACAATGTGCTCACATCCAAAGTTCCCACGTCAGTTTTACAATGTTACAGCCAGCAGGTTACTTACCCGACATGGTATTCCTTGTCAGCCCACAACCTCAAATCTCGCGACAGCTTTCTCCAACGACGGCACACTTTCCGTACCACGTCCACTAGCTCAGTGAAAGACAAGTGAGAGAAGATCTTTATCAGTATCTCCTCAGGCAAGTCGTCAATGCTCATACGCCACACTGCAGCGCCTTCTCCCACGTGGCACAGTCCACTGTGCTCAGACACTGAAGCCATTTCACTGTCGAGCCTGCAGTCGGACTACGGTGAGGTGGAAGGCGCCAGGGGAGGTGACGAGCTGTCGAGTGGACGTCTGTCGGATATGCTTGCAGACACTGCAAAAAAACATAAACAGCATTACAAACCCGCACTCACACGGATTTCAGCTACTTCCCACTGTGTTAATGGAACAAATAACAGCAACGACATGCCAACATTATTTGACAACTGTCGCTGAAATCATTTCTTATGGCTGAAACTATTTCAGGACAAGTTAATAGTGTGATATTGAGCCAACAGACCGCTCACATCATTGATGTGATAGAGATATGTGCCTTAAGGAATAACTGACAGCTGACATAATAAAAAACAGAAACACTGCAATATAAATTCCGATGATGTCACAGGATCTCCATTGGCACTGAGAGTCAGGAATGCTGTTCTTTTTAATGCCATCCGATGTAGGTGTACCGTAGGTCTGTAGAAAAGCGTAGCATTCCAAAAGATTGGAAAAGGGCACAGGTCATCCCCGTTTTCAAGAAGGGACGTCGAACAGATGTGCAGAACTATAGACCTATATCTCTAACATCCATCAGTTGTAGAATTTTGGAACATGTATTATGTTCGAGTATAATGACTTTTCTGGAGACTAGAAATCTACTCTGTAGGAATCAGCACGCGTTTCAAAAAAGACGATTGTGTGAAACCCAGCTCGTGCTTTTCTCCACGAGACTCAGAGGGCCATAGACACGGGTTCACAGGTAGATGCCGTGCTTCTTGACTTCCGCAAGGTGTTCGATACAGTTCCCCACAGTCAAAGTAAGGGCATATGGACTATCAGACCAATTGTCTGATTGGATTGAAGAGTTCCTAGATAGCAGAGCGCAGCATGTCATTCTCAATGGAGAGAAGTCTTCCGAAGTAAAAGTGATTTCAGGTGTGCCGCAATGGAGTGTCGTAGCACCATATATATAAATGACCTTGTGGATAACTTCGGAAGTTCACCGAGGCTTTTTGCGGATGATGCTGTGGTACATCGAGAGGTTGTAACAAAGGAAAATTGTACTGAAATGCAGGAGGATCTGCAATGAATTGACACATGGTGCAGGGAATGGCAACTGAATCTCAATGTAGACAAGTGTAATGTGCTGCGAATACATAGGAAGAAATATCCTTTATCATTTAGATACAATATAGCAGGTCGGCAAATGGAAGCAGTTAATTCCATAAATTTTCTGGGAATAGGCATTAGCAGTGATCTAAAATGGAATGATCATATAAAATTGATCGTTGGTAAAGCAGATGCCAGACTGACATTCACATGAAGAATTCTAAGGAAATGCAGTCTGAAAACAAAGGAAGTAGGTTACAGTAAACTTGTTTGTCCACTGCTTGAATATTGCTCAACATTGTGGGATCCGAACCAGATAGGGTTGATAGAAGAGAGAGAGAAGATCCAATGGAAAGCAGCACACCTCGTTACAGGATCATTTAGTGATTGCGGAAACGTTACGGAGATGATGGATAAACTCCAGTGGAAGACTCTGCAAGAGAGACGCTCAGTAGCTCGGTACGGGTTTTTGTCGAAGTTTCGAGAACATACCTTCATCGAGGAGTCGAGCAGTACATTGCTCCCCCCAACGTATATCTCGCGAAGAGACCGTGAGGAGAAAATGAGAGAGATTAGAGCCCACACAGAGGCATACCGACAATCTTTCTTTCCGCGAATACGGGACTGGAATAGAAGGGAGAACCGATAGAGGTGCTCAAGGTACCCTCCGCCACACACCGTCAGGTGGCTTGCGGAGTATGGGTGTAGGTGTAGATGTAGATGTACTGAAAATCTGAAAATATAGCCACTGTAAGAAAATAGTGTCTTCACCAGCGACATAAATTTAACTCTGGAATGCACAATACAGTAGCCTATACAAAAAGAAAGCCATCACATTCATTGGCTTTGCCAACGCACAATCAGACTATCATCTTCCAATCTAACTTAGGGCTCAGGTTACACTACTGGTCAGTCTGTCACTACAAATTTCATACCTAGACCTAGAAAAAGCCTTTGATTGTGTGAATGTTGACATCCTATTAGACAAGCTACAGAACATGGGCATTAGAGGCGCTGCTTATGACCTAATAAAGTGTTATGTGAGCATTAGAAAACAGTTTGTTCTGCTTAAAACGGAAAGTGGTGTCTACAAATCAGAGATCGCTTGCATAAAATATGGCGTGCCCCAGGGCTCAGTGTTGGGCCCCCTTCTGTTCTCTATCTATGTAAATGATATTAAATACTGTACTATAAATTCAAAAATTGTTTTTTATGCCGATGACACGGCCATTGTGTGTAAAAAGGAGTTGTGTAATGAACTAGAGGCCAAGTGTAATAATGTGACAAAAGAAATTGTTCAGTTTTTTAATGAAAGCCACTTAAATGTAAGCACCAGTAAAACATGTTTGATGGAGTTTAACAAAAGTAGTTTGAATAATGAAATTAAATTATACATTGTCAATGAATTGGTAAAGAAAGAGTCTAGTGCAAAATTCCTTGGCGTAACAATCCAAAGCAACCTGAAATGGGACACACATATTGACTCCCTAACAACTAAGTTGTCAACAAATATATTTGCAATCAGTACTATTTGCAAGTTCTGTAGAGACACTGTAGTCCTATGGACTGCATACCGTGCTCTTTTCTCCTCTCACTTGAACTACAGTATTGAAATTTGGGGGGCAACAACCAAACTCATTCTTCAAAAAAGGGGTGTGAGAATAATCTGTGGAGCAAAATATAGGAAATCTTGTCGCAACTTGTTTCCAAAAACTGAGGTGTTAAGTGTTGTAAACACATACATTCTAAAAGCCATATTGCTTCTGAAAAGACTGCACCCGAACACTTATTCAGATTTCGACCAGTACAATACTAGAAATAAAGTTTTTACATTGGCACCCACAGAACAGCACTTTACGAAAAGGGGCCTCAGTACGCAGGTATAAAATTGGCTAATGCACTGCCTAGTGCAGTCATGGCTCTTCCTACAGTTAAATTGAAACACCAGCTTAAGAAACTTTTAGTAAAACACCCTTTCTACACATTAGAAGAGTACCATACTTACATGAAGAACAACAAATGCTTCGCGAAATTATGTGAATAGAAATCAGTAAACATCTTATTGTAATTTTGTTGTAAATTAATGACGTATTCAGAAGAATGTGTCTTGTGTATTGTACAAATAACTTTAATCATTACTGTTTCTTTGTACGTGTGCAGTGTACCATTCGATGTTGAATAAAGCTATTATTATTTCTTTCCTTTCTCAGATGTTATATCTGGTTAAAAATGGAAAGTGACACGGACCTCGATCAAGCGTGACTTCCTTTTAACTGTACGGTATATGTTACATTGAATTTAGGAACGTTCGGGTAACTGAACATCAATAATTACAGATTTCTGTAGTTCTATATATAAGTTTGGATGCAGCTGTATTGCGTTGATGTACTGGTGGATATTGTGTGGTATGACTCCTGTAGTTGATGTATAATTGGTATAATGTTAACTTTATCCTGATGCCACATGTCCTTGACTTCCTCAGCCAGTTGGATCTAATTTTCAATTTTTTCTCCTGTTTTCTTCTGTATATTTGTTGTATTGGGTAGGGATATTTCGATTAGTTGTGTTAATTTCTTCTTTTTATTGGTGAGTATGTGTCAGGTTTGTTATGTGGTGTTGTTTTATCTGTTATAATGGTTCTGTTCCAGTATAATTTGTATTCATCATTCACCAGTACATTTTGTGGTGCATACTTGTATGTGGGAACGTGTTGTTTTATTAGTTTATGTTGTATGGCAAGTTGTTGATGTATTATTTTTGCTACATTGTCATGTCTTCTGGTGTATTCTATATTTGCTAGTATTGTACATCCACTTGTGATGTGATCTACTGTTTCTATTTGTTGTTTGCAAAGTCTGCATTTATCTGTTGTGGTATTGGGATCCTTAATATATGCTTGCTGTAATATCTGGTGTTTATTGTTTGACCCTGTATTGCAATCATGAATCCTTCCATCTCACTGTATATATTGCCTTTTCTTAGTCAAGTGTCGGATGCGTCTTGATCAATGTGTGGCTGTGTTAGATGATACAGGTGCTTGCCATATAGTGTTTTATTTTTCCAATTTACTTTCTTTG
Organism: Schistocerca serialis cubense; assembly: GCF_023864345.2. Classification (NCBI taxonomy): domain Eukaryota; kingdom Metazoa; phylum Arthropoda; class Insecta; order Orthoptera; family Acrididae; genus Schistocerca; species Schistocerca serialis. The sequence goes on along the minus strand of NC_064640.1, from coordinate 1,072,627,612 downwards.
TGTCTGTTGATGTTATGTGATCTAAAGGATTGTAGAAGTGGTTATGAAATTGCAAAGGTGTAGCTGATGTATTTATATAAGTGATTGCTTTGTGTATGTTGCTAGTTTCTGCTCGTTCTATAAAGAATTTTCTTAAATTGTCTACCTGTCCATAATGTAGGTTTATTATGTCGATAAATCCCCTTCCTCCTTTCGTTCTGCTTAATGTGAATCTTTCTGTTGCTGAATGTACGTGATGTATTCTATATTTGTGGCATTGTGATCGTGTAAGTGTATTGAGTGCTTCTAGGTCTGTGTTACTCCATTTCACTACTGCAAATGAGTAGGTAGATATTGGTATAGCATAAGTATTTATAGCTTTTGTCTTGTTTCTTGCTGTCAATTCTGTTTTCAGTATTTTTGTTAGTCTTTGTCTATATTTTTCTTTTAGTTCTTCTTTAATATTTGTATTATCTATTCCTATTTTTTGCCTGTATCTTAGATATTTATAGGCATCTGTTTTTTCCATCACTTCTATGCAGTCACTGTGGTTATCCAATAAGTAATCTTCTTGTTTAGTGTGTTTTCCCTTGACTATGCTATTTTTCTTACATTTATCTGTTCCGAAAGCCATATTTATATCATTGCTGAATACTTCTGTTATCTTTAGTAATTGGTTGAGTTGTTGATTTGTTGCTGCCAGTAGTTTTAGATCATCCATGTATAGCAAATGTATGATTTTGTGTTGGTATGTTCTAGTAATATTATATCCATAATTTGTATTATTTAGCATGTTGGATAGTGGGTTCAGAGCAAGGCAGAACCAGAAAGGACTTAATGCGTTTGCTTGATATCTTCCACGCTTAATCTGCCTTGGCTGTGATGTGATACTATTATTATTATTTCTTTACTTTCTCAGACGTTAAGTCTGGTTAAAAATGGGACGTGACGCGGACCTTGATCAAGCGTCACTTCATTTTAACTGTATGGTATATGTTATATTGCATTTAGGAACTTTCGGGTAATTGAACATGTATCAATAATTACGGATTTCTGTAATTGTATATATAAGTTTGGATGTAGCTGTATTGTATTGATGTAATGGTGGATATTGTGTAGTATGACTCCTGTAGTTGATAGTATGATTGGTATGATGTCAACTTTATTCTGATGCCACATGTCCTTGACTTCCTCAGCCAGTTGGATGTATTTTTCAATTTTTTCTCCTGTTTTCTTTTGTATATTTGTTGTATTGGGTATGGATATTTCGATTAGTTGTGTTAATTTCTTCTTTTTATTGGTGAGTATGATGTCAGGTTTGTTATGTGGTGTTGTTTTATCTGTTATAATGGTTCTGTTCCAGTATAATTTGTATTCATCATTCTCCAGTACATTTTGTGGTGCATACTTGTATGTGGGAACATGTTGTTTTATTAGTTCATGTTGTATGGCAAGTTGTTGATGTATTATTTTTGCTACATTGTCATGTCTTCTGGGGTATTCTGTATTTGCTAGTATTGTACATCCGCTTGTAATGTGATCTACTGTTTCTATTTGTTGTTTGCAAAGTCTGCATTTATCTGTTGTGGTATTGGGATCTTTAATAATATGCTTGCTGTAATATCTGGTGTTTATTGTTTGATCCTGTATTGCAATCATGAATCCTTCCGTCTCACTGTATATACTGCCTTTTCTTAGCCATGTGTTGGATGCGTCTTGATCGATGTGTGGCTGTGTTAGATGATACGGGTGCTTGCCATGTAGTGTTTTCTTTTTCCAATTTACTTTCTTCGTATCTGCTGATGTTACATGATCTAAAGGGTTGTAAAGGTGGTTATGAAATTGCAGTGGTGTAGCTGATGTATTTATATGAGTGATTGCTTTGTGTATTTTGCTAGTTTCTGCTCGTTCTAGAAAGAATTTTCTTAAATTGTCTACCTGTCCATAATGTAGGTTTTTTATGTCGATGAATCCCCGTCCTCCTTCCTTTCTGCTTAATGTGAATCTTTCTGTTGCTGAATGTATGTGATGTATTCTATATTTGTGGCATTGTGAACGTGTAAGTGTATTGAGTGCTTCTAGGTCTGTGTTACTCCATTTCACTACTCCAAATGAGTAGGTCAATATTGGTATAGCATAAGTATTTATAGCTTTTGTCTTGTTTCTTGCTGTCAATTCTGTTTTCAGTATTTTTGTTAGCCTTTGTCTATATTTTTCTTTTAGTTCTTCTTTAATATTTGTATTATCTATTCCTATTTTTTGTCTGTATCCTAGATATTTATTCTGTTCCAAAAGCCATATTTATATCATTGCTGAATACTTCTGTTATCTTTAGTAATTGGTTGAGTTGTTGATTAGTTGCTGCCAGTAGTTTTAGATCATCCATATATAGCAAATGTGTGATTTTGTGTGGGTATGTTCCAGTAATATTATATCCATAATTTGTATTATTTAGCATGTTGGATAGTGGGTTCAGAGCAAGACAGAACCAGAAAGGACTTAATGAGTCTCCTTGGTATATTCCACGCTTAATCTGTATTGGCTGTGATGTGATGTTATCTGAATTTGTTTGAATATTAAGTGTGGTTTTCCAGTTTTTCATTACTATGTTTAGAAACTGTATCAATTTAGGATCTACTTTGTATATTTCCAATATCTGTTGTAACCATGAGTGGGGTACACTATCAAAGGCTTTTTGGTAATCAATGTATGCATAGTGTAGCGACCTTTGTTTAGTTTTAGCTTGATATATCACCTCTGTATCTATTATCAGTTGCTCTTTACATCCTCGTGCTCCTTTGCAGCAGCCTTTTTGTTCTTCATTTATAATTTTGTTCTGTGTTGTATGTGTCATTAATTTCTGTTTAATGACTGAAGTTAATATTTTGTAGATTGTTGGTAGGCATGTTATGGGGCGATATTTAGCTGGGTTTGCTGTGTCTGCTTGATCTTTAGGTTTCAGATAGGTTATTCCATGTGCAAGTGTATCAGGGAATGTGTATGGGTCTGCAATGTAACTGTTAAATAATTTAGTTAGATGTGAATGTGTTGAGGTGAACTTCTTTAGCCAGTAATTTGCTATTTTATCATTTCCAGGGGATTTCCAATTGTGTGTAGAATTAATTGCTCAGGTGACTTCATGTTGCAAAATTATCACTTCAGGCATTTGTGGTATCATCTTGTATGTGTCTGTTTCTGCTTGTATCCACCGTGCATGCCTGTTATGTTGTACCGGGTTTGACCATATGTTGCTCCAGAAGTGTTCCATGTCTGTTATGTTTGGTGGATTGTCTGTTTTAATGTGTGTGTTATCTATTGTTTGGTAAAATCTCTTTTGGTTTGTGTTGAATGTTTGGTTTTGTTTCCTTCTATTTTCACATTTTTTGTATCTTCTAAGTCGTTTGGCCAATGCTTGTAATTTCTGCTTCTTTTCATCTAATTGCTCTATTGCTCCTTGTTGTGAGATTTTACCTAACCTTTTTCGTTTTTTGTCTGATATTTCATTTCTTATAAATTGTGTTAGCTGTCCGATGTCTTTTCTCAGTTTTTCTATTCTGATCTGTAGCCTGTGTTGCCATGCTGGTTTTGTGGGTTTCTTCTGTGTATTGGTTTGTTCTGATCTCTGCCTAGTGTGTATATTTAGTGTAGTGAGTGCTCCTATATAAACCAGTAGTTGTAACTCTTCCATAGTTGTATTTTCATTTATTTTGTTGTGTATGATTGTGTTGATAGTTTTTATTGTTGTTTCGACTTGTGGGTTATTTGGCGGTCTATGCAAGAATGGTCCGATGTCTGTATTTGTGTCTTTGTATTCTATATATGTCAGCTGAAATTTCTCTTCTATATCTAACACGTGTGTCTCTTCGTGTTCTATTTGTGCTTGTTCTGGTGGCTGTCTTAAGATTTCGTTTTCCTCTGATTGTTTAATTGATGCGTGTTGGTCTTTGTTTGTTTGCTCTGGGATGTTTGAGTCCATTACTGTATTTTCTTCTTCTTCTGATTGCACATTATTTTGTTCCAGTATTTCTTGTACTTGTTGTTTGATGTTTTCTAATTCTGACTGGGGTATCCTGTTATTTTTTATTATTACACGGATCTGATCAGCTAGTCGTTGTTCTGTTAAAAATTTTAATTCCGGGTATCTGGTAATAAATGTTGTGTATACTTGTGATCTGTATCCAGTTGTGTTGGTTCCTAGGTTTGTTGCTTGGTAATAACAGAACATGAGGTGTCGATTAACTTCATCTGACCATCTCATCCTCTGTCTTTGTTTTCCTTCTAGGGTGGTTGCAGGAAGCATATCCTGCAAAACACCTCTATTTGGATTTAAATCATTTTCCAGTTGGCTAGCAGTGTTGTTACCATTGTGGGCGGGCATAGGGTTCAAGCGTCGTCCCCGACCATGACGGCGCTTGTCCGAGGCTTCTTCTGTCCTGAACCAAGTAATCACACTAAAAGGGGGGTTAGCCCTATTAGTGGTTTGTTCTTTTCGTCGCCTTTTACGGCTGGCAGAACATACCGGAGGCCTATTCTTTTCCCGGGCCTCCACGGGGTTTATTATTATTATTATTATTATTATTATTATTATTATATTATTTAACAGAAACAGAATTTTCTGGCGAGACATTCGACAGGTTCGCTAACTCGGACGAACAATCGGCTTCCGACATAACCCAGACCTCCGCTACATTACAGCACAGTTCGTCACGGCAACCCCGTCCATGAGATCATTGCTGCCAACGGATTGTCACCTCCACTGTTCCTACAACACTTACGAGTCAAATGATTACGACCACTGACCACCGCGACATCCGTTGCTGCCTGGTGGCGTTGTGGGCATACGATGTGGTAACAAAAGTATACAAGTGGGGCAGACACGTAGAGAAGATACGAATTGCAAATGGGGAAAGCCATTCAGATAAGTGACTCTGATAAAGGGTAGATTACTACTACGCAGTGCCTGTGAAAGAGTATCTCGAAAATGGATAAGCTGATCAAATGTTTACACGCCACTGTCTCGAGCATCTACAGAAAGAGGTAGAAGGACAGTGAAACTAGCACTAGGCACTAAACGGTTGGACATCCACTACTCATCAGAGAACATGGGCAGGATAGGTGGTGAGCTGTGGCGTCTCGGCCAAACGAGCACAATGTCGGTGCACACACGAGTGTTTCATCGTACATTATCGATCACGATGTTACGCAGCAGACCATCCATACGTGTTCGTACTTTAACCCGACAACATTGTCAATTACACTACTGGCCATTAAAATTGCTACACCAAGAAGAAATACATATGATAAACTGGTATTCATTGGACAAATATATTATACTAGAACTGAGATGTGATTACATTTTCACGCAATTTCGGTGCATAGATCCTGAGAAATCAATACCCAGAAGAACCACTTCTGGCCGTAATAACGGCCTTCATACGCGTGGGCATTGAGTGAAACACAGCTTGAATAGCGTGTACAGGTACAAGTGCCCATGCAGCTTCAACACGATACAGTTCAGTTCATTAAGAGTAGTGACTGGCATATTGTGATGAGCCACTTGCTCGGCCACCATTGACCACACGTTTTCAATAGGTGAGAGATCTGGAGAATGTGCTGGCCAGGGCAGCAGTTGAACATTTTTTGTATCCAGAAAGGCCCGTACAGGACCTGCTACATGCGGTCGTGCATTATCTTGCTGAAATGTAGGGTTTCACAGGGATCGAATGGAGGGTAGAGCCACGGGTCGTAACACATCTGAAATGTAACGTCCACTGTTCAAAGTGCCGTCAATCCGAACAAGAGGTGACCGAGACGTGTAACCAATGGCACCCCATACCATCACGCCGGGTGATACGCCAGTATGGCGATGACGAATACACGCTTCCAATGTGCATTCACCGCGATGTCGCCAAACACGGATGCGACCATCATGATGCTGTAAACAGAACCTGGATCCATCCGAAAAAATGACGTTTTGCCATTCGTGCAACCAGGTTCGTCGTTGAGTACACCATCGCAGGCGCTCCTGTCTGTGATGCAATGTCAAGGGTAACTGCAGCCACGGTCTCCGAGCTGATAGTCCGTGCTGCTGCAAACGTCGTGGAACTGTTCGTGCAGATGGTTGTTGTCTTCCAAACTTCCCCAACTGTTGACTCAGGGATCGAGACTTGGCTGCACGATCCGTTACAGCCATGTGGATAAGATGCCTGTCATCTCGACTGCTAGTGATACGAGGCCGTTGGGATCTATCACGGCGTTCTGTATTACCCTCCTGAACCCACCGATTCCTTATTCTGCTAACAGTGATCGGATCTCGACCAATGCGAGCAGCAATGTCGTGATACGATAAACCACAATCGCGATAGGCTACAATCCGACCTTTATCAAAGTCGGAAACGTGATGGTACGCATTTCTCCTCCTTACTCGAGGCATCACAACAACGTTTCACCAGGCAACGCCGGTCAACTGCTGTTTGTGTATGAGAAATTGGTTGGAAACTTTCTTCATGCCAGCTCGTTGTAGGTGTCGCCACCGGCGCCAACCTTGTGTGAATGCTCTGCAAAGCTCATCATTTGCATATCACAGCATCTTCTTCCTGTCGGTTAAATTTCGCGTCTGTAGCACGTCATCTTCGTGGTGTAGCTATTTTAAAGGCCAGTAGTGCACATGTGCAGTGGCCGCGGGACCGTCGGGGTTCGACTGACGATCGATGAAACGTGTCAGCTCTTCGGGTGAATCACATTTTTGGTAAACAACGGTCATGTCCACAAATGCCGCCATCGAGGTGAACGGCGGCTCAGAATGTGCAGCGCACCACGGACGCGGGCTGGTAGGACCAGCGTTATGCTCTGGGAGACATTCTCCCGCATTTGCTCAGCACCTGTGGCAGTAATCAAAGGCACTCTGACAAATGCAAACCACCTGCATCCCTTCACGCTAGATGTCTTCCCCAATGGCGGTGTTATCTTTCTGCAGTATAGTTGTCCGCATCTCGGAGCCAGAACCGTGGAACAGGAATTTGAGGAGCATTATAGCTCACATTAATGTCTCGCTGAACAAATTCGCGTCATGGAAATCCTACGTGTTTTTGTCACTATTAGGCACCACCACCGCGCACACAAATCTGCAGCCCATTATTTGTGCGAATCACGTGACCTGTGCATGAACATCTAGAGCCACAAACCTACCGGTCATAATGTTTTGGCTCTACAGCTGCTAAGAGCTCGCCTCAGCTGCTTCGCGCATCTACCGGGTGATCAAAAAGTCTATAATAAATTTGAAACTGAATAAATCACGGAATAATGTAGATAGGGAGGTACAAATTGACACACATGCTTGGAATGCCATGGGGTTTTATTAGAACCAAAAAAATACAAAAGTTCAAAAAATTTCCGACAGATGGCGCTTCATCTGATCAGAATAGCAATAATTAGCATAACAAAATAAGAAAAAGCAAAGATGATGTTCTTTATAGGAAATGGTCAATATGTTCACCATCATTCCTCAACAATAGCTGTAGTCGAGGAATAAAGTTGTTCAAAAAATGGCTCTGAGCACTATGGGACTCAACTGCTGAGGTCATTAGTCCCCTAGAACTTAGAACTAGTTAAACCTAACTAACCTAAGGACATCACAAACATCCATGCCCGAGGCAGGATTCGAACCTGCGACCGTAGCGGTCTTGCGGTTCCAGACTGCAGCGCCTTTAACCGCACGGCCACTTCGGCCGGCAATAAAGTTGTGAACAGCACTGTAAAGCATGTCTGGATTTATGGTGAGGCATTGGCGTCGGATGTTGTCTTTCAGCATCCCTAGAGATGTCGGTCGATCACGACACACTTGCGACTTCGGGTAACCCCAAAGCCAATAATCGCACGGACTGAGGTCTGGGGACCTGGGAGGCCAAGCATGACGAAAGTGGCGGCTGAGCACACGATCATCACCAAACCACGCGCGCAAGAGATCTTTCACGCGTCTAGCAATATGGGGTGGAGCGCCATCCTGTATAAACATCGTACGTTCTTCAGGTGTTTATCAGCCAGGCTGGGGATGATGCGATTCTGTAACATATCGGCGTACCTCTCACCCGTCACGGTAGCAGTTTCAAAACCAGAATCACGCATATCCTCGAAGAAAAAAAGCCCGATAATGTTAGATGTGGTAAATCCAACCCATACCGTGACTTTCTCGTCGTGCAATGGAGTTTCCACGACAGTTCTAGGATTTTCGGTAGCCCAAATTCTGCAGTTGTGGGCATTGACAGACCCTCGGAGCGTGAAATGAGCTTCGTCGGTCCACAACACGTTACTCAACCAATCATGTCCATTATAATTATCCGGGATGTTATGCCGTGGTCGGTTGATGAATTCTGTGTCGATTCCCAACGTTTCGTCTCCGACTGCGGGAGACATCTTCAAGGGGGTCCGTAGCTGGCCGGCCGGTGTGGCCGTGCGGTTCTAGGCGCTTCAGTCTGGAACCCCGTGACCGCTACGGTCGCAGGTTCGAATCCTGCCTCGGGCTTGGATGTGTGTGATGTCCTTAGGTTAGTTAGGTTTAAGTAGTTCTAAGTTCTAGGGGACTGATGACCACAGATGTTAAGTCCCACAGTGCTCAGAGCCATCTGAACCATTTTTGGTCCGTAGCTCGATGGAAGGTCCAACACACCCGCTGGCTCGCTACTGACTGCCGCTAAATTCCGTGTCCGCGCGCTCCCGCGCCGCGGCGTGACGTCACGTGTTTTGGAAACGTCAGTGCAATTGGCCGCTGTCCGTCGCCGTTGCCATCACCCAGTAGTGGACGGGTGGTACACATCTTCCTCAACACCGGCATCCATATGCCGTTTAATTTCACGCCCTCCTCCTTTCGGTTGAAATTATTTGGGTGTTTAGCGATTTCGATTGCCTCCCTGTAGAGCCTTTCGTAATACCCGCTTGTGGCCGCTAGTACTTGCGTCTCCTCTAAACGAATAATTATACTGGACATGATATTTCCGGCCGTGAAAGTCTACATTTTAGTAACTCAACCAATCGTCATCTTCCGGCATCTTTTGAAACGCCCACACCGCAAATGCCCTCCGCTTCACTAAATCGCCAGGTAACAGGTGCCCTTTCGAATCCCCTTCCTATGGCGATAGGATCGTAACGCTGAACTAGCACATTCCCCGTTCTGATAATACAGCTTCACTAAAAGTGCCTTTTCAGGTAACGTCAACATGCTGCGACTGCTGGCGCATCAGATTCTCAGACTCTCATTACAGCTCCTTTTATACACGATTGTCATGCGCAGTCACTGATGTTTCGCTGTCCAGCGCCATCTGTCGGACATTTTGTGAACTTCGTTTTTTTTTGTTCTAATGAAACCCCATGTCATTCCAAGCATGTGTGTCAATTTTTACCTCTCTATCTACATTATTCCGTGGTTTATTAAGTTTCAAATTTATACCGACTTTTTGATCACCCGGTACTTCGAGCAGTCACTTAACGCGTTCCCTATAGGCTACCTCTCCCCGCCAACGACGCCACACCTCTGTAGTCGATTATTGTCTCACCTGCACCTGTTGGCACTCTACAACTGAAAGCTGCCAACAGTGCTGTCAGCTATTGGGGATACTTTGGTGACTCCACCACAGTAAACGTACTAATGTGAGCCACCACCCACACGAAATGAACAACACGAGGTACACAGGTAAAGAGCTACTACCGGAACTGAAGCTGTGAAGGCAAGTCGCGAGTCGCGAGTCACGCTCGGATAGCTCAGCAAGCACAACACCTGCTCGAAGAAAGTGGAGGTCCCAGGTTGCAGTCACGACTTGATCCACAGTTTAGATCTGCCAGGAAATATCGGTGACAACATATTATAAACAACAACTAGAATTGAAACACACAAACAAAACACCCTAGGCACCAGTTACGTAAGGTATGACACCGCACTTCACTTCAAACATTATGGAATTCGTGATGGGACAATCTACTGGTTTTAACCACCACTTTGCCAGTCGGCCGCGCTGGATTAGCCGATCGGTTGAAGGCACTGCAGTCATGGACTGTGCAGCTGGTCCCGGCGGAGATTCGGGTCCTCCCTCGGGCATGGGTGTGTGTGTGTTTGTCCTTAGGATAATTTAGCTTAAGTAGTGTGTAAGCTTGGGGACTGATGACCTTAGCAGTTGAGTCCCATAAGATTTCACACACATTTGAATATTTTACCCGTCGATATTTTCTTTCGGTCGGTTTTTTCAGTCGAGTGCAAGACCAGAATGTCGCGGCTAAGGCCCCCGCAAACGATCAAATGTGTTTGACAAAATCGTTATCTGACTACGGATTTGCCAAGCAAGCCCGTATCGGATTTTGAGGCATTGTAGCACAACACGCCGAAAAGACAATGACGTCTCTCGGATTGGCCTTCAATGCGCTGCAGCGCTGAAACCGCACATTTGCGCGATGAGCAAGTAAATCCATCAGTACGGCACAACAGCATCGCAAAGCGTGGCGTCTAGATTGCCTGGACGATGTGGCTTTGTTGACGCAATCTGAGCACAGGACACGTGATCCAGTTGGCCAATTACAGCGAGCACAGAAGACGTGAACCGACCAGGCAATGGCAAAGTGACTGTTTCGTCTCGCCCGCACACACAAATTAATACACATACAGCAGCTACAGAAATAACTAGAGCTATGGCTTCTTATATAATTTTGGTTCCGCTTTTTTCCGTCATGTGTTTAGCCTGGGACGTAAGAAGACATGTTAAACGGTCACCAACGAAGCAATCACATTGCTACTCTTGTATGTAGAAATCTTTTTCATCCCGAATATACAGGGTGCGTCAAAAAAATGTATAAGACGACATGTGAAACTGTCACCAATGAAGTAATCACATTGCTACTCTTGTATGTAGAAATCTTTCCCATCCCGAATATACAGGGTGCGTCAACAAAATGTATACACACTTTGAACTGTTATAGTGAATTTATTTCCCGTTTTACAAGGTTTAATATATGTGAGAAAGTAATGTTATGTTTCTTCAACAGGTGGCAGCAGTGGCAAGGAACTACCTGCAACATGGCGGACGTGCGTTTGAGCTTCGAAGCGCGGAAGCAGATAATTAAGTGGCACTGGAAGTTTGAGAATGTAGCTGCGGTTCGAAGACAGTGGAGAAGTGACTATGGTACAGAACCACCTCCAAGGTTAACAATTACACGTCTACGAGAGAAATTCGAAATTCGTGGAACAGTGTGTGATGTGCATAAAGGTCGATCAGGGCGACCTCGTACAGCTACAAGTGATGATTCCCCACAACTGCGGTCTCGCAACTGTTTCAGCGTTCACCTCAAAACTCTTCGAGGCAAGCGGCACGTGAGAGTAATGTAAGTGCTGGTAGTGTGCAACGCATTCTGAAGAAAGGCAAGTTTCGTGTGTACATTCCGAGGCTGCTGCAACAGCTAAGTGACGACGATCCAGATAGAAGGTTAGAATTTTGTGATGGGTTGAGGAGATGGTGAGACGTGAACCGGGATTTATGGGTAGCATAATTTGGTCGGATGAAGTCCAATACAAACTCAATGGAGCTGTCAATAGCCACAGTTGCGTGTACTGGGCTGAAGATAATCGTCACATTACAGTTGAAAAGGCTGTGAATTTGCCTGGTGTAAATGTGTGGTGTGGTTTGTCTGCAAGGGGACTCATTGGGCCTTTCCACTTTGAAGGTACTGTTACTGGAGAAACGTACCTAACAATGCTTGCTGACTCCATGTTCCCTGCCATTCGTGCATTATACGGTAATGATGAGTTTTATTTCCAACAAGATGGCGCCCCGCCGCACTATCATAGGGACGTACGAGCATACCTGGATCACGATGTGCCAGGCCAGTGGATAGGACGCAGGGGACCAATCCAGTTTCCTGCACGCTCTCCACACCTCACGCCGCTGGATTCCTTCTTACGGGACACAGTAAAAGATGAGGTGTACAAACGTAAACCAAGTAACCTGGACACACTTTGGAATGAGATTCAGGCGGTGTGCGCAGAAATCTCTTTGGACACTTTGGTACAATGTACGGAGTCAGTGGTGACTCGTACTCAGAAATGTATTGATGCTGAAGGCCACTAGTTTGAACATTAATCATATTTGCAAAAGTACATTTATTTTTCCAATTGGACTTTAAGTTTTCAGAAATTTAACATTGTAGGCCGGGAAATAAATTTTCTATGACGCTTCAAAGTGTGTATACAGTTTTTTGACGCACCCTGTATAATGATTTTGATTTCGCGATTCCTGAGGGTGTGTCACGGCTTGGACATAATAACAGAACTTAATCCTAGAACATTAAAGGGGGACGGTGACGAGGGGGCGGGGGGAGTGGGACACATGACACTGACATTACTAAAACGTTCAAATGTGTGTGAAATCTTATGGGGCTTAACTGCTAAGGTCATCAGTCCCTAAGCTTACACACTGCTTAACCTAAATTATCCTAAGGACAAACACACACACACCCATGACCGAGGGAGGACTCGGACCTCCGCCGGGACCAGCCGAACAGTCCATGACTGTAGCGCCTTAGACTGCTCGACGGACATTACTACTAACCATCTTAAATTTTACTATTCTTATTTTATTCGAAGGAACTCATAATTTATAGTTTACGCACTAATTAATTACAATTATAAGGTCTCCATCGGTTTGTTACATACAAAATGTCCTGTTTTACACCGTATACTGACGATCGTACTGCTAAGAGTGTTGACGGGAACCACGTTGGTGCCAACTGCAACCGTCAATTCTAGGAGGGTTCAGTGATCTTGGGTTACATTACTGGCAGTGAAGCTGTGACTTTTGCATTTTTTGTTGTTACACGTACTTGGCTGTTCTACGAATAGGTCGCGATTTGCAGGGGCGCGATTAAGCTCTTTTTGGCTGTATTTTCCGAATTTCTCGCGATTTCCTGTACTATTGTTAAGCCGGGGCATATGATCACAGCCTGAATCGGCAGCAAAAATCTGGCTTTGGTGACAGACTGATCTGTAGCGTGTAGCCAGAGGTCTACGTACAGTTGGAATACAACAGTCTGGTTGTGACTTGGCGCAGCGAAATTTCGAAAAAGGACTCACCAATGGCCGTGAAATCTCAGGAAACTGTCGGTGGAATTCAGGGAGGGCCGAGCTAAAAAACGCTTCCTTGAGCCCACTGAATTTCTGATGAAGTAAGAGTGGTTCAGAATAATAAAAGGAAAGATCCTCTCTGGAACGACGATCGTTAGTGACTGCTTCAGTTAATACAACACTCTAGTCGGCACTGTAGGTTTTCAGCAGGTCAGAGTGAACCATAGTCTGAACTTTACAGATACGTAAGAGCGTTCCGTCCACACACAGAACGTGGAGAGAATGAAGTGGGACTCCAGAGGTGCCATTCCACAAAACGACAGAGAGACCAAATATTTCCAGGGTTACCTAGCTGAGTGTATGTTCTGTCGAGTACATAACCAAAAATAAATATTACATCACTTTTTTGTTGAAGCGGGTACAATTTACCCTTCCAGCGGAATTAAGAAACAGGAAGTCTTTTGAAGAATGTTGCAAGCACAAGTCGCGACTACAACTCACTGCCTTTTTGGGGAAACCGACGCCTTCAGTTTCCTCGACATTACAGGTATGTTACAGCAGCATTTTGCTAGGTACTGTACGTTTTGTACAGTACACTGGACTATCCACTTTATTTGTGTTTCAGTTTTAACAATTTTTTTCGTCGATTGTGTGTACGCGCGTTGAGAATGAGATGATATGATTGGCTGATTACGTAACGTGTAATGTACTCTCATTCTATGTTCTGATTGGTTGAAGCTATGACGTGTCCTCTGCCCAGACTGTAGAACAAAAACACACCGTACAGTGCAATCTCGCTTTCACATTTTCCGAAGTTATAGTCCCGCATAGACCAGATAGGTAGTGCTGTATTTGGTGGATTTCGTATTTATACATGCTTATCACGCAAATATGCGGTTTCGGTGCTACAGTGCGTTATAGATCTATCCAAGATAGTCCTGTTTTTCTAGGTTTGTTGGGCTACAGTGCCTGAAAGTGCGATACCGACAGACGAGGTGTGTTCAAAAAGTAAGGCGACTTTATATTTTTATGAAAAAACACTTATTTATTCATCAGTATTCATGCTGTCCCCTTCAGAGTAATCCCCTTTGATACAATACACTTGTGGCAGCGCTTCTTCCAATCCTCGAAGCACTTCTCATAAGAACTTTTTGGTACAGCCTTGAGTACTTCCAGCAGTGCAGTTTTTATTTCCTCAATCGTTGAAAATCTTCGTCCTTTTATAGGTCTCTTCAGTTTTGGGAACAGGAAAAAGGTCGCAGGGAACCAAATCCGGTGAATATCGTGGCTGAGGAATGACTGTCGTGTTGTTTTTGGCCAAAAAATCTCCCAGAAGCAACGATGAATGAACAGGTGCACTACCGTGGTGCAAAAGCGGTGAATTGTTTTTCGTCAAATCCGGACGTCAAGGTAATACCCATTGACCGTGCGACCTTGAGGCAAAAATTCACGATGCACTACGCCACTGTGATTGGAAAAAAAAGAAAACAGTGAGCAGCAGAACTTTGACATTTGATCGGACTTGGCGTGCTTTGTTCGGCCTTGCCTCTCCGGGATGCTTTTCCATTGGGACGACTGGGCTTTGGTTTCGACGTCACAACAGTAAACCCATGTTTCGTCACCAGGTATGACCCATTTCAGCAAATCAGGATCATCATTATCGGAAGTCAAGAGCTCCTGAACGATGCTCAAACGACGGTTTTTCTGAACAAAATTGAGAAGTTTCGAAACAAACTTCGTTAACACTTGTCTCATGCCCAAAATATCCAAAAAACAACTGCATGACACGAGCCGACCGATATGCCAACATCCTCAGCAGCTTGTCTTACGGTAATTCGACTATCTTCCAAAACAATTTTCTTCACAGCTTCGACGTTATCATCTGTTGTTGATGTGCTGAGGTGGCCAGAGCGAGGTTCGTCAGTGGCATCTCCGCTATCTTGGAAAAGCTTGTACCACTTGTAAACTTTTTTTTCACTTAGAGCAGACTCACCGTATGCCACTGTCAACATCTGAAGTTTTTTAGACCACTTGATTCCATTTTTCATAAAAAAATTGATTATACAAATTCTTTGCTCCATTTTTTGTAATAATCGGAAATAGTCGAGCACACTAAAACACGTCTAACCTTTCTATCTGTCAAAAACAAACTTGAAACTGTGAACGTATGTTCGGGACGTGTGTACCAACATAACAAAACAAAAAGATCGATAACCGGATGTACGTTGTCCGCGCAATTTGAAAAGTCACCTTAATTTTTGAACAGCCCTCGTATAAAATTCTGCCATTTTGACAGTAATGAGAATAGCGATAAATGCAGACAAAGCCATCCTGGTATTGACGTTGGTGCTATGTTTGAAGAAAAAGAAGAAGAAGAAGAAGAAGAAAGAAAGAAGAAGAAGGTCACTGGTCCAGGAAATGGCTTAAAATGAGAGATTTACACATCAAAACCAGCTAAGCGGGCCTATTATTATCAGAACCCGATGACGAAATCAGCTTTCTTCGAATGGGCAATAAAACTCTCAAAAACTCGTTACGCGCAGCGTAAAAGAGGAAATTCGTGCGTCACATTCGCTCTTATCTAGCCACGCACGTGTCAAACAAGCCTATACACGTGCCAAGAAAGTTTGTCAATTTAACCTTACTTTTGAAGCAGACGCTTTTTTGTGTATTCTGCATTTTGGCACTTGCGGGAATGGCTGAAAGTGCAGATACAGTATTTGTAACAGGACTCTGGAACAATGTTTAAAGAACGAGACCCTGGTACAGGGAATGGTTAAAAATGAGAGAGAAATACACACACACGAAAAGCCGTAAACGACAGTGACCCGTTAGTAACTTCGTCCTCACACTGAAAAAAAAGAAAAAAAAAAGCGCCAAGTATTGTACGCGCAAAATTATTCTCTTCTACTTTGTCCTCTGACGCGGAAGAACCGAAGGACTTCGATTTATTTTATGTCATGGCACTCACTCTTGTATGTTATACGTAAAACATCGATTTTGTTCATAAACCCTTGCTACCTAGTATATGGCTGGGAAAGATGTGATACCTCTATCATTTTGATAATTGTCAGTGCTATTTTGTTTTTGTCCTCGATCGTATATTCCACAGTTGTGGAAACTCACAATACAGTGTGATAAATCGTAATAAAGCAATTTTCACTAAACATGCGCTGCGTATCATCGACACAACCAACGTCCGCCATCTTGTCAAATTTTCCTCCAATCAGAATTTCTCGCACACACGTTAAGCACGATCTAAACTTGACAAACATGCCAAGCTTCACCGAACACGGCGAAATATACGCATCAAAAACAGTTTTGCATCACCGACAACGGCGAAATATACGCATAAAAAACAGTTTTGCATCACCAAAGTACCGAGAGTTTCGGACCTGTACAGAAAATTGGAACAGAGATCAACATAAACAGCATTTCCGCCCTTTTTACTGCTCATGAAGAACACACATTGCGTGTTGTACCACCATACAGCGAGACCTTGGAGAGGTGGTCGTCTACATTGCTGTACACACCGGTACCTCAAATACCCAGTAGCACGTCCTACTGCATTGATGCATACCGGTATTCGTCGTGGCATACTGTCCACAAGTTCATCAAGGCACCGTTGGTCCAGATTGTTCCACTCCTTAACGGCGATTCGCCGTAGATCCCTCAGTGTGGTTGGTGGGTCACGTCGTCCATTAACAGCCCTTTTCAGTCTATCCCAGGCATGTTCGATATTCATGTCTGGAGAACATGTTGACCACTCTGGTCGAGCGATGTCGTTATCCTGAAGAAAGTCATTCACAAGATGTGCACGATCGGGGCGCGAATTGTCGCCCAGGAAGACGAATGCCTCGCCAATATGCTGCCGATGCGGTTGCACTATCGGCAGGAGGATGGCATTCACGTATTGTTCAGCTGTTACGGCGCCTTCCATGACCACCAGCGGCGTACGTGGGTCCCACATAACGCCACCCCAAAATAGCAGGGAACCCCCACCTTGCTGCACTCGCTGGACAGTGTGTCTAAGGCGTTCAGCCTGACGGGGTTGCATCCAAACACGTCTCCGACGATTGTCTAGTTGAAGGCATATGCGGCACTCATCGGTGATGAGAACGTGATGCCAATCCTGAGCGGTCCATTCGGCATGTTGTTGATCCCACCTGTACCGCGCTGCATGGTGTCGTGGTTGCAAAGACGGACTTCGCCATGGACGTCGGGAGTGAAGTTGCGCATCATGCAGCCTATTGTGCACAGTTAGAGTCGTAACACGACGTTCTGTGACTGCACGAAAAGCATTATTCAACACAGTGGTGATGCTGTCAGGGTTCCGTAGGTAGCGGTCATCCATTGCAGTAACAGCCCTTGGGCGGCCTGAGCGAGGCACGTCATCGACAGTTCCTCTCTCTCTGTGTCTCCTCCGTGTCCGAACAACATCGCTTTGGCTCACTCCGAGACGTCTGGACACTTCCCTTGTTGCGAGCCCTTCCTGGCACAAAGTATAAATGCGACGCGATCGAGCCGTGGTATTAACCGTCTAGGCACGGTTGAACTACAGACAACACGAGCCGTGTGCTTCCTTCCTGGTGGAATGACTGGAACTGATTGGCTGTCGGACTCCCTCCGTCTAATAGGCGCTGCTCATGCATGGTTGTTTACATCTTTGGGCGGGTTTAGTGACATCTCTGTTCAGTCAAAAATGGTTCAAATGGCTCTGAGCGCTATGGGACTTAACTGCTAAGATCATCAGTCCCCTAGAACGTAGAACTACTTAAACCTAACTAATCTAAGGACATCACACACACCCACACCCGAGGCAGGATTCGAACCTGCGACTGTAGCTGTCGCGCAGTTCCAGACTGAAGCGCCTAGAACCGTGCGGCCACAGTGGCCGGCTTCTGTTCAGTCATAGGGACTGTGTCTGTGATACAATATCCACAGTCAACGTCTATCTTCAGTAGTTTTGGGAACAGAGGTGATGCGAACATAGTGATGTTTAACAAAATGGTCGTTTACGTGAGCCCTTACGTCAGCTTTCCGGCTTTTTCGCTCACTCTCAGGGCCTGCGTGGCTTCACTTACGCCGTGGTCACAGTCGCCCCGATATCGGTCGATTCCGCCGACGACCGACATCAGCCGGAAACGGCCTATCTTTTCAAATCAGCACGCCATTACGTGCGCGGTCACGGTGTCATTGCCCGAGCGCACAGACTTCGGATAACTGTCGATGAAATTCACGTCTGTTTTTTTTTCGGTCGTAATGGCCGACACGACACGAACCGTGGACTGTGGATAACTGGTGTTTAGACAAAGGCTGAGTTTTGTTACATCCTGGACATAAAAAATATCATTGGGATATAGCCGCTCGTAACCTATGGAGTGAAATCACTGGTTTTTTGGAAACCAAAAGTAGGCAAAATATAATTTGTTCCAGTGACAAGGGTGGTGTGTCTCATGCTTTAAGTTATAGTGCTGGATCTGTTTTGTTTATGGTAGGTGGATATTAGCTGTTTACAAATCATTATTACTGCTTAATAACGTTCTTTGCAAATGCGTGTACCTGTGTATTTCTACTTTCAGGATGTATATGCAGACAACAAAAAATTTTCCGATTTTTCCCGGATTTCCCAGTTAAAGCACATTTTCCCACGTGAAAATTACCCTTTGTTCCATGATAGGTGAGAGTATACTTTACCTCAGAGCTGTAAAAATATCAGTCCTTCGAATGGTAAAGGTTTTACCTCGGAGCTGTAAAAATATCAGTCCTTTGAATGGTAAAGGTTTTACCTCGGAGCTGTAAAAATATCAGTCCTTTGAATGTTAAAGGTTTTATACACCAGCGTTGAACTTCCTGGGACTTCAGAGAACGAAAACACTCGGTAAAATAAGTTTTGGAGAGATCTCTGATGTGCAGCAACATTTACGCTCCATATTTTCTTATTCGAATTACGGAAGTATAGTTTCCGAAGCATTGAAATCGAGATTGAAATGCGCGTTTGTTAGCCAATCATAGCTCATGTCGCGTGATCTCGCCAGCCAATGACAGCAGACATTCAGAGCATAGGACACGTGATGTAGACAGCCAATAGCAGCATCACTGTTAACTGGCGTGATCGTACAAATAGGAAAAGTTAATGGTTTAAATTAATGTACATACTGTAGCTAGACACTGGACTCGCATTCGGAAGGACGACGGTTCAATCCCGCGTCCGGCCATCCTGATTTAGGTTTTCCGTGATTTCCCTAAATCACTCCAGGCAAATGCCGGGATGGTTCCTCTGAAAGGGCACGGCCGACTTCCTTCCCCATCCTTCCCTAATCCGATGAGACCGATGACCACGCTGTCTGGTCTCCTTCCCCAAACCAACCAACCAACCATACTGTAGCTACAAGAAAAGCTAAGGTTTCACATACGATACTGGTCTTTTTGCGTGTGTTACACTTTAAGATACATCACACAAATGTACCAGTAAAATTTTAAATAATGACAATGTCTGGACTTCTGGACTCTTTAAGTTGTTCTAAGTGGCTGGTTCTCAATGCGTTAAGTTTTAAATCGGAGTTAAACGCTCGCTGATTTAAGGATTTCATTGCACATTTTCACGCGTAACATAATTCATCTTGCGTAAAAGGAAATTTACTTTTAAAGTAAGGCTTTTCGAAGCACCATTCACAATATTTTCAACGGCCGTTGTGGCCGAGCGGTTCTAGGTGCTTTAGTCTGGAACCGCGCGACAGCTA
Organism: Schistocerca serialis cubense; assembly: GCF_023864345.2. Classification (NCBI taxonomy): domain Eukaryota; kingdom Metazoa; phylum Arthropoda; class Insecta; order Orthoptera; family Acrididae; genus Schistocerca; species Schistocerca serialis. The sequence continues at coordinate 1,072,607,794 of NC_064640.1, read as the reverse complement.
CGGTCGCAAGTTTGAAACCTGCCTCGGGCATGGATGGGTGTGATGTCCTTAGGTTAGTTAGGTTTAAGTAGTTCTAAGTTCTAGGGGACTGATGACCTCAGGTGTTAAGTCCCCTAGTGCTCAGAGCCATTTGAACCACAATATTTTCGCGCGACCTGTGAGAAATAGAATCGTTTCAGCAGTTGCCAGAAAGCGCCGGAAAACAGGCGTTACTGCTCGTGGGCAGCTGTGAGGACGCAGGAAGCCCGTATGTTCGTGTATTTAAGAGATATTACACGACGTCATAAAAGAAATAGAACATCGGAGGTTACTAAAGCATCGGAATTTCGTAAACCATACTAAAATGCACAATTCAGCTTAAAGTGCACATTCATATGTCCAGATTCACAATGAAGTAGAACGAACCTGATTTCAGATTTTCAGGATACCAATTTTCTTAGCATACCAGTATTATCTCATGTTTGGTTCTTTATTATGGCATAATGCAATTTGCTTGAAGGACCAGTACTGTATTATCTTATGTTTGGTTCTTTATTATGGCTCAATGTCATACCTGCCAGATGAAAATGTGCACTTTTAAACCAGTGAACAGTTGATAAAAGCCAATAGTGTGGAATGAAACACTTCGTTTCCAATAAATTGACTGCTTCTGCGAAAAAGATTAACAAAAGCGGCATTTATTTAGCAAACCGACAAAAATAACTTCATCGTTCTGCAAGGCAATTAATGCCGGACTTCCAAAAACAAGGCAATACAGTAAAATCAGAAAACTGAAACAAACAACATATCTTAGCCTTCCGTGATTGTACTTTAATTCACTTAGCAGCTCTCAGCCACAGATACCCGTTTTGTTTTCATTTGACGTTAGAACTGTAAACGAGAAGAAAACAGCAAAATCACTAACCGTAAACACGGCTCACGTGGAGACTAACCCAGCTTGGGCGCGCCAGAAAAAATTTTCCGGGTAACATCTGGCTGCCGGTGCTGTGACCGAGCGGTTCTAGGCGCTTCAGTCCGTAACCGCGCTGCTGCTACGGTCGCAGGTTCGAATCCTGCCTCGGGCATGGATGTGTGTGATGTCCTTAGGTTAGTTAGGTTTAAGTAGTTCTAAGTCTAGGACTGATGACCCCAGATGTTAAATTCCACAGTGCTTAGAGCCCTTTGAACCATTTTGTTACTGCTTCTGATACAGCCAACAGCCAAGCTTCAAGCAGGAAAAGGTACTGCCCATAGGCAACTCAACTGCGCATGCGCATGTGCCCGCTGGCAACTGCTCAAACGAACTCAAATGTAAACAATTGTGACGTCACGTTCATCGGTAGCAATTTACTGGTACGAAGTATTCCACGGTCTTCGCTCTAAAGCCTCTGACCATTTTCCTGTTTATCAGTTCTTACCAGTTACAATTACATAAAATTCAAAACTGAAGACTAAAACAATGAAAAATTCCCGGAATTCTAAAAATTTCCCTGGTTTTTGTCGGTTTTTGCCCGGATGAAAAAATTCCAGGTTTTTCCCGTATTTCTCGGAGCGTATACACCCTGACTTTTCTCTGTTGTAGGTGTTCAGAGTATTTTGTATTCTAAACTTTATGCGTGTCTTTCAAATGTTTATTGAATGACTGTCATTTACGGGTAAGTGCAGTATGTCTGCACAAATTCAAATTAATTCAACAGAACAGACTTCGAGTAGGCTCCTACCCGGAGAGGTGTGATTCGAGGTCTATTAAAAAAATCTGATAATCACTTTAAATGCAGTCCTGGCTCCAGTATAACTAGAAGTGACACACTGATGTTTCATATCTGGCGATTACATCTTTCCACTCATCAGGCTTATACTGCGTTCTGAGAAGTACAGTTTCAAAATTTGTGTTTGATATGGTGGATGCTATTTACGATGCCCTAAACACTAATTTAAAATTTAATATTTTCACTCTTGCACCACACGTTCCGGTACTACGAAATTTTTAATTTATTCTACGACGAATGCTTCGTACAAATGCATCAAACGATGCTGTAATATTGTTGATTTTCTTTATTACAAGATATACTCAATCTATATAATACTGTCACCAGATGTTTTGTTACTTCCTTCCTCATATTCACTGGGCAAGTGTTAAAAGAACATTGAAGGTAACTAGATTCTTATCTGAATATACTGCCAGTACCGCATTAATTTTCACCATAAAGTGAGCTGCTGTGAAACCGCTAATCTACCTTTCATTAATTAAATAATTCTTGTTGATTCAAATTTTGATCCATGCGCCATATAATAGAAACATCTACTTTCACCACGTAAATTATCCACATGTGCTCATAACCTCACTTGTAAACTTTTACACACCAAACTCGCACATCCTCTCACTGTAGAATAATAAACTATACTCTGAACGCGTTTTGGAGAGATCCTGAGTGCGGTGTATCATTGAAACTACAATTAGCACATCGATCAACCAAGAACATTTATAATAATAAATGCCTATCTCCCAATTCCAAACTAAAACACTACCAAACAGTTATCCACCCTGAAGCCCTATACGCCTCAGAAGGCTAGAATCTGAACAGGAAACGCTTTGCAGATAAACTAGAGACTCGGGAGAGGAAGACCCCGAGAAAAATTCTGGGACCGATCAGAACAGATGGTGAGTATAGAAGGTAATCGAACGAGGAGCTGTACAATCATACCGAGAAAATCACAGATGTAGCCAGGAAGAGGCGCCTCTATTTCTACGGACATATCGCAAGGACGGACCGAACGAGAGTGACCAGCCGACTTCTCAACTACTGGAAGAGCAGAAACATCGTGGCATTGTGGCTGACAGACATCCATGAATAGTGACATTAGAAACCGAGTGCTTCTCAGAAGGACACTAAACAAAAGGTTTCAGGGCAATCACCCCGCAATGGACAAAGGAGAGAAAGAAAAATCACCACAGAATGCGGGATATGGCTACAAAGTCTTTCGCGACGTATTTCTTGAATAAAAGTCTCTCGGTGTACACGCCACGTCAGTTCAGGATAAAACTCCAAGATTTCGTCCACTACCTCCATGGTCGTACTCAGGGCTAAAACTGACTGTCGTGAACGGTCTTATTTTTCTTTTTTTTTTTCTTTATTGAATTTCGATCCCTCCCGAAGGGGGCAGGCTGGCAGCAGCGTAGTATGCCGCTCTTCAGCCTGCAGACTTTGTTAAAAAGATGAAGAGAATAAAAATCGTGGAACTTAAAACATAGAACAAAGGAATGATGATGCGGATAAAATACATACGAAGTAGACAGGTAAAATAATAGACAATTTAAAAAAAAACCATGGCGACAGTCTGGTTTCTGTTCACTAAGGACATAAAATTCACACACAGTGACAGCATGGATTCTGTTCGCTACACTAGAAAGACGAACAACACTGAACATTCACTGGAACACTGCACTAAAAAGTTGGTAAATGTGACATACCACAGCCGAGAGCAGGTGGGGGGGAAACTGGACAGATGATGGGAAAATAAAAAAGGGTGGGAGGAAAGGAAAAGAGAAGGGGGGAGGGGGGAAAGGAGCCAATGGAGGATGATGACTCATAAAAATGGGTGCGAGGTGCTGGGCAGACGCGACAGGTAGTGGGGAAGGCAGAGGATGGGAATACAAAAGTACTCAAGGGGGGGGGGGAGAAGGGAGGTAGGGAGAGGTTTGGTGGGGAGAAAACGGGATGGAAGGGGGGAAGAGGGAGCCCAGGGAAAGGACGGAGGAAAGGAGGGGGGTGAGGATCAGAGTTGATAGGAGGGATAGATGGAGGGAGAGAGGGCATCATCCGGGAGGGGGAGTTGATGGAAGCCGCCTTGGGAAAGGAGATGAAGGGTGTAGAGGTGGAGGGTAGGGGGGACACAACAGTGGTCGCGGCAGGGGGCGGGGATGGGAGGGGAGAGGAGAGGAGAGGAGAGGAGCAACCAGGGGGTGAGGGGGATCAAGGCGGCGGGAGGTGTAGAGGAGGTGGATATGTTCGAGGAACAGGAGCAGATGGGGGAAAGGAATGATGTCGTAGAGAATCCACATGGGGGATGGGAGGCAGATATGGAAGGCGAGGCGGAGTGCATGATGCTCGAGGATCTGGAGGAACTTATAGAATTTGGGGGGGGGGAGCAGATATCCAGGCGGGACTGTCATAATAGAGGATGGGACGGCCAGAGAGGTGTTTGAGGAGTCGGACGCGGTTGTGGGCTTTGGATTGGATGGAGCGGAGATGAGGGATCGAGGTGAGGTGACGGTCAATGGTGAGGCCAAGGTAGGTGACGGTGGGGGAGAGGTCGATGGGATGGGCACAGACGGTAAGGGACAAATCGAGGAGCCGGAAGGAGCGAGTGGTACGACGTACGAAACGTGAACTGGCGAGGCTCCCACTTTTATATGCAAAGGACGGATTCTGATTGGCTGGAATACGTCATAGTAACAGCGATATGGCGCATAGTGGTTGCCCTCTACTTCCATAGCTGTAGTTTCTATCCCGCATCGCTTGCAGCGCCATCCCTTGAATCAGGAGGTAAAGTGCGGGAAGTTTTCCTCTGCGATTTTTCTTTATCCACTGCACTCTTCCGGCTGTTGCTAAGTGCGTAACCGTTGTCTCTGTTAAAGTTGTTATCGCTAAGTCTAATTTCGACTGCTTTCCGGATCACAGAGTCCCAGTAATTCGATGTGTGGGCTATTACTCTCGTTTCTTCAAATAAAATCTTATGCTTGTTAAGCAGGCTATGCTCAGCCACCGCTGGTTTTTCCAAATACCTGTTTTCAGGTGGCGCTGGTGCTCGATGCAGTGGTCGGCAACGGTTCTTACCGACTCGCCCACGTAATTCTCGCCGCATTCGCAAGGAATACTATAAATTCCCAGTACCCTTAAGCCGAGACTATCTTTGACTGGTCTCAACATTTCCTTAATTTTCGTGGTCGGAAAACTGGTTTTATTCCTTGCCTCTTTAGGACTTTGCCTATCCTGCTTGTTGTAGCACCGCAAAATGGAAGCCGTGCTATGTGTTGGTCCACTTCTTGTATATGGCCAGCATCATGTCTTACTTTTTTGGGCAATACAGATTTAATTTCACCGGCAGAATAACCATTCCTCTTAGTCGTCAAATGGTTAATCTCGGGAGCAAGGTGGTCCTCGTCGGAAATAGTTCTGGCTCTGTGTACTAAAGTATTCAGCATAGCTCTCTTCTGAAACGCATGATGGAAGCTATGGCTATGCACATATAAGTCTGTATGCGTTGGCTTCCTGTAAACAGAATTGCCCAGTCGTCCATCCACTTTTCGCTCCACCAACACATCTAAAAAAGGTAACTTCCCTTCCTTCTCTACCTCCATTGTAAATTTTGTTGTGTCGGTAACTGGGCCGACACCGTGAAGTTGAGATGGCTGAAAATGCACGCTAGACTAACGCTGTAGCCGATAGGGCACGCAAGGCTAACGCAGACGGGCGTGAAGTCTGGAACATGAGAACTTATAAATGAATAAGAAGAAAAGTATGTAGATGCTTATTACTTATCTTTTTATTAGTCCTTGGAATACATCTCTCTTGAATACTCGTAAGCTATAGGCACTGATACAAATGGCGCCTTGCTAGTTCGTAGCCATTAACTTAGCTGATGGCTATTCTGTCTCTCGGCTAATGAGAGAGAAAGGCTTCGTACATCTGGTCGGTAGCTAGGTTCTCGTACAACTGGGGCGAGTGCTCTCTCGTATCACGAGACCTGCCTTGGTGGTGGCGCTAGGTCTGCGATTACACAGTGGCGACACGCGGGTCCGACATGTACTAAATGGACCGCGGCCGATTTAAGCTACCACCTAGCAAGTGTGGTGTCTGGCGGTGACACCACATTCCTCCCCCGCAAATCGGCGAACGGTCGTGTGATAAGGCTTCCGCCCGCCGTGGGGAGGACCACATGTTGACGTATGCGATGAGGTGGGGAGCCGAACAACAGGCGAGGCTGTGCCACCCGCACCCGGCCATTCGGTCCGAGGGGAGCTAGGAAACGCCTGCAAAACTAGTCCAGGGTGCACGTCAACATGCGGTGTATGCGCCCGTAAAGAGACAGGAGGGACCGAAGGGTCAACCTCCATAGCGTCGGGGTAGCCGACGCGCGATGACGTCACGTGGTCCGGAGCTGGCGGGAGTTCCACGGCGGAGGACAGCTGGTCACGGGAAGCGATCGGCGGCGCGTGACCCTGGGAGGCGCTTGGCGGCTGCAGCGAAGCGTCTAATGCGGGCGACGCCGGCGGGAGAACAAGCGGCGGCGGCGGCGGCTGCTGCTGCTGCGGCGGCGGCGGCGCGTCGCCATGGGGCAAAATGGAAGGCATCGTCGGTAACACCTGGGGATGAGGCGAGCCAGTAGATGGGTCCCCAGGGCGCTGACCGGACGGCACCGTCGCTGAAAGCAGACGGGGAGCGGCAGAACCCGAGCGACGACAGAGGCGCAGCTGATTGAGATGCCGACGCACCTCACCAGAGGCCCCCAAAACCAAATACATCGCGCGGCCGAGGCAGCGAAGAATGCGCCCTGCGAGCCAACGCCGTGAACCTCGATAGTTGCGATAAAATACAACGTCGCCTGGAGCAAAAGCAGGAGTCTGCCGCTGCACAGGAACCTGATGCGGCGGATGCAGCAAAGACATCAAGGTGCGATGAGGACGACCGCGGAGCAACTCAGCCGGCGAGCGACCATCTCGGGGCTGAGAGCGATACGAAGACAAAAAGAGCAACAATGCGTCCTCCCGAGAATGCGACTCTTTCAATTTCAACATCTGTGACTTGAAAGTCCGGACCAATCGTTCAGCGGCACCGTTGGACTGAGGCGAAAACGGCGCGGATGTCAGATGTTGAATACCATTGGCCTGGCAGAATGACTGAAATTCTGCGGACATGAATTGTGGGCCATTGTCGGAAACAATAGTCTGCGGAAGACCTGCAATGCAAAAGATAGCAGCCAACGCTTGGATGGTGGCGGAGGACGTCGTGGAAGACATCCGGACAACAAAAGGAAAATTACTGAAGGCGTCGACCAGAACCAACCATCGAGCATTCCAGAATGGACCAGCAAAATCAATGTGCAAGCGTTGCCAAGGGGAAGTGGCTTTTGGCCACGCAAAGACTTTCCGCGGCGGTGCGGACTGTTGTTCGGCACACGCCGGGCACGAAGAACACATTTTCGTATTCGCAGCATCGATTCCGAACCAAGTACAGTGCTGACGAGCAAGTTGTTTCGTTCGCACTATACCCCAATGTCCTTGGTGAAGAAGCCGTAAAACAGAGGACTGTAACGAACGTGGGACCACGACTCTGGACTGATCATTATCAGAACGCAACAACAAAACACCACGTCGAACAAAAAGTCTCTCCTTGTAAGCAAAAAATCGGCGAACCAACGGATCCTCGATCCGAGACTTTGACAAAGGCCATTGCGTAGCAACAAACGTAAAACAGTAGCAAGGACAGGGTCAGCAGCTGTGGCTGTAGCGACACGACGAAAATCAATCGGAAACGATTCGACCACTTCATCGGTTTCCAAATCAATGAACATGCAAGCAAGTTCGGAAGAATCGAATGCTTCATCCTCAGCAACATGCAAACGGGACAACGCATCGGCGTTTCCGTGCTTAGCAGTGGACCGATACAGGATATCGTAGCGGTACTGCGAGAGGAAAATAGACCAGCGAATGAATTTCTGCGCTGTATGTGGAGGTACAGGCTTGGTCGGATGAAAAAGCGATGTCAAAGGTTTGTGGTCTGTGATGATGGTGAAGTGACGACCATACAAGAAATCATGGAACTTAGTAACACCAAACACGAGAGCCAAAGCTTCTTTCTCTATTTGTGAATAATTTCTTTGCGCAGACGAGAGCAATTTGGACGCAAAGGCAATAGGGCGATCATGGGAGCCAACTTTGTGCGCAAGCACAGCACCGATCCCGAAATCCGATGCATCTACCATCAACAAAAGGGGTTTCTGGGGATCGAATGGCGTAAGGCAAGTATTAGAAAGCAACGCCGATTTCAACTGGCGAAAGGCGCGTTCGCATTCCGTCGTCCAGAGAAACGGAACACCTGTACGGCGTAAGCGATGAAGCGGAGCCGAAATGAAAGAGGCATTGCGCACATTCACTCACACCTTGTGATTCTACATTGTTCAATGTTCTTGCGACCTCCTGACGCAATGCGTGGGGAACATTGCGCGCTCTGAAAAATTTCGGTTGCGCGTTTCCTTCCAGTTCCAAATGTGCTTCATAGTTTTTAGCGCAACCTAAGCCCGGTGCAAAAATGTCTGCAAATTCGTCACACAGCCGAGAAACACTGTCTGTAGGCACAGTCTGATTCACTGATAGGACCTGATTTACAATAGACATGTTAAACAACTTAAATAAATCTAGACCAAACAAGTTCACTGCAGAAGAAGAACGAAGAACGTAAAATGACACAAGTTTTGTTTGTCCCTTGTATGTTGCAAGAAGGCTGCACTGTCCTAACACAGGAATTGTCTGTCCGGAATATGTAGTTAGCTTAACATTTGCGGAACGCAACGGAGGTTTGCCCAGTTGTTTGTACGTGTCGTGATTGAGCAATGAAACTGCAGCTCCGGTATCGATCTGGAATGGTATCACTTTGCCTTCAAAGTCTAAGTCCACATAAAGTTTATTGTCCTGCTGACGACAAAAGCGACTGTTTTGTGCAATTGGAACAGACACTGGTACAGAATCACTTGCTAATTGACGTGATTTCCGGCGACGTCGACGCACAGTTTGTGTGGGACGATCACAGTCACTGTTAGAGAAAGTGTCACTGGACGAAGCGGAATTAACGACATGAATGTCCATAGGCGAAGGTCCACGAGCCTGAGTGTCCTTGGTTCGATTCCGGCGCGAAGCAAAGGGCCTGGAATGATTGTGATTGTCTGATCGGAGCTTTTTCTGGCAAACACTTTGAACATGTCCTTTCTTATTGCAGAAAAAGCAAATAGCTTGGCGTGACGGGCAATGTTCACGCGAATGTCTAGTAGCACACCGCGGGCACGATGTCACTACATTTGTGGGCTGGCGCGGCACACCTGGCTTAGCACGCGGCGGCCGCTGTGTCGACGTGCGCAAGGCCCGGTTACCGGGCCGCGCAGCGCGTCCAGCGGGCTGGTTAATGTTACACACGGCTGGCGAAGTTTCAAAAGATTCCTGAGCACAGTCAAGTGTGTCCTGTCTATCCAATATGTCTATCACTTGTTGAAGGGAGGGATTAACTAGTTTCAAAATTTGCTCCCGTATGCGAACATCAGAAACGTTCTGTGCAATTGCATCACGCACCATTGTATCTGAATAAGAAAGACCACAGTCACATTCAAAGGCACAGTCCCTAGTAAGTCCTTGCAATGTTGCTACCCACTCCCTATTAGTTTGACCGGCCGTACGTTTTGTACGAAAGAACGTATACCGTTTTGCAACCACATTAACTGTTTCTTTGAAATAGGCATCTAATGCAGACAAAATTTCCTCGTAGGACAGAGTTGCTACGTCGCGTCGGGGAAACAATTTCACTATCACACGGTATGTGGACACACCGACACAAGAAAGCAAAAACGGCTGCCGCTCTTTACCTTGAATTCTGTAGGCTGCTAGATGAAAGTTGAACTGGCGAGACCACACGTGCCAGGTCTCATCGGCTGCCACGTATGGTCGAAAGGGAGGTGCAACAGCGTGTAGTGGCAGCGGTAGCGAAGAAGCGGCGGCGGCCGCATCGGTGTGCAACGCACGTTGACCCTGGACGAGCTGTCCAAGGGCATCCAGTAACGCCTGCGTCTGCTGATTCTGCAAGCGATAAAATTCGGACAGTACATGTGGCGAAGCCATGACACAAATAAATTAGGGCAAAGCAAAACACAAGATCCTTTGTAGACTCGTCGCCAATGTTGTGTCGGTAACTGGGCCGACACCGTGAAGTTGAGATGGCTGAAAATGCACGCTAGACTAACGCTGTAGCCGATAGGGCACGCAAGGCTAACGCAGACGGGCGTGAAGTCTGGAACATGAGAACTTATAAATGAATAAGAAGAAAAGTATGTAGATGCTTATTACTTATCTTTTTATTAGTCCTTGGAATACATCTCTCTTGAATACTCGTAAGCTATAGGCACTGATACAAATGGCGCCTTGCTAGTTCGTAGCCATTAACTTAGCTGATGGCTATTCTGTCTCTCGGCTAATGAGAGAGAAAGGCTTCGTACATCTGGTCGGTAGCTAGGTTCTCGTACAACTGGGGCGAGTGCTCTCTCGTATCACGAGACCTGCCTTGGTGGTGGCGCTAGGTCTGCGATTACACAGTGGCGACACGCGGGTCCGACATGTACTAAATGGACCGCGGCCGATTTAAGCTACCACCTAGCAAGTGTGGTGTCTGGCGGTGACACCACAAATTTTATGTTTGGATGTACACCATTCAAATGTTCGACGAACTGCTGCAGCGTGTCACTGCCAGATTACTGGGCAAACATCAAGTCCCTCCCCAGGCTGAAAAATTGAATGTCGTGGTCCTTGGCTGGCCCACTCGGAAGAAGAAGAAGAAGAAGAAGAAGAAGAAGCTACAGGGTGTCTCACGAAAGACGTCCGGATTCGTAGTTCTCTGACACCAGTACTTTGCGCATACTCCCTTACACTATGCGCCTGAGTGTAATGGTGTTCTGTTTACAGCTCTCCTGTACAGTTTCCATTTGGTACGGTATACACGAAGGATCAAAGAGTGCTTCTTGTGTTGAACTATGCAAAAACAGAAACGTATGTGCAATATCGGCTCGAATTCATACGAAAATTTCCCAGTGTTGCACCGTTCCCAATGATGCGACGACACGCAGATTAGTGAAGAAATGTCAGGGCACTGGATCCGAATTACACAAACGAAGGCCTAGACAATCTGGTGTTTTAAGCGAAAATAAATTAGACGAGATCGGGGAGTCCTTGGGAAGATGTCCGAGAAAATCTCGGCGCCATTTGGCACTGCAGACTGGTTGTCAAGAACATCTGCTCACAGAGCTCAGCACGAGCCGAAATTGAAGCCGTAGAAAATAACGGTAGTGCATCAACTCAGACACTGTTTCTCGACGTCGTTACTGCAACTGGCCGCTACAGTCTGTGCGCGGTGGGGAAGTTCATCCTGAGATGCTTTATTTTCTGATTAAGCCTGGCTGCATTTATTGGGGTACATAAATTCTCAGAGCAGTCGACATTGGAGCTCCGAAAATCCTCGTGAATCACATCAATAATCTCTGCATGATGTGAAAAGTGGAGTGGGGTGTGCAGTTAGTGCAATATTTTTCCACGAGGCAATACGTTCTGAAAGGCATGTAAACAATATATTACTTTTTTTTTTTTCGAGAAGCAACACCTAATAAAAAGATGTACGGTTACTTTATACAGGACAATGCGAGAACACACGTCGCTAAAGGTTCGATGACAGCAATACGAAGTGTTTTTGATGAAGGGGTAGTTGACTGGCGTCCCCGTTCTCCAGATCTAAATCTGCGTGATCTTTTATCTTTCGACAATTTCAAAAGACAATATGTATGCAACCAATCCCCACACGCTCTAAGAGTTGGAAGACAGGTTTCGGCTGGTACTCTCCCAGACTTCGGCAACCGAAATTCCTGGAGTGTTTGTTGATGTGTTCAGGTTGCTCTTACCACAGGCGGACATCATTCTGAGCACCTACTGTGAATAAAGGGAAGCTTAGGGGGGTGGGCGTAAGGCGTCAAACGGGCGGACTTGGAGCAGGAGACGCACCACAGGACATTTTAATTTCCACTGGCTATACTTTTACAAATAAATTCGTAAAACTTTGTCAGCATGAGCAGGAAGCATTCAGGATTCACACCCACAGCAGTGGAAGTTCAGATACATAACAAAAAAATTTCTTTTTTCATGCGAAATTTCATCATATTTCACTTACTGTTGGCTGCAATTGTGCTACGGGTACCCATTTCTTCACAAGAAAGATTCTTAGATGAATTTTGCACTGCTTCTTAAACACAAATTCCTTAACGCAAAACACTAGAATTTTCCAAATCTATTAAAAACTGATAAAAACTGAGACAATTGACTACAAATTTTGAGTTTTGACTAAAGACGAAGTTTAAAATGTAACAGCTCATTCATTCTTTATAAATTAGATGAATTCTAGAGTTTCATACACCTGTAAGTATGATTTGTGTGCTGTGCAGAATTCATCGCAAAAGCTCTCTTACCTGTAAGAACAAATGTAGTAAGTGAAAAAATTATGAAATTTTACATGTTGTTGTTGTTGTTGTTGTTGTTGTCTTCAGTCCTGAGACTGGTTTGATGCAGCTCTCCATGCTACTCTATCCTGTGCAAGCTGCTTCATATCCCAGTACCTACTGCAGCCTACATCCTTCTGAACCTGCTTAGTGTATTCCTCTGTTGGTCTGCCTCTACGATTTTTACCCTCCACGCTGCCCTCCAATAATAAATTGGTGATCCCTTGATGCCTCAGAACATGTCCTACCAACCGATCCCTTCTTCTAGTCAAGTTGTGCCACAAACTCCTCTTCTCTCCAATTCTATTCAATACCTCCTCATTAGTTATGTGATCTACCCATCTAATCTTCAGCATTCTTCTGTAACCTTACATTTCGAAAGCTTCTATTCTCTTTGATGTATCGACAGAAGTGCCGACACAGTGTTATTTTGAGGGGGCCGATAGGCACGCTATCTAACGCAGACGGGCGTGAATTCTGGAACAGGATAACTATTGAATGGTAGCAAGAAAAGTACGTAGCTGCTTTATACTTAACTTTAATGACTCCTTGTGATACATCTCTGTTGACTATACAAATGCGACTCGTAAGATACATGCACTGTTACAATTGGCGCCTTGCTAGGTCGTAGCCATGGACTTAGCAGAAGGCTATTCTAACTGACTCTCGGCAAATGAGAGGAAGGCTTCGTCCGTATTGTCGCTAGCAATGTCGTCCGTACAACTGGGGCGAGTGCTCTATCGTATATCGAGACCTGCCTTGTGGTGGCGCTAGGTCTGCGATCACACAGTGGCGACACGCGGGTCCGACATGTACTAAATGGACCGCGGCCGATTTAAGCTACCACCTAGCAAGTGTGGTGTCTGGCGGTGACACCACACTCTTCTTGTCCCAACTATTTATCGTCCACGTTTCACTTCCATACAAGGCTACACTCCGTACAAATACTTTCAGAAACAACTTCCCGACACTTAAATCTATACTCGATGTTAACAAATTTCTCTTCTTCAGAAACGCTTTCCTTGCCATTGCCAGTCTACATTTTATATCCTCTCTACTTCGACCATCATCAGTTATTTTGCTCCCCAAATAGCAAAACTCCTTTACTACTTTAAGTGTCTCATTTCCTAATCTAATTCCCTCAGCATCACCCGACTTAATTCGACTACATTCCATTATCCTCGTTTTGCTTTTGTTGATGTTCATCTTATATCCTCCCTTCAAGACACTGTCCATTCCGTTCAACTGCTCTTCCAAGTCCTTTGCTGTCTCTGACAGAATTACAATGTCATCGGCGAACCTCGAGGTTTTTATTTCTTCTCCATGGATTTTAATACCTACTCCAAATTTTTCTTTTGTTTCCTTTACTGCTTGCTCAATATACAGATTGAATAACATCGGGGAGAGACTACAACCCTGTCTCACTCCCTTCCCAACCACTGCTTCCCTTTCATGCCCCTCGACTCTTATAACTGCCATTTGGTTTCTGTACAAATTGTAAATAGCCTTTCGCTCCCTGTATTTTACCCCTGCCATCTTTAGAATTTGAAAGAGAGTATTCTAGTTTGATTGTCAAAAGCTTTCTCTAAGTCTACAAATGCTAGAAACCGAGGTGAGCTTCCACTAGTTTTTTCATTCGTCTGTATAGAATTCGCGTGAGTATTTTGCAGCCGTAATTTATTAAAGTGATAGTCCGGTAATTTTCACATCTGTCAACACCTGCTTTCTTTGGGATTGGAATTATTACATTCTTCTTGAAGCCTGAGGGTATTTCGCTGGTCTCATACATGTTGCTCACCAGATAGTAGAGTTTTGTCAGGACTGGCTCTCCCAAGGCCGCTAGTAGTTCTAATGGAATGCTGTCTACTCCCAGGGCCTTGTTTCGACTCGGGTCTTTCAGTGCTCTGTCAAACTCTTCATGCAGTATCGTATCTCCTATTTCATCTTCATCTACATCCTCTTCTATTTCCATAATATTGTCCTCAAGTACATCAACCTTGTATAGACCCTCTATATACCCCTTCCACCTTTCTGCTTTCCCTTCTTTGTTTAGAACTGGGTTTCCATATGAGCTCTTGATATTTGTACAAGTGGTTCTCTTTTCTCCAAAGGTCTGTTTAATTTTCCTGTAGGCAGTATCTATCTTACCGCTAGTGAAATAAGCCTCTACATTTGTGCTCTAGCCATCCCTGCTTAACCATTTTGCACTTCCTTTGGATCTCATTTCTGAGACGTTTGTATTCCCTTTTGCCTGCTTCATTTACTGCATTTTTATATTTTCTCCTTTCATCAATTAAATTCAATATTTTTTTCTTAGTTTACATGTAAAAAGAAGTTACTTTGTTATGTTTTTGAACTTGCACTGCTACGAGTGTGAATCGTGATTCCTTCCTGTTCATGCTGACAAAGTATTACGAATTTATTTGTAAAAGTATAGACAGTGGTAACTGAAATGTGCTGCGGTGGCTCTCCTGATCCGGGTCGGCTGATCAGATGGCCACGTTGTTCGTGCAACTTAAACTCGGGTGGTGTCCGTGAAGGGGGGGGGGGGGGGGGGGGTACGACGGCCGCGCCTCCCGGGCGTCTCTCGTGACACATGCCGTGCAAATTTTCGTAATACATGCGTATAAGGTGGTGGTTGCTTCTGACGCTAATTGGTTGTGAGAGAAGTAAAGTGGTGCCACAAAGTTACAGCGTTTTTAACTTTTCTGGCATGACGTCCTTCCCTTCATCTCATATTCGCAAATTTTGATTGGTAATTTTAATAACTGAAGACAGAGTTACGTTACCCGCCAAAGTCCTTTTTCGTGACATGCATTCGGCGTCTTTTTAATAGCAAACGGCAGTGCAGCGGTCGTCTCCGAGGACAGAGGCGTCGTGGTACCGATCCCATACTACGGGCCTGACATACACCGAAGCGGCAAACAAACTGACACAGGCGTGCGCATTCAAATAGACACACAGCAGAGGTGTACAAATTCCCCTTGCAGCCTGCTTGCCCCTAGCACCTCTGCAACCATTCATGCAGGTCAGCCTGCCGCGATGTAAACACAAGAGTGCTCGTGTACTGAGGCATAGTGGGCAATGCGGGCGATACGGGCTCCCGCAAGCCCGGGCTACCTGGGTTCCCGCAAGCCTGCCAAGCTTCACGGGACCCGCTCAGCTTGCTGCGCCTGACAACAGGTTGCGCTGTCAAGCTACCGTGACTAGAGTAGCCAGGTAGTTAGCCTGCAGTTCATTTATCGCAACGGTGGAGGCAGCACAATGAATAGGTCGAACTTTAGTGAGATTGAAAAAAAATTGACAACTGGCGAATACATGCTGGTGACGAAACAGAGCACAAGTGCCGCATGGGAAACGTTTTCGTGTGTTTATGAGGCCGCTTCAAATAAATCGGTAGGTGTGTCTCAATGCAAACTATGTAAAAAGCTCTTAAGTACTTATTCGGGAACCTCGAGTATGTTACGACATGTGTGCAAATTTGACAAGCAGTTCCCTCACTCCGTAAATATCTTGAAAGAGGACAAAGATTTAGTGGCCGAAAAGTACGTCGAAATGTGTGCTAAGGACCTGAGACCATTTAGCAGTATAGAGGGAGAAGGATTTCTTAATTTAGGGCAGACACTGATCGACATAGGTAAAAAATATGGCTCAGTTGATATTAAAAATGTTATGCCTTCCCGAGTGACAGTAGCTAGGAAAGTTCAAACCTTAGCTGATAAAGTGCGCAGCAAAATGCTCCCAGATATAGTGCATGCGATTCGTTCTGGTATATGTGCCAGTACAATTGATCTATGGACAGACAATTACAAAGGGGTGCATTACATGTCCGTGACAATGCATTACATAAATTCAGACTGGCGTTTGAATAAATATGTACTAATGTGCTCTGCGTTTCCTGACTGCCCAAAAACTGGCTCGAATATTCGAAACGAGTTGGAAGATGGCTTAGAAACTATGGGTGTTTCTCGTGAAGACATTGCCAAAATTACGTTTGTCACAGACCAGGGCACTAACATTGTCAAAGCTCTCGAAGTATATCAGCGTCTTCCATGCATGGCTCATAGTATAAACACAGTCTTGAAACATGTTCTGAGCGAACAGTTTTTGAAAGAAAATGTTCCAAATATATTAGCCATTCTTAATACAGTGCGGGCTACGGTTTCGTACTTTAAGAGAAGAGGTCTCTGTGTGAGACTGAACTCATCTTGAAAGCAGTGGGTTTCAACTCGTTGGAATAGTTATTTTGACATGCTTGTATCAGTCCATTCTCAGATTGATTCAGTGAAGGCTGTTTTACATAATGAAGGTGCCTCTGATAAGATGCTGGGTTATGACCACCATATAACTGGCCAGCTTATAGAATTTCTTAAGCCGTTTAAAGAAGCCACAGTTGATCTAGAGAGTGACAAGGATCCAACCCTACATTTAGTTCTACCGTGGTTTTATGCCTTAAAAACTCACTGTACCGTACGGGATAACGATGAAGAGGTTTGTAATTTTATTCCATCTGAATATTATAGAACCACTTGTGAAATATATATGTTGAGAAAATGTATTTTCAGGACATGAAACCTTTGAAACAAGCCGCTGATGCCTTCCTAGAACAGAAAATGTGCGTTAGTATGTTGCATAAAATTGCAACGTTTATGGTGGCTAACTACCGCACATTAAGAAAGTTAACCGAGGATGAAAAAATTGAAGTTTACCAAGCAGCACGACAGATGTGTGCTGAAGGTAAGCTCCTAAGATAATGCATATATTCTTCATCTACATGTACATGGTTACTCTGCAAGACACACGCAAGTGCTTAGTTGAGGGTTCATCGAACCACTTTCAACTTATTTGTCTCCTTTTCTCGAATTTCGCGCGGGATAGAACACCTACAGCTCTCCGTCTGAGCGCTGCTTTTTTGTATTTTATTCTGATGATCATTTCTTCCAATGTATATGGGACTCAACAATATCTCTTCGAATTCGGAGGTGTAAGTTGGTGATCGAAATTTCATATATAGATCGCGCCACGTCAAAAAACGCCATTGTTGAAATGATTACCACCCGAACTCTTGTGTAATTTCCGCGACACTCTTTCCCCTGTTTTACGATAATACCAAACCAGTTGCCCTTATTTAGACTCTTTCGACCTCTTCCGTCAATAGTAAGGCTCTCCAACTTCGTAGCAACGCTCCAAAAGAGTGTTTTGTCATTAAAACGCCTACAGCATTTTCTGTGTGTCCATTCCTATTTAAGTAGGTCGTAATTGTAATCAGAGGTATTAAGTAGAATCTGCAGCCTTTAGATTTGACTGGTTGATCTTGTAAACGAAGTTTAACGGACTTAGTTTAGTACACACAGGGATAACCTCGCTCTTGTCATTATTTATTGCCAACTGCTAATTTTCACACCAAAAATATATACCTTATTTAAATCGTCCTGCAGTTAGTTTTGATCTTCTGGTGACTTTACAGGGCGATAAATGATAGCATCATCTAAAACCTATTATAATTTGAACTATGTGTAGTACGATCTTCACATTATTCTGCAAATATTAAGTGGAACCTGTACAGTTTCAGTACAAGTGCCCAATCACAGAAACCAAGAAACAAATCCAGGGCCGTACAAAATGGCGAAATTTGAGGACTGGGCAGAAGAGCCTCCTCTCCTACATGATGAAGTCAGCAGATACTTGCAAGAACACTGTGTGAACGAGGGAGATATTCTACAGTGGTGGAAAAATAACTCCCAACGACTTCCTCGACTTGCGTGTGTGCAAGAAAAATATTAAATATACCAGCCACTAGTGCGTCTAGTGAGAGAATTTTTAGTTGCGCTGGAAACCTAATTAGCGAAAAACGATCACGTCTTAATGCAGACAGACTTAACGATCTCGTCATAATTAATTCAAACACTAATCAGCAGACACATTGAAAATACAGTAGAACATTGAACGGGAAACTATGAGTTTGAGCGCAAATTTACTAATTAAGAGTGCAGATTTCTTTCTTGTGCTTCCTGGGCGTCAATTTCTGAGATAGAAATTTTGTAATGCATACAGTTCATTTTTATTTTAGACTAAACTTTTTGATTTCAATCCTTCCAAGTGACATTAATTATTGTTTGTAAACCATTTTCTGTTACTTGGGTTTGCAAAAGTAGCCAAATATTTTTAGGAGTATCTGGTTTGGCCTAAATAATACTTTCAGGGGAACTGAAGGAAAATTTGTAAAGATTTTATGTTGAAAAGTGTTCTGCAAAATAAAATATTCATTTGTGGAGTAAGGCAATACACATTATGAGTTTAAATTACAATTTATTTTGTTGAGTTCCACACACATTGCAAAATGTAATTTTATTCTTGTATTTCTATATTAAGGGGAATCCCACATGCAGAGTCAAGATGCTGAAGACCTAGACACTACAAATACTCCTAAAATGAAGAGCGTCTTTTTCCATGAATGTATTGTAGTAGGAATATAATGGAAACTCTGAGCCACTCTCCACAGCGTCTATATCTGCGTCATGAGGATTCAGACTCGTCGTTTAGGTCTGTGTTATGAGGGTCTAGAGTCGTCGTTTAGATTTGCATCATGCAAGTAAACACTCGTCGTCTTAGTCTGCATCATGATGGTCCGAAATATGGTCCCTCATGATGCAGACCTAGACTACAAGTGTGGACTCTCATGACGCAAACGTAGGAGCCGCGAAAAATGGCTCAGGGTCGCCATTGTATTCCCAGTACTATAGTTTTTAGACGAACTGGATACGAAACAGGTCCTTCGATTTTGTTAAAATGCATTTTGGCAATTTAGAATGATTTTTCCAACTTCGAATGAATTCACAGAACCAGTAAAATACATCCTGGAAACGTAGTTAAATATTTATATAATTGGTGTCATACTTGGCTGAAACATACTAAAGTTAAAGAATCTAGACTTCCAAAATCTTAATTTGGTTCTCATTGCAGTACAGTGGTTAATAGGGGCGTAGATAATTTATTCTTCTGGGGAGGTGACCAATCTTTTTCGGGGGTGGAGGTTCACTTCTTTAGTACAAATATCCATCCGTTTCGGTGTTGAAAAGTGCAGCACAGACTGCATTGCGTTGCCTGGGCATTTATTTATTCCATACTCTCGTAGTCCATCTTCCCTCCCGTATTTTCTCTCTATCCATTTAGTCCTCTCCCACTATCTCTTTGATCACCTCCACCCCCCCCCCCCCCACTCCCCATCCCTTGGCCGGCCGAAGTCGCCAAGCAGTTCTAGGCGCTACAGTCTGGAACCGCGCAACCGCTACGGTTGCAGGTTCGAATCCTGCCTCGGGCATGGATGTGTGTGATGTCCTTAGGTTAGTTAGGTTTAAGTAGTTCTAAGTTCTAGGGGACTGATGACCTCAGAAGTTAAGTCCCATATTGCTCAGGGCCATTTGAACCATTTTTGAACCCATCCCTTGGCCCATCTCCCCCCCCCCCCCACCCTCTATCCTTCTCCTCGTCCTCTCTCTGTTGGATTCCGCCACCTCAGTTCATCTCCTCTTCACCTATCTATGAAAACTCATATATATTTGTCAACTTTTGTGGTGATCAGTGAATCAGTGTCAAAGTTTATTGCTAGGTAGCATTTATTGTAATACTTTTTGATACGCAGCATTGATAGTTTTGTTTTCTGGTGCGTAAACAAATGAAGTTGAAGGTGTCCCGACAGGGCAATATGCGACATACAAATAGCCATGTGAAAAACATGATTTTCAAGATTGATACCACAAACATATAACAACTGCCCCTGCGATTTATCTATCGACATGGCAAATGTAAGCTGCACTGGAAATTATAACCGTTTAAAGTCGAATGGCATGTCGGTCGGAATCTTAGTGATATTGGAATCAAACTGTCCTCACCTTTGTACTTTCCTTTTAAAATTGTGGCTTCGATTACGTTGTTCTTTAACTTCTTCCCCGCAAGCCGGGTGCCATTACAAAGACGTGGCTGGTTTACCTTTCGCAACATGATTGCCGATCCGACTTAATTACAGATTGGGAGGCGGTAATCCGGGGAAATCCAGCGAATTTAAAAATTCCGTAGGATAGTTGACTACATCATCTTAGTTAGTAACGGAATAAACCGACTTGTATGTCAGCAATTCGCCAGGTGTCATATTTTGAATCTGAAAATTCATTTCGTTAACATCAAGGTTTTTTGCAGCCAATATAACACGTTCACTCAACCAAAAATGGTTTGCAACTGTTAAACGACATTTGCTGTGCGCGAATTGTCCAACACGATGACTGTGAATGTGTCAGACAGCTCTCAAATTTCAAAAAGATCATAGACATTTCGTTTAAAAGAAATGTATATATATATATATATATATATATATATATATATATATATGTGTGTGTATATATACATACATTTCTTTTAAACGAAATGTCTATGATCTTGAAGAGAGTACCTTACAAAAGATTTTGACATCGTTTGCGGGTTACCATGAAAGTTCACTATGTACGCATGTTTCCATGGAGAAGGTTTTTGAATATTTACATGTGCATGTATATGTATATATATATTTATATATGTTTATGTATATATATGTATATGCGTATATATATGTATATATGTATGTATATGTATATACACTCCTGGAAATGGAAAAAAGAACACATTGACACCGGTGTGTCAGACCCACCATACTTGCTCCGGACACTGCGAGAGGGCTGTACAAGCAATGATCACACGCACGGCACAGCGGACACACCAGGAACCGCGGTGTTGGCCGTCGAATGGCGCTAGCTGCGCAGCATTTGTGCACCGCCGCCGTCAGTGTCAGCCAGTTTGCCGTGGCATACGGAGCTCCATCGCAGTCTTTAACACAGGTAGCATGCCGCGACAGCGTGGACGTGAACCGTATGTGCAGTTGACGGACTTTGAGCGAGGGCGTATAGTGGGCATGCGGGAGGCCGGGTGGACGTACCGCCGAATTGCTCAACACGTGGGGCGTGAGGTCTCCACAGTACATCGATGTTGTCGCCAGTGGTCGGCGGAAGGTGCACGTGCCCGTCGACCTGGGACCGGACCGCAGCGACGCACGGATGCACGCCAAGACCGTAGGATCCTACGCAGTGCCGTAGAGGACCGCACCGCCACTTCCCAGCAAATTACGGACACTGTTGCTCCTGGGGTATCGGCGAGGACCATTCGCAACCGTCTCCATGAAGCTGGGCTACGGTCCCGCACACCGTTAGGCCGTCTTCCGCTCACGCCCCAACATCGTGCAGCCCGCCTCCAGTGGTGTCGCGACAGGCGTGAATGGAGGGACGAATGGAGACGTGTCGTCTTCAGCGATGAGAGTCGCTTCTGCCTTGGTGCCAATGATGGTCGTATGCGTGTTTGGCGCCGTGCAGGTGAGCGCCACAATCAGGACTGCATACGACCGAGGCACACAGGGCCAACACCCGGCATCATGGTGTGGGGAGCGATCTCCTACACTGGCCGTACACCACTGGTGATCGTCGAGGGGACAATGAATAGTGCACGGTACATCCAAACCTTCATCGAACCCATCGTTCTACCATTCCTAGACCGGCAAGGGAACTTGCTGTTCCAACAGGACAATGCACGGCCGCATGTATCCCGTGCCACCCAACGTGCTCTAGAAGGTGTAAGTCAACTACCCTGGCCAGCAAGATCTCCGGATCTGTCCCCCATTGAGCATGTTTGGGACTGGATGAAGCGTCGTCTCACGCGGTCTGCACGTCCAGCACGAACGCTGGTCCAACTGAGGCGCCAGGTGGAAATGGCATGGCAAGCCGTTCCACAGGACTACATCCAGCATCTCCACGATCGTCTCCATGGGAGAATAGCAGCCTGCATTGCTGCGAAAGGTGGATATACACTGTACTAGTGCCGACATTGTGCATGCTCTGTTGCCTGTGTCTATGTGCCTGTGGTTCTGTCAGTGTGATCATGTGATGTATCTGACCCCAGGAATGTGTCAATAAAGTTTCCCCTTCCTGGGACAATGAATTCACGGTGTTCTTATTTCAATTTCCAGGAGTGTATATATATATATGTATTTGTCTATGAGTATATATATATATACTCATAGACAAATACATATATATATATACATATACATACATATATACATATATATACGCATATACATATATATACATAAACATATATATATATATATATATATATATATATATATATATATATATATATATATATACATGCGCATGTAAATATTCAAAAACCTTCTCCATGGAAACATGCGTACATAGTGAACTTTCATGGTAACCCGCAAACGATGTCAAAATCTTTTGTAAGGTACTCTCTTCAATGTACTGTCCGAAATATTATGTAGACAGTGATGTTCCTCTTGATGGTCGAGTGTGCAAAATTTCTTCAAGATCGGAATAAAATTGTAGGTTGGTGTAGAAGTGTGTACGTAAAGTACCCTCCGCCATGCACCATTCAGAATTTTAAGCAGGCAGCGCCCTTCATCCTGCTTTGAATATCAAGTGTGCCAAATTTCATCAAGATCGGAATAAATACGTACAATTTGTCGAGTTCCGTTATGTAAAGGAACCTCTGCCATGCACCATATGAAATTTTATATAGACTGTGACCTTCCTCTTGGTTTCAAGGTATAATGTGCAAAATTTCATCAAGATTGTATGCAATACAAACACACGGACACAATGAAAACGCACTTTCAATTTTTGTCAAATTTTCCAATTTTTCGGTCGATTTTCGAAAAATTTTATTTTATAAAAATCTTGTCCTGAGAATTACGAACACAGCAAAAAAAATTTAGCCGAACTGGTCCAGGCGTTCTCGAGTTTTACGCTTATCAACACATTTGGCAATTAATTTTTATTTATATAGATAAGAAGCCCGAAATATACGCGTAAAGGAAGAATATACAAATAAAACCAATATTTTTTTTACCTGAAATTAATACATATATATATAATGTTGGGGTTTGTCTTTTGGTGCTCAGGTAAAATAAAAACTTTTGATTAACGCTCATAATACGACAATGACGCGCGCAGACTAAACGGCTGCGTAGCGCAGTAATATGGGCAGGCAAGCAAGTTTCCCGCAGCCTGCCCGGGTTGGGTTGTGCTTGGCTTGGCTGGGAGTGAAGCAGCCTGCCCGTTCTGTTGACAACGAGCGGCGGCCTGCCCGCCTGGCCACCGGGCAAGCATGGGCGGGTTAAAAGCGGGACATGTACACCTCTAACACACAGACAACCAGAATACGGCGCTGCGGTCGGCAACGCCTATGGAAGACAACGACTGTCTGGCGCAGTTGTTGGATCGTTTACTGCTGTTACAATGGCAGGTTATCAAGATTTACGTGAGTTTGAACGTGGCATTATAGTCCCCGCACGAGAGATGGGACACAGGATCTCCGAGGTAGCGATGAAGTGGGGATCTTCCCTTACGACCATTTCACGAGTATACCGTGAATATCAGGAATCCGGTAAAACATCAGGTCTCCCGACATCGCTGTGGCCAGAAAAAGATCCTACAAGAACGGGACCAACGACGACTGAAGAGAATCGCCCAACCTGACATAAGTGCGACCCTTCCGAAAATTGCTGCAGGTTTCAGTGCTGGGCCACGAACAAGTGGCAGCGTGCGAACCGTTCGACGAAACATCATCGATATGCGCTTCCGGAGCAGAAGTCCCACTCGTGTACCCTCGATGACTGCACGACACAAAGCTTTATGCGTCGCCTGGGCCCCTCAACGCCGACATTGGACTGTTGATGACCGGAAACGTGTTGCCTGGTGGGACGAGTCTCGTTTCAAATTGTATCGATCGGACAGATGTGTACGGGTATGGAAACAACCTCATGAATCCAACGACCCTGCACGCCAGCAGGGGACTGTTCAAGCTGGTGGAGACTCTGTAGTGGTGAGGGGCGTGTAGCTCTTGGAGTGATATGGGACCCCTGATACGTCTAGATACGGTTCTCGCAGGTGACAAGTACGTAAGCAGCCTGTCTGATCACCTGCATCCATGGACGTGGGCAATTCCAGCGGGTCAATGCGACACCCCACACGTCCAGAATTGCTACAGAGTGGCTCCAGGAACACTCTTCTGAGTTTAAACACTACCGCCGCCCACCAAACTCCCCAGACATGAACATTATTGAGCATATCCGGGATGTCTGGCAACGTGCTGTCAGAAGAGAATCCATCTCGTCGCACTCCTACGGATTCATGGACAGCCATGCACGGTTCGTGGTGTCCACTCCCTCCAGTTAGTCGAGTGCATCCCACGTCGTGCCGCGGCACTTCTGCGTCCTCGCGGGGGCCCCACACGATATTAGGCAGGTGTAAGTGCTTCAAAGACTGCAATGATGGAATTTAACATACGGAAACAAATAGAATTTGACATGAAATTATCCATAGAAAATGACATTGTAAATAAGGAAAAATGGACAAAGTTCTTCGGAATTACAATCCAGGACAGCCTCAAACGGGACATGCATATCGATTCCTTAGCATGTAAGCTGTCGAAGAATGTGTTTCGTATAAATATGATTAGCAAATATTGTAACGGCATGTGTGTACTAAAAACTGCCTATCATGCCCTATTCTCATCAAATTTAAACCATGCTGTAGAAATATGGGGTGCAACAACTCAAGCCAACCTAAGCACATTATTAATACTACAGAATAAAGCTATCAGAATTATTTGTGGTGCCAAACCTCGAGAATCGTGTCGGAATCTGTTCCCAAAGTTAGGTGTGCTTACCATTATAGGTGTATACATATTGAAAGTTATACTGCTTGTGGAAACAATAAATCCAAATTTCAACTGTGACCTGTACCAGTACGATTCAAGGCTAAAGTTCAGATACCATGTAAATAGCCACAGAACAGCTTTATATGAAAAAAAATGCACTTCATGCTGGGCTGAAGCTATCCAATGCCCAACCAAAAAGTCTCACAACCCTTCCCACTAACAAAAGATCAGCTAAAAAGAATTCTAATTGAAAACCCTTTTCATTCCCTAGACAAGTATTATACCTGTATGAAAATTGCTTCATAAGTATGTCAAGCTCATAGTTTTAACTAACCTACAACTAATATAATGTTGATAACAACAATATTTGTAATATTGTGATTGTATACTACCAAATGTAAAATGCATCAAAACGTAAAATTTATTAATACAAACAAATCTTTAGTTTGTAATTTATAAACTGACGTATTCAGAAAATAATCTGTATGATGTCCTGACACTGTATGATTTCTACGGATTGTATCTGATTATTCGATGTTGAATAAATACTATTATTATTATTATTATTATGAGTTTGTGAAAAAAAATTTGTTCTGCCTTAGACAAGTCTAGCAAAGTTGCAGGATTGTTATGTGACCTCATAAAAGCATTTGATTGTGTAAACCATCAATGGCTCCTGTATAAAATGGAAAAATACGGAACTGGAGGTCATGTTTTAGAGTGGTTCAGGTTATACCTCACAAAGAAGAAACACAGAGTAGTTATATCATCAAGCAAGGGAAATTTCTTCTCTGAATGGATGATTATTTCACAAGGTGTTCCGCAAGGCTGACTTTTGGTTCCAATTTTATTCTTACTGTACATAAATGACTTGCCACTAAACATAAATTCACACTCAGTTTTATTCACTGATGATACGGCTGCCCTCATCAAAACCAATCACTCACAACAAATTCCCTCAACAGCCACAAATCTATTAGACAGTGTAGAACACTGGTTCTGACTAAATGTGTTAAAATCGCATATTGGAAAAAAACCTTTACTACAGTTCAAAACTATAAACTCTAAGATAAATGAAATTCATATTACCTGCAGTAACCAAGTACTGAAAGAATCAGATTGTGTTAAATTTTTAGGAATCAAAATTTATCCTGGTCTTCATATATAGAAAGCAAATAAGATAAACAGCCTGACCTTTGCTATGAAGATTTTGTCATATTCAACTAGCATGGAGATAAGAAAAGTAGTTTATCACAGCTATTTTGAAGCTGTTATAAGGTATGGCATTATCTTTTGGGGTAATACAAGCAAAATCATTAGAATATTAAAATTACAAAAATCAATTGTTAGAAATATGTGTAATGCAAGACCAAAAAAATCTTGTCGCCCACTGTTAAGAAATCTAGTGGTATTAAGTACCCTCTGTTTGTATATCTCTGAACTGATTATTTTTGTATACAGTAACCGTATGTTATTCGTAGACAACAATATTAAGCATCAATACAGCACTAGGAATAAGACAAACTTCATGCTTCCTACTCACAGGTTAAAGTCATATGCACAAACCCCAGAATAATAGGCATGAAAATCTACAACATGCTAAAAAAGAAACAAATAAATAGCATGGAGCTAGAGTAATTTAAATCAAAGCTGCGCAAGTTATTAGCGGAAAAAATTTTATTACTCTGTAGAAGAATTTATGAACGATGATGTGGAAGTCTGAGCAAGGAAACATCACCTGTAAATTAAGCTTAGCAGTTTTGTGTCAAATAAATGATTGTAAAAATATGTCCACTATGCAAACACTGTTGTTATATATTACTTTGTAATTCATGTAAACTGGAGTGTTGATATATTGTTTTTGTAATACTGTATATACAAATTGTAATTGTAATGTAAATGTAATGTTGACGAGTCCCCAGTACATCAGATCTGTGATTTGACTTTGTATGTTACGGGATAATAAACATTCTGATTCTGAAGAACCTCTGACTGAGTCATTTAAAGAATGTTTGATTAGGAAACTTCTTATTGACAATTTTCGTCCATGAATGCCATGTTCTCATATTTCCCACCAGAAATGTGCTACAGAAATAATAACATCCACAGATGTATGTAAATAATATCTGTAAGGTTTTGACTCATAGTTAGTAAGCATCTATGCATTTACATTTTTACTGATGTTTGTTTATTGTATATATCTATATGCATTTTTATGTGAACACAATTTATGACACAGATAACACTGTAGTAAAGTAGTATTAAGACTCATTTATATGCCTGGTTGTAAGCACAGTTTTATAAGACCATGAGATGAACCGATTATGCTTGGCGAGACACAGGCTTGACACACATGGTTTTTGAGGAAGGTTTAATTTCGCGACCACGAATTTCGGGGTTTTGGCTTTCTCTCTCTCTCTCTCTTTTTTTTTTTTTTTTTTTTTTGGAGGGGGAGGATCTCTCGTGCTTTGTTCTCTGCGGTCGTTTTCCCTTTGTTGCGACTAGGAATTTCACATGTACTGTGCAACATGGAACGGTCGTGGTCTCATATGTGTTGACAGTAATCTTGCACATATGAGCCACTCAGTAGGAATGTTAAACCAGACTGCTGTAGTATATAGCAGCATCATATTTCTATGCAGGCATGGTTTCAATGTAAACAAGTTTAATATTTATGTATTATGTAAATAGTTAGGTATTTAGTACGTCGCTTTCTGGTATTCAGGTAGCAGGGACTCAATTGTAAATAAGATGTAAATTTGCAAAAGCGACTGTTTACATGTGTCGCAAATAGTGCCACAAGGATAAGTGGACTATCAACAGAACATAGGACACTCAAGAGAGTGCGAAATGTGGACTTCGAAGTGTTTACATATAATTAGGAGAAAGAGATTATAAACAATGGCTAGGTCCAACTCACCGTTTGTTGACGATGTGTAGCAGCCGACGGGAGAGGAACCAACGTCTTCAGCCTCTTCTTGTGGCCTAATCCAATGAGTGATAAAACATTCACACACGCACAGAAAGCAATATAGTGTAGTGCACCATAGTGACATGCTACTTTTCAGGCACAAACTGTCACTAATTTCGCTAAAGACACAGTGCTGGGACGATGTGTTATCGACAACACATAAACAATGCAATCACACACGATAAGACTTTACGGTGCGATGAATAAAATGTGTTAGCAGAGACGTTTAATAAATGCATGCTTAAAAATAAGCGTATAAACGCACTAAATAAGAAGCACTGTTGAGACACTTTTGTTGTGGTTATTCAAACCGGGAACGATTTTAAAACAGTATGACAAGCTTCAGTCGTGTGAACTGTTAACGCTCTAGTGAATAAACAGTGACAATTTACATTCATGCTAGAGGGATACTTATCACACAACACAACACGTGCTTATCCGAACCTTTTCCCCAGGACGCTACAGTGTGTAGTGACATATAAAGGACTAATTCTGCCGCGTTTTATGCATTTCATGAACGCAAGAAGCTTCGCGTGGATTGGCACTGCGTGCTTCGGCGCAGCAATGCAATGCAACTCGAATCACGTGCGCGGAATGTGCCTGCCCATATAGTTCCACCGGCCGGCAGCAGGGCGCGCGGCATGCGGCGAGTGATCGGGTGACGTCATCGCTACGAGATGGCGCTAGCTGCCACCTGTTGCTAGAGAGCCTGTACAGGGAGAGAGTGGCCAACCGGACGATACGGCGGCCATTTTTCTGCCAAACTCCGGGCGGAACTTTTGAATGGCCAGTAGTGGAGTACAAACTCACCGAATCAAAAGCACAAGACAATATGGCGAAATCATTCGTGAAATGCCTTTCTTTACAGCTATAATATACTCATAGTAGCCTACTACGTACAGCACAGGAAAATTTGATACAGTGACTGTAAAAATTATTCGTTACTTGCATTTATCTCCTTTAAAGTTCGTTTACTAGACATATTGCAATAAAAGTAACGTAAACAAAACAAAAATAGTGTATAGCATTTGTTTTGTATCGGAAGTGCATAACGCTAAAGATTTAACGTACCTGTATTACGTCAGATGAATGAAAGTCGTAAGTAGTTGAAACTTCCTGGCAGATTAAAACTGTGTGCCGGAGCGAGACTCCAACTCGGGACCTTTGCCTTCCGCGGGCAAGCGCTCTACCAACTGAACTACCCAAGCACTTGCCCGCGAAAGGCAAAGGTCCCGAGTTCGAGTCTCGGTCCGGCACACAGTTTTAATCTGCCAGGAAGTTTCATATTAGCGCACACTCCGCTGCAGAGTGAAAATCTCATTCTCGTAAGCAGTTGTTTACTTGTTACATGCAAAAAGTGTGAGACGTATTAGTACTTCTTGTCACGTCTTCAAACTTTTTGCATGTCATAAGTAAACAACTGCTTACGACTTTACTGAACACCTCTCGTAGATAACAAACGAAAAAGATTACAAAAATCAGGTAATGTTAAATGTAGGCTACTGTAATAACGACCAAATATAACAAGAAAACTACCGTATCCCTTCTATCCCACAGTAAGTAGGCCTATTAAAAACTCTTCAAGAGTACCTACAATTATTTACTACGAAAAACGTTTGAGCAACCACGACAGCCGCGGAAAACGTGCTTACAACTTGCCTGCGTCCATGATGACTGGGTGTTGTGTGCTGTCCTTAGGTTAGTTAGGTGTAAGTAGTTCTAAGTTCTAGGGGACTGATGACCTCAGATGTTAAGTCCCATAGTGCTCAGAGGCAGTGTCTTGCCTGCGTCAACAGTCAGGCAATAATAATACTGAAACCAAAATAATGCCTATTGTTCTGATTCGGAACGAAATAAAGTTTGACGCTATAAAGTCGAATGAGCGTGGCACAACAATTACAGGAACTTCCCGTTTCCAGCAAGGACGTCAGATAATGGCTTCAGAAAAGCTTGTGATGCTACCAGTATGCACGAACTGTTAAAGAAATAAAAGCTTACAAATGCAGTGAATTGTAATAGGCCTATCTGTTTTGCGTGACTAAAAGTACTTAAAAAAACTGCCCACTGCTTTCGTCTTTCTTCATTGCGTGGAAATGCTAACACGCGAAATCCACCTTCGCCTCTATTGGAACAACCAAATGCAGCACAACCTGGCATCGTTTACGAACGTCTGCAGAACGAATTACAGATGTCAAAAACAATACTGTGCAATTGCTAACGTGTTTACTTCAAACATGTAGGCCTACCGACTTCATCACAAAACGCTTCATTATTTCAACTCGTATTTTAGATCCCAAACGCTAATTACGTACTAAAAACGACATACAACTAAATCGAACATGCGTGCACACCGCATAACAAGTCTCTCAATAATTCAGATTCCTTTTAACCGTTTCCAAAAGTCCTCTGAACTTCAATTCAGCTCACAAGCACGGCGAACATAGGAAGCGCGAGAGACGTTTGGCAGAAAAATGGCGCCAAACCTAATCAACCAGTCACGGCCAACTTCACCCGTGGCCACTCCCTCTCCGTATGCAGGCAGGCGCCCTACCTCACATCACACCAGCCGCTGCTGGCCGACGCTCTTCGCTTGTCTGCCCAGTTGAATGAGCGCCGGGAGCAATGACCTGGCACACCGCGCGGCTACTGTCCGCTCAGCCAATACGTTCGCTCGGCGGACTTTTAACTAAATAAATATGCAAAGCAGACACTTTTTTTTTTGACGAGACATGGACAAATACGTGCCAAGAGCACAGTAAAGAATACATTATGTGCGTTTTCTCATTCGCAAAAGGCGTTTACACATGAAGTACCATTTATAGGACTTGTATGATTTGTACGATAATTTGCGGAACTTTTAATGAAATGATTGATAAGTTAAACTTTAAACATGAAAGACAATTTCCGTAAACATGAACATTAACAAAACTATAATTAAAAAGTAAAACTATCTAAAAGTTTGCCCGCTACCTGACTTTTACATTCAACTGAATTCTACTTTATATTTTCTAACATGTAATGAAACTAAAAAGTATCATTCAAGGGGGCAGTGAAATGTTTATTTTTACGCGTAAACAAATTTAAACCTCAAAAAACTAAAATAATTTATGTAAACCTACGTAAGAAACGCACTTGTAGTTGTTGTTGTGGTCTTCAGTCCTGAGACTGGTTTGATGCAGCTCTCCATGCTACTCTATCCTGTGCAAGCTTCTTCATCTCCCAGTACCTACTGCAACCTACATCCTTCTGAACCTGCTTAGTGTATTCATCTCTTGGTCTCCCTCTACGATTTTTACCCTCCACGCTGCCCTCCAGTGCTAAATTGGTGACCCCTCGATGTCTCAGAACATGTCCTACCAACCGATCCCTTCTTCTAGTCAAGTTGTGCCACAAGCTCCTCTTCTCCCCAATTCTATTCAATACCTCCTCATTAGTTATGTGATCTACCCATCTTCTAAAGCTTCTATTCTCTTCTTGTCCAAACTATTTATCGTCCATGTTTCACTTCCATACATGGTGTTGTGGACTGACAACACAGCCAGTCCACAGTGACGGGTAATCGAAAGGCACGCTCTTAAACTCACGCAGTCTGGCGTGAGGTCTGAAACAGGATACGTAATGAATGCTATAAAGAAAAGTACGTAGCTGCTGGAATACTTAACTTTAATCCACAATTGGTGAACATTGGTCTTGTTACTGTACATGCTTCATTAGATACATAGCAAAGGATAAATGGCGCCTTGCTAGGTCGTAGCAATTGACTTAGCTGAAGGCTATGCTAATTATCGTCTCGGCAAATGAGAGCGTATTTTGTCAGTGAACCATCGCTAGCAAAGTCGGCTGTACAACTGGGGCGAGTGCTAGGAAGTCTCTCTAGACCTGCCGTGTGGCGGCGCTCGGTCTGCAATTACTGACAGTGGCGACACGCCGGTCCGTCGTATACTAGCGGACCGCGGCCGATTTAAACGGCTACCACCTAGCAAGTGTGGTGTCTGGCGGTGACACCACACATGGCTACACTCCATACAAATACTTTCAGAAACGATTTCCTGACACTCAAATCTATACTCGATGTTAATAGATTTCTCTTCTTCAGAAACGCTTTCCTTGCGATTGCCAGTCTACATTTTATATCCTCTCTACTTCGACCATCATCAGTTATTTTGCTCCCCAAATAGCAAAACTCCTTTACTACTTTAAGCCTCTCATTTCCTAATCAAATTCCCGCAGCATCACTCGATTAGATTCGACTACATTCCATTATCCTCGTTTTGCTTCTGTTAATGTTAATCTTATATCCTCCTTTCAAGACACTCTCCATTCCGTTCAACTGCTCTTCCAGGTCCTTTGCTGTCACTGACAGAATTACAATGTCATCAGCGAAACTCAAAGTTTTTATTTCTTCTCCATTGATTTTAAAACGTACTCCGAATTTTTCTTTTGTTTCCTTCACTGCTTGCTCAATATATAGATTGAATAACATTGGGGAGAGGCTACAAGCCTGTCCCACTCCCTTCCCAACCACTGCTTCCCTTTCATGTCCCTCGACTCTTATAACTGCTATCTGGTTTCTGTATGAATTGTAAATAGCCTTTCGCTCCCTGTATTTTACCCCTGCCACCTTCAGAATTTGAAAGGGAGTATTCCAGTCAACATTGTCAAAAGCTTTCTCTAAGTCTACAAATGATAGAAACGTAGGTTTGCCTTTCCTTAATCTAAGAAAAGTCGTATAGTGAGTATTGCTTCACGTGTTCCAAAATTTCTACGGTATCGAAACTGATCATCCCCAAGGTCGGCTTCTACAAGTTTTTCCATTCGTCTGTAAAAAATTCGCGTTATTATTTTGCAGCCGTGACTTATTAAACTGATAGTTCGGTAGTTTTCACATCTGTCAACACCCGCTTTCTTTGGGATTGGAATTATTATATTTTTCTTGAAGTCTGAGGGTATTTCGCCTGTCTCATACATCTTGCTCACCAGATGGTAGAGTTTTGTCAGGACTGGCTCTCCCAAGGCCGTCAGTAGTTCCAATGGAATGTTGTCTACTCCGGGGGCCTTGTTTCGACACAGGTCTTTCAGCGGTCTGTCAAACTCTTCACGCAGTATCATATCTCCTATTTCATCTTCATCTACACTCTCTTTCATTTCTATAATACTGTCATCAAGTACATCGCCCTTGTATAGACCCTCTATATACTCCTTCCACCTTTCTGCTTTCCCTTCTTTGCTTAGAACTGGATTTCCATCTGAGCTCTTGATATTCATGCAAGTGGTTCTCTTTTCTCCAAAGATATCTTTAATTTTCCTGTAGGCAGTATCTATCTTACCCCTAGTGATATGCGGCTCTACATCCTTACATTTGTCCTCTAGCCACCTCTGGTTAGCCATTTTGCACTTTCTGTCGTTCTCATTTTTTAGACGCAGGAGAACCGCAACGGAAATGACCGCGGAGAAGCCCTCCGACGTTGGCGTGCCAGGCACATACAGTCTGCGGCCGCGAGCTCGCCTCCAGTTGTCCACCGGCAATGGGGGGTGAAGCTTTGACAATGCCAGCCACTGGTGCTGGCGAAACGTCAGAAAAATCATCAGATGAACGTCGGCCGAAGAACCCGAGACAGAAGCCAATAGGCAGTTTGTGAACAAGTGGCCACGAAAGCCTTAACAATTTTGTATAAATTCAGTTGCTTCTTATTTGGGGCGCAGCTGTTTATACTGTGCAGGTATCTGCAAACCAAAGACAGCGTCGCAACCCAGGATGTACTCGAGAAAGCAGCGAAATACTTCTCTGCTCTGTGTTGCTACGCAGTCGATCCGCACCTACGCACTGAGTAAATGCATCAACGTTTCTTATTATATTGAAATATTGAACATGTGACTGTCATTAGTGGCCGTGCGGTTCTAGGCGCTTCAGTCCGGAACCGTGAGACCGCTACGGTCGCAGGTTCGAATCCTGCCTCGGGCACGGATGTGTGTGATGCCCTTAGGTTAGTTAGGTTTAAGTAGTTCTACGTTCTAGGGGACTTATGACCTCAGAAGTTGAGTCCCATAGTGCTCAGAGCCATTTGAACCATTTGAACTGTCATTAATAAACACTGAACCACCTACCTTTTCGCAAGACTGAATTTGAAAAAAAAAAAAAAAAGATCCACTTCCTGATGATTCCATTCACACAAACCTGTCACTCTTTCACTCATTTCAACACCATACATCTGCAACTATCCAACGAGACATGCACCAACGAACGGCGTCGCTCTGCACTACTTATTCACTTAGATCAGTCCACTTTACAGCAATCCCTGCCACAAACACACACACCGAAAAACAGCAAACAAGACAGCGGTGTCGATGTCGGCGCTAGGAATACAGTGGCTCAGTAGTTGCCTCTCATAGGTTATGTCAAAGCATCATCGCATTGGCTACGGGAAACTGACGTGCCGCCAACCCATGAGCAGTAGACTGAAAACGCCGTTACTGCCAATGGCCCTGGTCCAGTGGTCGTCGAAATTTTTTTGCTCAAGGGCCAACACTAAGAACACGATGGTGGCACCTCTTGCCGCAGAGTTCCACGACTTTTTAATTAACTGCCAAACCACGTAAATGGTGTATTGTGAACCTCCAATAGACCAGCTATAGTAAAGAAGCGAGAGGTTTACCACTCACTTTCTAGCACTTATCGTTAAAGTCGATACTACTCGGACCACTACGTGTAGAATGTTCTCTGTTTCAGATTGTCGCCACCCATAAAGGGTAACATTGTAATCGCCCGACGAAATGTTGCTGCGCTGTCTTTGTAAGCAGATGGTTAATAACAGAAAATAGACTAATACTTAAATGTTGGAAGTGAAACATGGACGATAAATAGTTTGGACAACAAGAGAATACTAGTTGTTGTTGTTGTGGTCTTCAGTCCTGAGACTGGTTTGATGCAGCTCTCCATGCTACTCTATCCTGTGCAAGCCTCTTCATCTCCCAGTACCTACTGCAGCCTACATCCTTTTGAACCTGCTTAGTGTATTCATCTCTTGGTGTCCCCCTACGATTTTTACCCTCCACGCTGCCCTCAAATACTAAATTGGTGATTCCTTGATGCCTCAGAACATGTCCTACCAACCGATCCCTTCTTCTGGTCAAGTTGTGCCACAAACTTCTCTTCTTCCCAATCCTATTCAATACTTCCTCATTAGTTATGTGATCTACACATCTAATCTTCACCATTCTTCTGTAGCACCACATTTCAAAAGCTTCTATTCTCTTCTTGTCCAAACTATTTATCGTCCATGTTTCACTTCCATACATGGCTACACTTCATACAAATACTTTCAGAAATGACTTCCTGACACTTAAATCTATACTCGATGTTAACAAATTTCTCTTCTTCAGAAACGCTTTGCTTGCCATTGCCAGTCTACATTTTATATCCTCTCTACTTCGACCATCATCAGTTATTTTGCTCCCCAAATAGCAAAACTCCTTTACTACTTTAAGTGTCTCATTTCCTAATCTAATACCCTCAGCATCACCCGACTTAATTCGACTACATTCCATTATCCTAGTTTTGCTTTTGTTGATGTTCATCTTATATCCTCCCTTCAAGACACCATCCATTCCGTACAACTGCTCTTCCAAGTGCTTTGCTGTCTCTAACAGAATTACAACGTCATCGGCGAACCTCAAAGTTTTTATTTCTTCTCCATGGATTTTAATACCTACTCTGAACTTTTCTTTTGTTTCCTTTACTGCTTGCTCAATATACAGATTGAATAACATCGGGGAGAGGCTACAACCCTGTCTTACTCCCTTCCCAACCACTGCTTCCCTTTCATGTCCCTCGACTCTTATAACTGCCATCTGGTTTCTGTACAAATTGTAAATAGCCTTTCGCTCCCTGTATTTTATCCCTGCCATCTTTAGAATTTGAAAGAGAGTATTCCAGTCAACATTGTCAAAAGCTTTCTCTAAGTCTACAAATGCTAGAAACGTAGGTTTGCCTTTCCTTAATCTTTCTTCCAAGATAAGTCGTAAGGTCAGTATTGCCTCACGTGTTCCAGTATTTGTACGGAATCCAAACTGATCTTCCCCGAGGTCGGCTTCTACAAGTTTTTCCATTCGTCTGTAAAGAATTCGTGTTAGTACTTTGCAGCTGTGGCTTATTAAACTGATTGTTCGGTAATTTTCACATCTGTCAACACCTGCTTTCTTTGGGATTGGAATTATTATATTCTTCTTGAAGTCTGAGGGTATTTCGCCTGTTTCATACATCTTGCTCACCAGATGGTAGAGTTTTGTCAGGACTGGCTCTCCCAAGGCCGTCAGTAGTTCCAATGGAATGTTGTCTACTCCGGGGGCCTTGTTTCGACTCAGGTCTTTCAGTGCTCTGTCAAACTCTTTACGCCTTATCGTATCTCCCATTTCATCTTCATCTACATCCTCTTCCATTTCCATAATATTGTCCTCAAGTGCATCGCCCTTGTATAGACCTTCTATATACCCCTTCCACCTTCCTGCTTTCCCTTCTTTGCTTCGAACTGGGTTTCCATCTGAGCTCTTGATGTTCATACAAGTGGTTCTCTTATCTCCAAAGCTGTCTTTAATTTTCCTGTAGGCAGTATCTATCTTACCCCTAGTGAGATAAGCCTCTACATCCTTACATTTGTCCTCTAGCCATCCCTGCTTAGCCATTTTGCACTTCCTGTCGATCTCATTTTTGAGACGTTTGTATTCCTTTTTGCCTGCTTCATTTACTGCATTTTTATATTTTCTCCTTTCATCAATTAAATTCA
Source organism: Schistocerca serialis cubense (assembly GCF_023864345.2). Lineage (NCBI taxonomy): Eukaryota > Metazoa > Arthropoda > Insecta > Orthoptera > Acrididae > Schistocerca > Schistocerca serialis. The sequence goes on along the minus strand of NC_064640.1, from coordinate 1,072,571,002 downwards.
ATATTTCTTCTGTTACACAAGGATTTCTACTAGCCCTCGTCTTTTTACCTACTTGATCCTCTGCTGCCTTCACTACTTCATCCTTCAAAGCTACCCATTCTTCTTCTACTGTATTTCATTCCCCCATTCCTGTCAATTGTTCCCTTATGCTCTCCCTGAAACTCTGTACAACCTCTGGTTCTTTCAGTTTATCCAGGTCCGATCTCCTTAAATTCCCACCTTTTTGCAGTTTCTTCAGAGTCCACATCTGCCCCTGGAAATGTCTTACAATTTAAAACCTGGTTCCTAAATCTCTGTCTTACCATTATATAATCTATCTGATACCTTTTAGTATCTCCAGGGTTCTTCCATGTATACAACCTTCTATCATGATTCCTAAACCAAGTGTTAGCTATGGTTAAGTTGTGCTCTGTGCAAAATTCTATCAGGCGGTTTCCTCTTTCATTTCTTATCCCCAATCCATATTCACCTACTACGTTTCCTTCTCTCCCTTTTCCTACACTCGAATTCCAGTCACCCATGACTATTAAATTTTCGTCTCCCTTCACTATCTGAATAATTTCTTTTATTTCATCACACATTTCTTCAATTTCTTCGTCATCTGCAGAGCTAGTTGGGATATAAACATGTACTACTGTAGTAGGTGTGGGCTTCGTGCCTATCGTGACCACAATAATGCGTTCACTATGCTGTTTGTAGTAGCTTACCCGCATTCCTATTTTCCTATTCATTATTAAACCTACTCCTGCATTACCCCTATTTGACTTTGTGTTTATAACCCTGTAGTCACCTGACCAGAAGTCTTGTTCCTCCTGCCACCGAACTTCACTAATTCCCACTATATCTAACTTTAACCTGTCCATTTCCCTTTTTAAATTTTCTAACCTACCTGCCCGATTAAGGGATCTGACATTCCACGCTACGATCCGTAGAACGCCAGTTTTCTTTCTCCTGATAACGACATCCTCTTGAGTACTCCCCGCCCGGAGATCCGAATGGGGGACTATTTTATCTCCGGAATATTTTACCCAAGAGGACGCCATCATCATTTAATCATACAGTAGAGCTGCATGCTCTCGGGAAAAATTACGGCCGTAGTTTCCCCTTGCTTTGAGCCATTCGCAGTACCAGCACGGCAAGGCCGTTTTGGTTATTGTTACAAGGCCAGATCAGTCAATCATCCAGACTGTTGCCCCTGCAACTACTGAAAAGGCTGCTGCCCCTCTTGAGGAACCACACGTTTGTCTGGCCTCTCAACAGATACCACTCCGTTGTGGTTGCACCTACGGTACGGCTATCTGTATCGCTGAGGCACGCAAGCCTCCCCACCAACGGCAAGGTCCATGGTTCATGGGGGGAGAGAATAGAAGCTTTCGAAATGTGGTGCTACAGAATAATGCTGAAGATTAGATGGGTAGATCACGCAACTAATGAGGAGGTATTGAATAGAATAGGGGAGAAGAGGAGTTTGGGCAAAACTTGACAAGAAGAAGGGACCGGTTGGTAGGGCATATTCTGAGGCATAAAAAAAAATCGTAGAGGGAGACGAAGAGATAGATACACTAAGCAGATTCAGAAGGATGTAGGTTGCAGTAAGTACTGGGAGATGAAGAAGCTTGCACTGGATAGAGTAGCATGGAGAGCTGCATCAAACCAGTCTCAGGACTGAAGACCACGACAACAACAACTAGTATAAAGCCTTGAATAATCTACTCAGGTCAAACTTCAACATCACAGAAAAAAACTGAGAAGCAATTCAGTTATTCGATTGTTTAAGCAAACACGTTACCTTTCTTTTACAGCCAATCAGCTTCTAAAGAAAGAAACAAAGCACGAGACCAATAAAATTTTTGCATTCGTAGCGCAGTACAGTGTATGTAGTCGAATATTACATTCACTCGCGTTGATTTCCTGAATCCTTCGTAACAACACAATCTTTGAAAATAATACCTTAAGCAGTTCATCTTCAAAAAATTGAGAATTACTACAAGTTTTAAACGTCGTGTAATCTTAGTCGTCATGTAACACTTCATTTTCATCGTATGTATACTCGTCAAGGGCTCTCTAAATCATTTTTTCCAAACGTTTCTTCTCTTCACAACACATTCTGAACACACAGTCGTACTAAATCCGCGAAACAGATAACTCTATAACGTCACCTAGTGCCTACGAAGCAACAAAGGTTTCAAAAACGACGAATTGTTAAACTGATACCGCTACGATGTCTGCAGATCTCACAGATCATTCCAGGAGCAAAAAAAGAATGTTAGAAACGACTGAAAATCATCGGAAGTGGCGCGACGTGATATTGCATCCGCCGCGTACTGCCATTTCCTGCTAACGACGAAGTATTACGTCAGCTGCGTGCCAGGTGTTGTTTACAGTTTTGCAGTTACTGCCTCGACAGCAACATCCGCACGTCGTGACAAATGTTAAATGCAGATGTTCACCGAGGAACAGCATCTCGGAACCAAAAACCGAGCATTACTAGGCGGAAAGTAAACACGTTGCCCTCGTTTTTCTAGTAACTTCTCGAAACGACGTACTTTCCTTGGCACAAAAAACTTGTCGTCTAGCTGCATATACTGTACGAGCACAGTGTCGTAGGAACACGATAGTTCGTGAATTCGAAGCAAAAACTGTAGAAAAAGAAAGCACAGCACTTACCACGCCCAGCTTACGAGTGCAACACAAACAAACAGCGCGGTGCGTTCCACGAGTCCGCACTCGCACACGACCTGCCGCTCAGAGCATTCTTCCACTCGGCTGGATGTCTTACGCCATTCCTGCACTGCGCATGCGCGAACAAGCTGGTAACTTTTTATAACAGTAGCACGCGGTCGACTTCGTCGCGCAACTCTTTCGTCCGTCCCATAACTAACTCGTCAAAAGTTACACTTGTGTCGAATGTTGAGAACACAGACCACTTTAAAACGACGTGTACTTGTCGACTGCACCGTAAAAAGCAATAGCAGCGAGTGTGGTTTCAGGGAACAGTCGCCCACCGCGCACGCTGTCTCCCACAGGCCGAAGCAACGACAGAGCAACACATACGAACTTCTCCGACAGAAGGATGGGCCCGTCCTAATTCGAGTGTGGCGCCATTACTTTTTGTGACTTTCAGGCAGAGCGCTGAATAAAATGACCAGTCATATCTACATCCATACTCCGCAAGCCACCTGACGGTGTGTGGCGGAGGGTACCTTGAGTACCTCTAGTGGTTCTCCCCTCTATTCCAGTCTCGTATTGTTCGTGGAAAGAAGGATTGTCGGTATGCCTCTGTGTGGGCTCTAATCTCTCTGATTTTTTCCTCACGGTCTCTTCGCGAGATATACGTAGGAGGGAGCAATATACTGCTTGGCTCTTCGGTGAAGGTATGTTCTCGAAACTACAACAAAAGCCCGTAGCGAGCTACTGAGCGTCTCTGCTGCAGAGTCTTCAACTGGAGTTTACCTATCATCTCCGTAACGCTTTCGCGATTACTAAATGATCCTGTAACGAAGCGCGCTGCTCTCCGTTGGATCTTCTCTATGTCTTCTATCAACCCTATCTGGTACGGATCCCACACTGCTGAGCAGTATTCAAGCAGTGGGCGAACAAGCGTACTCTAACCTACTTCCTTTGTTTTCGGATTGCATTTCCTTAGGATTCTTCCAATGAATCTCAGTCTGGCATCTGCTTTACCGACGATCAACTTTATATGATCATTCCATTTTAAATCACTCCTAATGCCTACTCCCAGATAATTTATGGAATTAAATGCTTCCAGTTGCTGACCTGCTATTTTGTAGCTAAATGATAAGGGATCTATCTTTCTATGTATTCGCAGCACATTACACTTGTCTGCATTGAGATTCAATTGCCATTCCCTGCACCGTGCGGCAATTCGCTGCAGATCCTCCTGCATTTCAGTACAATTTTCCATTGTTACAACCTCTCGATATACCACAGCATCATCCGCAAAAAGCCTCAGTGAACTTCCGATGTCATCCACAAGGCCATTTATGTATATTGTGAATATCAACGGTCCTACGACACTCCCCTGCGGCACACCTGAAATCACTCTTACTTCGGAAGACTTCTCTCCATTGAGAATGAGAGGCTGCTGTTTACAGGCTAAAATATTCATTTTACGTTATCAAAACTTATATGATAAAAATACATATTGAAATATATCTTATTGTTCTGATTTACAGCGGGCAAAGCGGGATTTCCTTCTTACTTGTGTTCACAAAAAGCAAGGCATATTCCACATGTTTTCACAAAAAGTATCCCCAAACTCAAACTCTGCATACAGCCACTATACGTAATCACTTAGAAGATTCAAACACTCGATTCAATTTCGCTGGACGCCATTGTAATATTAGTAATTTTAGCCTCACAAACATTAATATACGCTCATTAGTAAACGCCTGATGGCCTAAAGTTATCGAACAATTGTCAAGTAAAAGAAATGTACCATTGCACAGCAGCGACAGAATCTATCATTCTTTATCTTTGACGTTCTTGCGCGGTGCCTGTAAATCTCTATCTACATGTATCGATTAACTATATTAAAAAAGAATTCTGTTGTTTCAAGACAAATGAGGCGTTGGGCGCCTCACCTTTTACAGTTTGTATTCCATGAGAGGCGGACGCGGACTTGCTGCGTTCCGCAACGGTATTTTATATTTTATGTGAAAATATTGAGTGAATATGCTAACTATTATTTTTTCCAATCAGAAAACATGTAGTTTCTTGTAACTGATTACGAACAGACAACAGCAAGAGGACATTTTGACTTATGTATAAACTATTTAACCACAATGGTCATCTATTGTAATTTAATATGAAAAGGTACGTAGCATTAAAAAAAAAACTTGTGTTAAAGATACGTGTGCTTATTTAGTAGATTAACCTTGATGATTTCCATCTCCTCATTTACTTGACTGTTAATTATTTTGTGTTAGTTCATCACCAGAAATTACGATCACGCTGATGGGCCGAACGCAGCATCAGGCAGAAGGAACATTATCGTTTTCCTATTATTTCTGAACCAACTTTTTTGTGTAGTGTTGCATTTCTTTTAAAGTCTGTAAATGTTCTGGTCCCTTACTGTTGATCCGGGTATGACTACATCGCGACTATAAAAATGCATAGAAATGATAATGTTTCTTCCGAACGATCTCAAATATATCAATATGCAGCTCTTATTCAGGTATAGATTTAAGTGTCAGGAAGTCGTTTCTGAAAGTATTTGTATGGAGTGTAGCCATGTATGGAAGTGAAACGCGGACGATAAATAGTTTGGACAAGAAGAGAATAGACGCTTTCGAAATGTGGTGCTACAGAAGAATGCTGAAGATTAGGTGGGTAGATCACATAACTAATGAGGAAGTATTGAATAGAATTGAAGAGAAGAGGAGTTTGTGGCACAAGTTGACAAGAAGAAGGGATCGGTTGGTAGGACATGTTCTGAGGCATCAAGGGATCACCGATTTAGTACTGGAGGACAGCGTGGAGGGTAAAAATCGTAGAGGGAGACCAAGAGATGAATACACTAAGCAGATTCAGAAAGATGTGGGTTTGCAGTAGGTACTGGGGGATGAAGCAGCCTGCACAGGATTAAGTAGCATGGAGAGCTGCATCAAACCAGTCTCAGGACTGAAGACCACAACAACATCGTGGTCAACCAGCTTTATCAGTGATGTATCCGTACACTGTGTATATGAACATCTTCTAAAAGTCGTCTCACTGATTTCTCTGACGTTAACTTCCGTGTGGGCTCGTAACACAAATCTTCATTCGTGTTGTGACATTCGCTGGCTAAGGTGGTGGCAATTTCTTCGTAAAAACTGGGAGCTCTCGAAGGAATGCCCCACCATAACCTCGTGTTCCACGGTTTCATCATTCCGACGTGTAAAGTGGACGCTGAGGATTTCAGAACATTTTTAAGAGCACCAGCGACCTCACTACCACACGAAAGCTGGTGTTCGTACTAACAACGCACATTTCAGAAATTTTACAGTGACGAAATTTTCAACAGGTTGCCGTACACTGTTGTTTAAAGTAACACATTCTTCGTCGGAGTCCTGGGAGGCCACAATTTTCTTCGAGTCTGACATACTGAATGCTTTGGATCGAGGCAGTCGGGTAGAGGCAGTATATCCCGATTTACGAAAAGTAGCCGCCTCAAGTAACCTACAGATGTTGTGAAAAGTACGAGCATATGGGGTGCCGAGTGATATCTGTGACTGGATTGAAGACTTTTGGTGGTCAGGACGCAGCATGTCATCTCGGCTGGAGGACGGGTCGTGGGTCGTGCCTGGGGGATCACATGGTACCGAGGTCGTGCAGGGACGACGCAGTGCAAGCAGCCTGCTCGTGTGTCGGCAGCGCTACGGACTGAAACTGCTCTGCAGCCTCGGCAAGAGATTTCGTCCTCAGACGGTCTAGCACTCAGCGAGTGGGTAGCCAAGTCTATCAAAACCATTTTTTTAGTGGAGACTGTACGTCGCTCGGACACGCAATGCAAAGTGAGATGAAATGATGCGTTTATAGGAAAATATTCGAGGAAATGGATGGTGACGAATTTTGTTGGCAGTGAAGCTTACTGGCAGATTAAAACCGTCTGCCGGACCGAGACTGGAACTCGGGACCTTTTGCCTTTCTTCTCAGGACTGCTAGTTACGTTTCGCAGGAGAGCTTCTGTGAAGTGTGGAAGGTGGGAGGCGAGGTACTGGCGGAACTGAAGCTGTGAGGACCGGTCGTGAGTCGTGCTTGGGTAGCTCAGACGGTAGAGCACTTCCCCGCGACAGCCAAAGGTCCCGAGTTCGAGTCTCGGTCTGGCACACAGTTTTAATCTACCAGGAAGTTTCACATCAGCGCACACTACGCTGCAGAGTGAAAATTTCATTCTGTTGTTCAATGTTTGGGTAGTGGAACTATTGACAACTAGAGTACTGGCCATTAAAATTGCTACACCAAGAAGAAATGCAGATGATAAACGAGTATTCATTGAACAAATCTATTATACTAGAACAGACATGTGATTACATTTTCATGCAATTTGGGTGCATTGATCCTGGGAAATCAGTACCCAGAACAACCGCCTCTAGCCGTAATAAAGGCCTCGATACGCCTAGGCATTGAGTCAAACAGAGCTGAGCTTGGATGGCGTGTACAGGTACAGCTGCCCATGCAGCTTCAACACGATACCACAGTTCATCAAGAGTCGTGACTGGCGTATTGTGACGAGCCAGTTGCTCGGCCACCATTGACCAGAGGTTTTCAGTTGGTGAGAGATCTAGAGAATGTGCTGGGCAGGGCAGCAGTCGAACATTTTCTGTATCCAGAGAGCCCCGTATAGGACCTGCAACATACGGTCGTGCATTATCCTGCTGAAATGTAGGGTTACGCAGGGATCGAATGAAGGGTAGAGCCACGGGTCGTAACACATCTGAAATGTAACGCCCACTGTTCAAAGTGCCGTCAATGTGAACAAGAGGTGACTGAGACGTGTAACCAATGGCACCCCATACCATCACGCCGCATGATACGCCAGTATGGCGATGACGAATACACGCTTCCAATGTGCGTTCACCGCGTTAAGTCTTGAACTTGTTGCAGTTCGTATCTCTCTTGATAGGACACTTCGAGAAGTTGCTAATAGTGTGCAGCGATGACCCAACCTTCTCGAAGAGATACATTGAAATTTACTTTTGATACTCGATATGCTCGATCCAAGTCGTTCGAAGTAGAGAATTGGTTAGAAGTAGATGAGAAGTTCTGCTTTACTGATATAATAGGGATTGAACTGCCAATCGTAGCTTGTGTTGTGTTTGTAAACTTGAGCAGTGCCGAGTTCCGCGAGAAAATAGTTGAGTCTTGCGGAGGTGTCATGAAATTTAAACATTCTGATGGAAACGCTGGTGAAGACACCGTTGCACATGCTGGTTTCGACATTCGTACAGTTCCAATCTTCGAATTGTCGTTTGAGGTTGCAGCAGAACAAATTAATACCGTAATATCACCCTTTGGGAAAGTGCTTAGCAACTCGGCCGAGAAATGGCCAAGCGCGGTCAAATTTCCAGTACTAAACGTAGTACGGTTGCTTCGAGTAGAGTTATAAAAGCACATACCATCGTACACTGTGTGATCAAAAGTATCCGGACACCCACAAAAACATACGTTTTTGATATTAGGTGCATTGTGCTGCCACCTACTGCCAGGTACTCCACATCAGCCACCTCAGTAGTCATTAGATATCTTGAGAGAGCAGTATGGGGCGCTCCGCAGAACTCGTGCACTTCCAACGTGGTCAGGTGACTGGGTGTCACGTGTGTCATACGCCTGTACGCGAGATTTCCACACTCCTAAACATCGCTAGGTCCACTTTTTCCGACGTGATAGTGAATTGGAAACGTGAAGGGACACGTACAACACAAAAGCGTACAGGTCGACCTCGTCTGTTGACTGGCAGAGACCGCCGACAATTGAAGAGGGTCGTAGTGTGTAATAGGCAGACATCTCTCCAGACCGTCACACAGGAATTCCAAACTGTTTCAAGATCCGCTGCAGGTACTATGGCAGTTAGGCGGGAGGTGACAAAACTTGGATTTCATGGTCGAGCGGCTGCTCATAAACCACACATCTCGCCAGTAAATGCCAAACGACGCCTCGCTCGGTGTAAGGAGCGTAAACATTGGACGATTGAACAGTGGAAAATCGTTGTGTGGAGTGACGAATATCGATACACAATGTGGCGATCCTATGGCAGGGTGAGGGTATGGCGAATTCCCGGTGAACGTCATCTGCCAGCGTGTTTACTGGCGACAGTAAAATTCGGAGGCGGTGGTGTTATGGTGTAGTCGTGTTTTTGATGGAGGGGGCTTGCACCCCTTGTTTTGCGTTGCACTATGACAGCGCAGGCCTACTTTGATGTTTTAAGTACTTTCTTGCTTCCCTCTGTTGAAGAGCAATTCGAGGACGGCTACTACATCTTTCAACACGATCGAGCACCTGTTCATAAAGCACGGCCTGAGGCGGGGTGGTTACACGACAATAAGATCAGGCGAAATTCCCTCAGACTTCAAGAACGATATAATAATTCCAATCCCAAAGAAAGCAGGTGCTGACAGATGTGAAATTACCGAACTATCAGATTAATAAGTCACAGATGCAAAATACTAACGCGAATTCTTTACTGAGGAATGGAAAAACTGGTAAAAGCCGACCTCGGGGAAGATCAGTTTGGATTCCATAGAAATTTTGGCACACGTGAGGCAATACTGACCCTACGACTAATCTTAGAAGAAAGATTAAGGAAAGGCAAACCTACGTTTCTAGCATTTGTAGACTTAGTGAACGCTTTTGACAATGTTGACTGGAATACTCTCTTTCAAATTCTGAAGGTGGGAGGCGTAAAATACAGTTATAAGAGTCGAGGGGCATGAAAGGGAAGCAGTGGTTGGGATGGGAGTGAGACAGGGTTGTAGCCTCTCCCCGATGCTATTCAATCTGTATATTGAGCACGCAGTAAAGGAAACAAAAGAAAAATTCGGAGTAGGTATTAAAATCCATGGAGAAGAAATAAAAACGTTGAGGTTCGCTGATGACATTGTAATTCTGTCAGAGACAGCAAAGCACTTGGAAGAGCAGTTGAACGGAATGGACACTGTCTTGAAAGGAGGGTATAAGATGAACATCAACAAAAGCAAAACGAGGATAATGGAATGTAGTCGAATTAACTCGGGTGATGCTGAGGGAATTAGATTAAGAAATGAGACACTTAAAGTAGTTAAGGAGTTTTGCTATTTGGGGAGCAAAATAATTGATGATGGTCGAAGTAGAGAGGATATAAAATGTAGACTGGCAATGGCAAGGAAAGCGTTTCTGAGGACGAGAAACTTGTTAACATTGAGTATAGATTTAACTGTCAGGAAGTCGTTTCTGAAAGTATTTGTCTGGAAGTGAAACATGGACGATAAATAGTTTGGACAAGAATAGAATAGAAGCTTTCGAAATGTGGTGCTACAGAAGAATGCTGAAGATTAGATGGGTAGATCACATAACTAATGAGGAGGTATTGAATAGAATTGGAGAGAAGAGAAATTTGTGGCACAACTTGACAAGAAGAAGGGATCGGTTTGTGGGGCATATTCTGAGGCATCAAGGGATCACCAATTTAGTACTGGAGGGCAGCGTGGAGGGTAAAAATCGTAGAGGGAGAACAAGAGATGAATACACTAAGCAGATTTAGAAGGATGTAGGCTGAAGTAGGTACTGGGAGATGAAGAAGCTTGCACAGGATAGAGTAGAATGGAGAGCTGCATCAAACCAATCTCAGGACTGAAGACCACAACAACAACAAGATCCGAGTAATGGACTGGCCTGCACAGAGTCCTGGCCTGAATCCTATAGAAGATCTTTGCGATGTTTTGGAATGCCGACTTCGTGCCAGGCCTCACCGACCGACATCGATACCTCTCCTCAGTGCAGCACTCCGTGAAGAATGGGCTGTCATTCCCCAAGTAACCTTCCAGCACCTGACTGAACGTATGCCTGCGAGAGTGGAAGCTGTCATCAAGGCCCCAAGGGTGGGCCAACATCATATTGAGTTCTAGCATTACCGATGGAGGGCGCCACGAACTTGTAAGTCATTTTCGGCCAGGTGTCCGGATACGTTTGATTGCGTAGTGTATATCATTGTCTCTGAGTAACAAACTCGGGCAGTTTCGGCAGGCGAAGACGACACTTCCCGGGACTTGGGCCTCCGTGTGCACAAATACAAGTACTCCAGACACCGAAATTCCAATGGACGCCAGTGCAATCATAGCTGACGACCTACCAGAGTCTCGCCAATCTTCAAAACCCGTCCAAGCTCCGCCCAAACAGGCCCCTGCAACTGCAAAGGAAGCTGATCCGCCGGCGGTTGAAGACCGAACCTCCTCGCAGGAAAACGAAACTAACTTGGACACTGAAGGAAGTCCGTCGAGAGGCAAGCGTCCGAGGAAAAATATGAGATGCAGGCTGGTGCGCAAATGTGCAGAGGAGACAGCTCCCATTCTGCGACAAAAAGTGAAGGAGATAGATAGTAGATGGAGCCAACAGAGGGATAGCAACACGAAAGTGGCGCCAGTTTCCGAGGAGGTTTCCCCGAGGAAAACTAATAAAGAAAGCATCTGCAACACCCTCGAGAAAGAACCCACTCTCCCGAGGATTCGATCGTCCCACAGTGGCGGTACGCCACATAACGTGATAAAAATGATATCGAATAACTTCGCAAATGTACCAAAACTGACGTCGTAACGAAACGTAAACATTATCTCAGAAAAATAACATAGACTCGGTAATCAATTAATACGGGGCTTCACAACATACGTGCTCGCGGAGCAAGCTGTGAGCAGCAAGGCGCGAGCACGCTACCCCCACTACCGGACCAGAGCGGAGAGTGGGGAGAGTCACGTGGGGCACACAACAGCTGCCGCCAGTCAATGTAAATCCGCGGCCACCTGCAGGGATATCACTTACGAATTATTACTGTGACAAATGAAACAAATAAAGGAGAATGTACACGTGCCACATAATTTTATTAGCTTAGTGTATGCCTCTACATTCGTATTAATTTGTGAACTGTTACACAATAAAAGGTGTCACTGAAGTGTGGGATTCTCTGTTATCTTGTACTTTTTGCCCTTTACAGTTGCGTCTATGTTCGGAGTAATTGTTCTTGTGCATCGTAGGCGCAGCGTGCAGTTTAAATTTCGATCAGACAATGCGTTTCTCAGGCGCGTCCTGTTACATTTCATTGCAGAGAACAGTTATTCACAAACATACATGGAACCGAACATTGATATTATTGTAGCTGCCAGTTTGTGCAAATGAGGAAATCTATCCTGAGGGAAGTGTCTGTAAAATTCCAAAAAGTTTTTCTTGTTCTGAAATTTGTCTCTGTATTCTCTGTCACACTGCAGGTCAATAATTTCTAGTTGCAGCTCAGGACGAATCTCTTCAATATTCGCTGAATATGGAGAGCAGAACAGATCAGAATCACTGTCTAGTGCTGTCAGTTCTTGAAAGCGTTGATCAAATTCTTCCTTAAGGGCAACTAAACTATGTGAATAACGTTTACAGTCTTTGTGAACATCTTGCATGGATGATAATTTAGGAAGAGCTAGATTTGCTGTTTCCAGCTGACTCACCCAAAGTGTCAATTTCATTTTAAAAGCTCGTATTCGATCTACGAAATGAGTAATTAGCAGATCTTTACCTTGTAGTGAAATGTTCAAAGCATTCAGATGGCTAGTTAAATCTGCTAAGAACCCGAGATCACATTTCCATGAAGGCTCTTTCAATTCAGGAACACACATGTTATTTATTTCCATGAACATATTTATCTCATCTAATAGGCAAAAATTCGATTTAATAATTCGCCACGACTAAGCCAGCGGACCTCGCTGTAATAAGGCAGGCTACCATACTGGCTTTCTACATCCTCAAGAAATCTTTTAAATTTCCTGTGTTGTAGCCCATGCTTCCTTATATAATTGGTTGTACGAGCAACAACACTCATCACATTTTTTAGAGTGATACTCTTTGTACATAAGTTTTCCTGGTGGATCACACAGTGAACGCCCCTTATTTCATTCGGTACGGTCAGTTTTTGCATTTTCTCCTTCAACAACGCAACGAAACCTAATTTTTTCCCTGTCATCGCTGGTGCATCGTCTGTAGACACTGAAACTAAAGAATTCCACGGCAATCCTATATTTTCAACACTTTCTTCAACACTACTTAAAATATCACGTACAGTTGTAGTGTTCTTCATGGCTACTACATCGAGGAGCTCCTTCCTCACCTGAAGATCTCTATTAACACCTCTAATAAATATGGAAAGCTGCGCTGTGACAGTGATATCAACACTTTCGTCCAGAGCTAGAGAATAGGCCATAAAATCTTTACAGATATTTGCAAGATGGCTCTGGACGTCGTCTGCCATGTCCTGTATGCGACGCATAATGGTCATGTCAGATAATGGCACAATCCGAAACTGTTCAACTTGAGATGGACACAAATGTTCCGCTGAAACTACCAAACATCTTTTATTAAATCGCCATCAGTGAAGGGGCGCAGGGATTTTGCTAAAAACAAAGCAATTTTGTAGCTCACTCTGAGAGCTGCCTCAGTTGATTTTTCTTCGTCATCCAGATCTTCTTCGGATAGCTTCCTTTTAAGTTTAATAACTTCCTGTGCACGATCTGGTCCATCACATTTTCCACTTCCGTAGTCTTTCGCGTGGTACGACATATAATGTCGATGCAAATTAAATCTCCTAAAAGAATTCAGCGTTTTGTGACATACTAAACATTTTGCAACACCATCTTTTTCTGTAAACAGATACAATTCCTCCCAATGGGGGTTGAACTGCGAAAGCATGGTTGGGGTTACACAACGGCGACTTGACATGATTCTTAACCAGCGAAGTGACTGTCAGAGTTGATCGTAGTACTTTTAACGTTACACAGTCGGCGCGAATTCAATAGGCACGCTGCGGTCCTATTCATACGTGCGCGCGCATTTCCCCTCCCTCCCTCCCCTCACCCCTTCATCACAACCATGCAGCTGCTCGCGAGCGCGTGCCTGAGCAGACGCGAGTACTCGCGCTCAAAACCGGCCAGTTGTTAAGCCCTGAATTAATATGATCTGCGAATGTAATTGCAATTTTTTTTCCAAAACGATCCCTGGCTCATCCCTTTTGTTTGTTCGTAGTGTAAGATGCCATTTGTGGCGAGGCAAGTTATCTGTACTAGCTCCTATATTTATGAAGTGGTAGATTTAAATTCTTTGTGCAAATTTTATAGGGGAACATTGGTGCAGAGGTCAGCGCCATTGTTCTAAATGATTACGGCCCAGAGTCGTAATAAATATCTTAGTATTCTCTAATTTTGACAAGTAAACATAAATGGGAATGTAGGAGATTGCTCTTGATTAGCGGTTCTCCCTTTGAAACGATAAAAGTAATCAATATTTCCAATATTGAATAATATTTGAGTAAACAGAGTTCAGTAAATTTTTTCCATCCCCCTCTTAACGAAATCGCGAGAATCTCCTCAGCCTTGCATTTTCACCAAAGTAAAAATAATTTACAAAAATAAATTTTAACAACTATTACAGTCTGTGAGAGGCCCATGACTACGGAATTTGTTGCTAGCGCACTCGAGCATATGTAATTTCGTTGGATTACTCAAGCGCTGCCTGCGATATGTAAGCTGTAAGAGAATCTCAGACCAGAGAGCAGTGTTGTCTGCAGTAGGAACTGAGTGGCAAGCGGTAGCTAGCAGTCTCGTGTACGGAGTTGGCTGGGCCGGTCGTGGGGAGCGATGGCGGTGCCTGAGCGATGTAGTATAAGGTAAAAGCAGACTCGCGCATATGTACTATTGTTATGTCAAGTCCCATGTAAATGTATTTAAAAAATCTCTTAATAATAATCTTTCTTATAAAAATTAACTTTTGACGATAATTCATCTCAATTTAAAGAATTTACTAATTTCTCCAATCCGTGGTCATCCAGATTACGGTAAAGAAAAATCAGTTGTTCTTTTTAAACCTGACAAATCTATCGGCCAGCACTGCACTGGGCTGTGCCAGAAAAATTTCTTACAGAAGCATATATATATATATATATATATATATATATATATATATATATATATATATATATATATATATACGCGTTATCCGGCGACCTTATTGAGGTAGGAATTTTCAATTTATTCAGAATGATCTTTCAGGGCCATGACGCAGCACTGCTGGAGTCCAAATTTACCTGTTTAAAATCACAGACAGTTAATTTTTGAAAGGTTACATATGAGTCACATTTTTTATTAGGAGGTTAGTCACATTTTATTATTGGTAGGTTACAGAATTTATCTGTTGGTAGGTTATGCTGAATGTAAATGAATTATATAATTACATTTTTTACTGTTGGACGGTTATTATAAATATATTTTTTTATGTTGGGAGATTATATTTTTTACTGTTGGGAGGTTACAAGTCACATGCAGCTCTCTAGCTTATCGAAAAGCACAGTGAGAAGACAAAACATCTACACTTCGCCTTTCTCGATCTCGAACAGGCCTTTGAGCGAGTGCGACACAAATTAATTCGGTTTGCCCTGCGAGAGCACGGAGTGCGTCAAGAGCTCGTTAGGTGGGTCGGACTGCATTGCGTGGGGCTGAACGCTGGCCTTCAACAAGGGAAGGAGAGCAAAGAGTCGCTGCTATGGAGGCGGAAATGCTTAGGTGGACATAGGGATTAACACTGCATGACCACGTTACAAATAACGAAGTTCGCAGGCTATACAGTGTTGCACCAATAATTGACAAAATGAGGAAAGCCGCCTATGTTGGTAGGGACGTGTCCTCAGAGCAGACGAGACAACAGTGGCAAAGACTATTTTCAGTCCAAGTCTAAATGGGAGACGGCTAGCAGGACGACCAAAGAGCGGTGGCTCGACACCCTCCACGAAGAGCTCAAGGTCTCAGGCCTTCACGCTGGATCCTTTATTGTATGATTATATGATAGCGGAACAAACACTGGTAGCAGTCACTTCTGTAAAATATCTGGCAGTATGCCTGCAGAACGATGTGAAGTGGAATGATCATATAAAATTAATTGTTGGTAAGGCGGGCGCCATTGAGATTCATTGGGAGAGTCCTTAAAAAATGCAGTCCATCAACAAAGGAGGTGGCTTACAAAACACTCGTTCGACCTATACTCGAGTATTGCTCATCAGTGTGGGATCCGTACCAGGTCGGGTCGACAGAGGGGAGAGGGTAGATCCAAAGAAGAGCGGCGCGTTTCGTCACAGGGGTATTTGGTAAGCGTGATAGCGTTACGGAGATGTTTAGCAAACTCGAGTGGCAGACTCTGCAAGAGAGGCGCTCTGCATTGCGGTGTAGCTTGCTGTCCAGGTATCGAAAGGGTGCGTTTCTGGATGAGGTATCGAATATATTGCTTCCCCCTACTTATACCTCCCGAGGAGATCACGAATGTAAAATTCGAGAGATTCGAGCGCGCACGGAGGCTTTCCGGCAGTCGTTCTTCCCGCGAACCATACGCGACTGGAACAGGAAAGGGAGGTAATGACAGTAGCACGTGAAGTGCCCTCCGCCACACACCGTTGGGTGGCTTGCGGAGTATAAATGTAGATGTAGATCAGGCACGAGATCGCAAGCTGTGGCGGCAACGAGCCAAAACAGCGGACACCGCCAGCACGCTGGACAAACGCTAAGGAAGAAGAAGAAGAAGAAGAAGAAGAAGAAGAAGAGAGAAGAGAAGAATTACAGTCACATACCTGGTAATTTGTTTGTTGGTTTATTTGTGGTTACAATACAGCGTCACCGGTCTTTTGCGGTCTAACTGTGTTAGTGAGGCAGTAAATCTACCCACAGGGCAGTGACACTGCGTCACTGCAGTACACTCTGGAGGTGTGGCGGTGGGACTCGCAGTCCCGAACCACCCTCCGACGGTGACGGTACTGCATCAGTCAGGCAGCAACATTCATCCCAGCGTCGGCACGTGGGATGGGAAAGTATTGGACCTAGAATGGGGGCTAGTCCCGCCAAACGATGGTTAGTTGGTTGGTTTTGGGGTTTGATGGGGGCTAAACATCGTGGTCATCAGTCCCCAGTTCCAAACAGACATACTTGTAAAACGCCTATACAGTAAAAGCGTAACCTCTGCACCCAGAGGGAGGGAACACCACAGGGTAGAGAGCTAAAATGAACACCGCAATAACACAAAATAGAGGACACTTAAAAGGAGCAGAGCAAATTGTTGACTAGAGTAAAACAGACTACTGTGGTTGATGGATCAGGTAAAAGGTCAACCACTCAACTACAAACGAAGAACCTCCAGCTGGAAAGCGCTGATAGAGGTACCAACACAACTTGTTACCATAAAAGACACTATTTTGGTATCCACGCCACAATTAAAAGTCGCTGGAGTGGGTGTAGCCTGAGAAATCGTGGGAGAGCGCCCACACTAGAGCGAGTGATAAAACCCAGCTGCACGGATAAAACGTAAAACTGAGTCAGCTACAAAGGCATCGTCACCTAGAATTAAAGGAAGTGCAGCTGGTAAATTAAAGGACTGCCACAAGGGGGCAGTCCGTCAGAAGATGGACCACTGTCAGCCCTGCATCACAGCGGCACTTGGGCGGGTTCTCACGGCGAAGGAGATAGCTGTGGTTCAACCGCGTGTGTCCAGTTCGGAGACGGCAGAGAGCAACTGAGTCCCTACGCGTGCCCCTCAAGGACGAGTCCCATACGGCCGTGGACGACTTGACCGTGCGGAGCTCATTTGGCGTGTTTAAGGCAGACCATTCAGAGCTCCAGACATCGCGGACCTTGCGATGTAGGGCTGACCGGAGGTCTCTTTCCGCGAGACCGAGCTCCAGGGGTGGCGAAGTGGTGGCCTGCTTGGCCAACCGATCGACACGTTCGTTTCCTGGAATGCCGATGTGGCCCGCGGTCCACACAAACGTCGCTGAACGACCACACTCGGCGAGAGCAAAAACAGCATCTCGAATACCGCGCACCAAAGGGTCCCGAGAAAAACACTGGTCGAGTGCTTGCCAAAGGATGCATCCGTGGTGGGCATGCCAGGCCTATCGTTAGCCACGGTCGGAATCCGATTCCTCTAGGATGGTTAGGGGAACCGGATGTCGATGCCGGCGGCGAGGAAGTGTGGCGTAAACCACGGACAGAGTCCCACAGGGCATGCACTTTCTCAAGGGGCGTCCGCGAGTTGTCGCGTATTATCGTCTTGAGGGGGACGATATCCGCTTCCTCGCAGAGAGTGACAATTCTCGTGAGTGGCGGGGCGTGCAGGCTCCACCTGAGCACCTCGTTCTGCAGGCGCTGCGACGTCCGCATCCTGGTCACACTCATCGTGGCCCGTGCGCCAGACGCATACAGTAGATACGGAGCTCGGTATGCAGGTTAAATTCCCTACTGCGGAAGAGTGGGTACAAAGCCCTGGTCAGCCAGGGTTATATAGTGCTGAGTCGCCGGCACATTGTGCTAGGTGGCACTCGGGGATAACTGGCATGTCATCACATAGATATTAAAAAGGATGGGAAAAAACACCCATCCTTGAGGAGTGCCTGCCGACAATACGCGAATGGTGGTGTGTTTTAATACAAAATGGTTCAAATGGCTCTGAGCACTATGGGACTTAACTTCTGAGGTCATCAGTCCCCTAGAACTTAGAACTACTTAAACCTAACTAACCTAAGGACATCACACACATCCATGCCCAAGGCAAGATTCGAACCTGCGACCGTAGCGGTCACGCGGTTCCAAACTGAAGCGCCTAGAACCGCACGGCCACACCGGCCGGCTACGAACAGTTCGACGACGTTTGCAGCAGCATGGACTATCAACTCGGACACCATGGCTGCGGTTACCCTTGACACTGCATCACAGACAGGAGCTCCTGTGATGGTGTACTCGACGACGAACCTGGGTGCACGAATGGCAAAACGTTTACAGCATCATGATGGTCGCATCCGTGTTTGGCGACATCACGGTAAACGCACATTCGAAGCATGTATTCGTCATCGCCATACTGGCGTATCACCTGACGTGATGGTATGGGGTGCCATCGGTTACACGTCTCGGTCACCTCTTGTTCACATTGACGGCACTCTAAATAGTGGACGTTACATTTCAGATGTGTTACGACCCGTGGCTCTACCCTTCATTCGATCCCTGCGAAACCCCACATTTCAGCAGGATAATGCACGACCGCATGTTGCGGGTCCTACACGGGCCTTTCTGGATACAGAAAATGTTCGACTGCTGCCCTGGCCAGCACATTCTCCAGATCTCTCACCAACTGAAAGCGTCTGGCCAATGGTGGCCGAGCAACTGGCTCGTCACAATACGCCAGTCACTACTTTTGATGAACTGTGGTATCGTGTTGAAGCTGCATGGGCAGCTGTACCTGTAGACGCCATCCTAGCTCTGTTTGACTGAATGCCCAGGCGTATCGAGGCCGTTATTACTGGCAGAGGCGGTTGTTCTGGGTACTGATTTCTCAGGATCTATGCACCCAAAATCCGTAAAAATGTGATCACAATTGTAGTATAATATATTTTTCTAATGAATGCCCGTTTATCATCTGCATTTCCATCCTAGCTCTGTTTGACTGAATGCCCAGGCGTATCGATGCCGTTATTACTGGCAGAGGCGGTTGTTCTGGGTACTGTTTTATCGGGAACTATGCACCCAAAATCCGTAAAAATGTGATCACATGCCAATTCTAGTATAATATATTTTTCTAATGAATGCCCGTTTATCATCTGCATTTCTTCATCCTAGCTCTGTTTGACTGAATGCCCAGGCGTATCGATGCGATGCCGTTATTACTGGCAGGGGCGGTTGTTCTGGGTACTGTTTTATCGGGAACTATGCACCCAAAATCCGTAAAAATGTGATCACATGCCAATTCTAATATAATATATTTTTCTAATGAATGCCCGTTTATCATCTGCATTTCTTCTTCGTGTAGCAATTTTATTGACCAGTATTGTACAAAAACACCGTGTCGGGCAAACTAACTGCGAGAAATTCCACAACTGAGTCACTGACGTAAACAATTTACCAGTTGTAAAAGGAGGCACAATAACGTTAAATCCACCTTTTCATAATATATAAATACCAATGCATGAACAAGACGACAAGGTGAACCGGCTGGGCAGACGGAAGCGACCACAACAGCGCGGATGAAGAAATGAAAGAAGTTTCCGAAACTAATCGGACTGTACGCCAGCCCCAAAGGACGATGATTCTTCAACAATGACGTCTCCGTGAACGAAACTTCTAAAAAAACAAGGACACGCCCCTGAACCGTTTGCTACTGGCGAATATTATTAAAATTTATTTTAAACCTGACACTTGCGAGATGAATCTGAAGAGTGTTTCTTAATGTTTGATCAAGTAGAACGGACTACGTCTCACGTACAAGCATGCAAGATCGCTGCAGTGAACCTCAGTAAGATTCATGGTTCCTTTAAATTACAAAACTTGAAAGATTTTATCCCCCCCCCCCCCCCCCCCATCAACCATGGACCTTGCCGTTGGTGGGGAGGCTTGCGTGCCTCAGCGATACAGATAGCCGTACCGTAGGTGCAACCACAACGGAGGGGTATCTGTTGAGAGGCCAGACAAACGTGTGGTTCCTGAAGAGGGGCAGCAGCCTTTTCAGTAGTTGCAGGGGCAACAGTCTGGATGATTGACTGATCTGGCCTTGTAACATTAACCAAAACGGCCCTGCTGTGCTGGTACTGTGAACGGTTGAAAGCAAGGGGAAACTACAGCCGTAATTTTTCCCGAGAGCATGCAGCTCTACTGTATGACTAAATGATGATGGCGTCCTCTTGGGTAAAATATTCCGGAGGTAAAATAGTCCCCCATTCGGATCTCCGGGCAGGGACTACTCAGGAGGACGTCGTTATCAGGAGAAATAAAACTGGCGTTCTACGGATCGTAGCGTGGAATGTCAGATCCCTTAATCGGGCAGGTAGGTCAGAAAATTTAAAAAGGGAAATGGATAGGTTAAAGTTAGATATAGTGGGAATTAGATAAGTTCGGTGGCAGGAGGAACAAGACTTTTGGTCAGGCGAATACAGGATTATAAATACAAAGTCAAATAGGGGTAATGCGGGAGTAGGTTTAATAATGAATAAAAGAAAATAGGAATGCGGGTAAGCTACTACAAACAGCATAGTGAACGCATTATTGTAGCCAAGATAGACACGAAGCCCACGCCTACTACAGTGCTACAAGTTTATATGCCAACTAGATCTGCAGATGACGAAGAAATTGAAGAAATGTATGACGAAATAAAAGAAATTATTCAGATAGCGAAGGGAGACGAAAATTTAATAGTCATGGGTGACTGGAATTCGGTAGTAGGAAAAGGGAGAAACGGAAACGTAGTAGGTGAATATGGATTGGGGCTAAGAAATGAAAGAGGAAGCTGTCTGGTAGAATTTTTCACAGAGCATAACTTAATCATAGCTAACACGTGGTTCAAGAATCATAAAGGAAGGTTGTATACATGAAAGAATCCTGGAGACACTAAAAGGTGTCAGATAGATTATATAATGGTAAGACAGGGATTTAGGAACCAGGTTTTAAATTCTAAGACATTTCCAGGGGCAGATGTGGACTCTGACTACAATCTATCGGTTATGAACTGTAGATTAAAACTGAAGAATCTGCAAAAACGTGGCAATTTAAGGAGATCGGACCTGGATAAACTGACTAAACCAGAGGTTGTAGAGAGTTTCAGGGACAGCGTAAGGGAACAATTGACAGGAATGGTGGAAAGAAATACAGTAGAAGAAGAATGGGTAGCTTTGAGGGATGAAGTAGTGAAGGCAGCAGAGGATCAAGTAGGTAAAAAGACGAGGGCTAGTAGAAATCCTTGGGTAACAGAAGAAATATTGAATTTAATTGATGAAACGAGAAAATATAAAAATGCAATAAATGAAGCAGTTAAAAAGGAATACAAACGTCTCAAAAATGAGATTGACAGGAAGTGCAAAATGGCTAAGCAGGGATGGCTAGAGGACCAATGTAAGGATGTAGAGGCTTATCTCACTAGCGGTACGATAGATACTGCCTACAGGAAAATTAAAGAGACCTTTGGAGAAAAGAGAACCACTTGTATGAATATTAAGAGCTCAGATGGAAACCCAGTTCTAAGCAAAGAAGGGAAAGCAGAAAGGTGGAAGGAGTATATAGAGGGTCTATACATGGGCGATGTACTTGAGGACAATATTATGGAAATGGAAGAGGATGTAGATGAAGATTAAATGGAATATACGATAAGGCGTGAAGAGTTTGACAGAGCACTGAAACACCTGAGTCGAAACAAGGCCCCCGGAGCAGACAACATTCCATTGGAACTACTGACGGCCTTGGGAGAGCCAGTCCTGACAAAACTCTACCATCTGGTGAGCAAGATGTATGAAACAGGCGACATACCCTCAGACTTCAAGAAAAATATAATAATTCCGATCCCAAAGAAAGCAGGTGTTGACAGGTGTGAAAATTACCGAACTATCAGTTTAATAAGTCACGGCTGCAAAATACTAACGCGAATTCTTTACAGACGAATGGAAAAACTATTAGAACCCGACCTAGGGGAAGATCAGTTTGGATTCCGTAGAAATGTTGGAACACGTGAGGCAATACTGACCCTACGACTTATCCTAGAAGCTAGATTAACGAAAGGCAAACCTACGTTTCTAGCATTTGTAGACTTAGAGAAAGCTTTTGACAATGTTGACTGGAATACTCTCTTTCAAATTCTGAAGGTGGCAGGGGTAAAATACAGGGAGAGAAAGGCTATTTATAATTTGTATAGAAACCAGGTGGCAGTTACAAGAGTCGAGGGGCATGAAAGGGAAGCAGCGGTTGCGGAGGGGAGTGAGAGTGGGTTGTAGCCTCTCCCCGATGTTATTCAGTATGTATATTGAGCAAGCAGTGAAGGAAACGAAAGAATAATTCGGAGTAGGTATTAAAATCCATGGAGAAGAAATAAAACTTTGAGGTTCGCCGATGACTTTGTAATTCTGTCAGAGACAGCAAAGGACTTGGAAGAGCAGTTGAACGTAATGGATTGTGTCTTGAAAGGGGGATCTAAGATGAACATCAACAAAAGCAAAACTAGGATAATGGAATGTAGTCGAATTAAGTCTGGTGATGCTGAGGGTATTAGATTAGGAAATGAGACACTTAAAGTAGTAAAGGAGTTTTGCTATTTGGGGAGCAAAATAACTGATGATGGTCGAAGTAGAGAGGATATAAAATGTAGATTGGCAAGGGCAAGGAAAGCGTTTCTGAAGAAGAAAAATTTGTTAACATCGAGTATAGATTTAAGTGTCAGGAAGTCGTTTCTGAAAGTATTCATATGAAGTGTAGCCATGTATGGAAGTGAAACATGGACGATAAATAGTTTAGACAAGAAGAGAATAGAAGCTTTCGAAATGTGGTGCTACAGAAGAATGCTGAAGATTAGATGGGTAGATCACATAACTAATGAGGAGGTATTGAATAGGATTGGGGAGAAGTTCGTGGCACAACTTGACTAGAAGAAGGGATCGGTTGGTAGGACATGTTCTGAGGCATCAAGGGATCACCAATTTGGTATTGGAGGGCAGCGTGGAGGGTAAAAATCGTAGAGGGAGACCAAGAGATGAATACACCAAGCAGATTGAGACGGATGTAGGTTGCAGTAAGTACTGGGAGATGAAGAAGCTTGCACAGGATAGAGTTGCATGGAGAGCTGCAACAAACCAGTCTCAGGACTGAAGACCACCACAACAACAACAAAAGATTTTATACAGGGTGGTGCATGAAATGTGTTACCATTTTGTTTTTGAATATAAACTTTATAGTCAATACAATCTGAAAGGACATATACTGCAATGAAGAGCCGTCCGTGGAGATTTGTTCTAACTCAGCACATGCTCAATATGTCCACCATTTCGTTTCCTGACTTAATTCAAACGAACACTGAAGTTAGTGATTACCCTACGGCACATGTCTTCCGTAATTTCACTGCAAACTTGAAGAATAAGTCTTCTGAGCTCTATTAAATAACGTGGACGTTTCGAGAAAATTTTTTCCTTTAGGTTCCTCCAAAGAAAAGAGTCACACGGATTGAGGTCTGGACTATTGGGGGGCCAATTTTGTCCGTCATTGAAGCGACCTGGAAACCTGAGTGAAATGATCCGCATGTCGAAATGCTCGTGTAAAAACTCCAACACAGTGTTTCCAGCATGTGGCCTTGCTCCATCTTGCATGAACCACTGCGTGTTGAAGGGCAAGGCAGTAGCAAGAAGGTGTGGAATGAAGCTATTGCGAAGCATGCTCAAATAACGCTCGCTGTTCACATTTTCTTCAAAGAAAAAGGATCCAGTAAGTCCGTGACTGGAAATTGCTGCCCACGCTGTAATCCTGGGAGCATAATGTTGTCGTTCATGAAGCACTTGTGGGTTTTCAGTGACCCAAAAGCGTACATTTTGTTTGTTAACCACACCGTCTAAATGAAAATGCGCCTCGTCTGAAAACCAAACGATGTTCAGAGTTTCTTCTCTATCCTCCGCCCACTGAGCAAACAGTAGTCTCTGCTGCTTGTCTTCTTCAGTGAGCTTCTGTGCACAGGTCATCTTGCATGGGTACATATGGAGGTCACTTCTGGATATTCCCAGTTGCACTGCTGCCTTTCTACACGATTTCCCGGGACTTCTCTGTACAGCAACTCGTACCGCTTCAATATTCTCCGGCGAACAAACAGACTTAGGCCGAGGTCGCTTCGCTTCCAATACTGTTCCTTCCTGTACAAATTTATCGTACAACCTGTGGATGGTCTTCTTGCAAGGGACCCATCGTTTGTTGAACTGTTGTCGAAAACGCCTCTGAGCCACAACAAGGCTTTTCGTTTCATGAAAAAGTAACGCATTTGCCGATCGTTGTTGTGTCGTCAGTCTTCCATTGTCAGCCATTGCTGCTTACTAGTCTCCTAGCGGCAGTATCGTGAATTACACGTCATTTCGTAAATCATTTGTTTTTCCAAGCTCTGCTGGTACTGCTGTAGAGATCCCAGCGGGATATCTAATGTGCGTCGTAAATTGTGAAAGAAACAATTGTTAACACATTTCGTGCGCCTCCCTGTACATGCTTCTGACAGTGACATTGTCCTTTGACAAGAAGTGAGAGACATCGAGCTAGATAACGTACCTGGCTTCAATGCCATAACAAACCCAGGGCGTGGAACTGACATGTGCACAGCTCTGCTCACAAAGGAGGACATAAGTAGTCTATGATGTGGTAAAACTACCAAACAGTAAAGGCGTAGCGGGCACAGTAAACAATATGCGACTCATTAACGATTTTGCACCTTCAGGGTCCAGCAAGAGGCACCGCAGAACGGAGTTCTTTAAAGAAGAAGTTGTCCCTCTGTTTGGAACATCTTATCCTGAGAGATTTTAAGTTTGTGCTGCATGCCGAAGACCAAATTCGCAATTTCAGCAATGTACCGAACTGGAACGTATAGTTGATGCATTAAGGCTAATAGACTCACGGGAGCATATGGACGGCGCACACCACAAGACGCTCGCCGAGTCGTGGAGGCAGGGTATACGTAATGCACAATATGAAACACCTCATTTTGGAGTCAGAAGTACGGCCTACCGTTTTTTTCGGATCATGCTGCGTACATATGCACAATCGATCTGAGAAAACAAGGTAGGTACCGAGGTAGAGGCAAATGGAAGCTCAACGTGTCAGGTGGCATTTCATAAAGTATGAAGAGAGTGTGAAAGCAAATTTAGCTCGTACAACTCTGGCATTGACTGGTGGCTTAAAACATGCCAAACCTAATATTCGGACGTTTTTCATAAATCACTCGAAAGACGAAAGTTTTTGGTACAAATCAACTATAGAGTTCTACTTCCAGTGTCTAAGGATTTGTACAAGTCAGATGCTACAGTTGCGGACAACTATCAAAGAATTATAAAAATTAAAGCTAAAATTTTGGCACTTCGGCGTTAACAACTTGAAGGCTACCAAATAAGGGCGCGTGCCCAGAATATAGCACAGCGTGAGGTCATGTCATTCGTGAAAGCAAAATGGCGTCTCGCAAGATATTATCTGAAATAAAAACTGGTGATTGGGGGGAGCTGACGATGCACAGTGAGATTAAAGAGGCGATCGCACAGCATTTTGCCTTCTTGATGTCTAGTCGACCCGTTGACGAACAGCTTCAAGACGAGTTAATGATCAACCTACGAGGCAAAGTATGCCACGCGCAAGCACAAACTCTCATCTCGGAAGTGACTGAAGAAGACGTCGAAGAAGCATGAAACATCGAAGCATGAAAAATAAGGCTCCAGGGGCAGACAGAATTCCGGCAGATTTTATCGCAAATTCAGTGGCCTCATAAGAGCCAAGTTTACTCTCATCTGCAATGGAGTGCTAAGCCCTGACAACGACATCCAGAAAGGATTTCGAAAGGGACTCGTAGTGTTAGTGCCGAAAAATACCAACACGCAAGCAATGAGCGCTCTGAGGCCAATACACTTCTACATCTACATACATACGCCGCAATCCACAATACGGTGCGTGGTGGAGGGTACCTCGTATCGCAACTAGCATCTTCTCTCCCTGTTCCACTCCCAAACAGAACGACGGAAAAATGACTGCCTATATGCCTCTGTACGAGCCCTAATCTCTCTTATCTTATCTTTGTGGTCTTTCCACGAAATGTAAGTTGGCGGCAGTAAAATTGTACTGCAGTCAGCCTCAAATGCTGGTTCTCTAAATTTCCTCAGTAGCGATTCACGAAAAGAACGCCTCCTTTCCTCTAGAGACTGCCACCCGAGTTCCTGAAGCATTTCCGTAACACTCGCGTGATGATCAAATCTAACAGTGACAAATCTAGCAGCCCGCCTCTGAATTGCTGCTATGTCCTCCCTCAATCCGATTTCATAGGGATCCCAAACGCTCGAGCAGTACTCAAGAATAGGTCGTATTAGCATTTTATAAGCGGTCTCCTCTACAGATGAACCACATATTCCCAAAATTCTACCAACGAACCGAAGACGACTATCCGCCTTCCGCACAACTGCCATTACATGCTTGTCCCACTTCATACCGCTCTGCTATGTTACGCCCAAATGTTTAATCGACGTGACTGTGTCAAGCGCTACACTACTAATGGAGTATTCAAACGTTACGGGATTCTTTTTCCTATTCATCTGCATTAATTTACATCTATATTTAGAGTTAGCTGCCATTCTTTACACCAATCACAAATCCTGTCCAAGTCATCTCGTATCCTCCTACAGTCACTCAACGACGACACCTTCCCGTACACCACAGCATTGCTATCCACCGTATCCAAAAGATCATTTATGTAGGTAGAAAACAACAGCGGACCTACCACACTTCCCTGGGGCACTCCAGATGATACCCTCACCTCCGATGAACACTCACCATCGAGGTCAACGTACTGGGTTCTATTACTTAAGAAGTCTTCGAGCCACTCACATACTTGGGAAACAATGCGATATGCTCGTACCTTAATTAGGAGTCTGCAGTTGGGCACCGAGTCAAACGCTTTCCGGAAGTCAAGGAATATGGCATCCGTCTGATACCCTTCATCCACGGTTCGCAAGATTTCATGTGAAAAAAGGGCGAGTTGCGTTTCGCAGGAGCGATGCTTTCTACAACCGTGCTGATGCGTGGACAGCAACTTCTCTGTCTCAAGGAAATTCATTATATTCGAACTGAGAGTATGCCCGAGAATCCTGCAACAAACCGATGTTAAGGATATTGGTATGTAATTTTGAGGATACGTCCTTCTGCCCTTCTTATATACAGGCGTCACCAGACGAGTGTGGGCAAAGGCAGGAAAATTCTGCAGACCCTCTGTCATTACAGGGAGCTAATTTCAACGGCCGACGTCTGCAAAATAAAATCTGCACTCATATCTCTACACACTGATAAAGCCTTCGACAGGGCTAATCGTCTTTTCCTACTCCGGACCACGGGCGCAGTGAGCTTCCCACGCAGATTCATTGCAGTAGTACGCAATACATTAACGAACAACTCAGCCAGATTTGTCACGAATGGACACATTAGCCGCCCGACTGAAGTCATCACACCATTAGGCGAGGGTGTCCAGTGTCAATGGCATTCTTCGCCATCGCCACCGAACTCCTGCTTGCGTCCCTTATGGAACTTCTACAAGGACTACAAATAAAGAGAGAAAAGATCGCTGATGATGATGGTTTTCTAGTCGTGAATGGTACTGAAGTGGAGAGCGCACTTCAAACAGTAACACAATATGAATAGGCGTGTGGCGCAAAACTTAATACAACAAAGTCGGGTATTTTCAACATCGGCCGTGGACTTGGTACGCAAACACAAGGTCTGTTACGCGAGCTTGTAAGCGTGAAATGTCTCGGCATAGGGCTTAAATCACTTACTAAAGGCAAGGCGCCCGGTGCAGATTGTATACCAGTCAGGTCCCTTTCAGACTACCCTGATACAATAGCTCCACATTTAGCAATTATATACAACCGGTCACTCACAGAGAGATTCCTTCCTAAATACTGGAAAATTGCTAAAGTCACTTAGTAGTCATGGGTGACTGGAAATCGGTAGTAGGAAAAAGGAGAGAAGGAAACGTAGTAGGTGAATATGGATTGGGGGTAAGAAATGGAACAGGAAGCCGCCTGGTAGAATTTTGCACAGAGCATAACTTAATCATAGCTATCACTTGGTTCAAGAACCATAAAAGAAGGTTGTATACATGGAAGAAGCCGGGAGATACTGACAGGTTTCAGATACATTATATAATGGTAAGACAGAGATTTAGGAACCAGGTTTTAAATTCTAAGACATTTCCGGGGGCAGATGTGGACTCTCACAATCTATTGGTTATGAACTGTAGATTAAAACTGAAGAAACTGCAAAAAGGTGCGAATTTAAGGAGATGGGACCTGGATAAACTGAAAGAACCAGAGGTTGTACAGAGTTTCAGGGAGAGCGTAGGGGAACAATTGACAGGAATGGTGGAAAGAAATACAGTAGAAGAAGAATGGGTAGCTTTGAGGGATGAAGTAGTGAAGGCAGCAGAGGATCAAGTAGGTAAATAGACGAGGGCTTGTGGAAATCCTTGGGTAACAGAAGAAATATTGATGAAAGCAGAAAATATAAAAATGCAGTAAATGAAGCAAACAAAAAGGAATACAAACGTCTCAAAAATGAGATCGATAGGAAGTACAAAATGGCTAAGCAGGGATGGCTAGAGGACAAATGTAAGGATGTAGAGGCTTATCTCACTAGGGGTACGACAGATACTGCCTACAGGAAAATTAAAGAGACGTTTCGAGAAAAGAGAACCACTTGAATCAATATCAGGAGCTCAGATGAAAACCCAATTCTAAGCAAAGAGGGGAAAGCAGTAAGGTAGAAGGAGTATATAGAGGGTCTATACAAGGCTGATGTTGTTGAGGACAATATTATAGAAATGGAAGAGGATGTAGATGAAGATGAAATGGGAGATACGATAAGGCGTGAAGAGTTTGACAGAGCACTGAAAGACCTGAGTCGAAACAAGGCCCCGGGAGTAGACAACATTCCATTGGAACTACTGACAGCCTTGGGAGAGCCAGGCCTAACAAAACTCTACCATCTTGTGAGGAAGATGTATGATACAGGCGAAATACCCTCAGACTTCAAGAATAATATAATAATTTCAATCTCAAAGAAAGCAGGTGTTGACAGATGTGAAAATTACTGAACGATCACTTTAATAAGTTATGGCTGCAAAATACTAACGCGAATTATTTACAGATGGATTCCGTAGAAATGTTGGAACACGTGAGGCAATACTGACACTACGACTTATCTTAGAAGCTAGATTAACGAAAGGCAAACCTACGTTTCTAGCATTTGTAGACTTAGAGAAAGCTTTTGACAATGTTGACTGGAATACTCTCTTTCAAATTCTGAAGGTGGCAGGGGTAAAATACAGGGAGCGAAAGGCTATTTATAATTTGTATAGAAAGCAGATGGCAGTTACAAGAGTCGAGGGACATGAAAGGGAAGCAGTGGTTGGGAAGGGAGTGGGACAGGGTTGTAGCCTCTCCCCGATGTTATTCAATCTGTATATTGAGCAAGCAGTAAAGGAAACAAAAGAAAAATTCGGAGTAGGTATTAAAATCCATGGAGAAGAAATAAAAACTTTGAGGTTCGCCGATGACTTTGTAATTCTGTCAGAGACAGCAAAGGACTTGGAAGAGCAGTTGAACGGAATGGACAGTGCCTTGAAAGGAGGGTATAAGATGAACATCAACAAAAGCAAAACTAGGATAATGGAATGTAGTCGAATTAAGTCGGGTGATGATGAAGGAATTAGATTAGGAAATGAGACACTTGAAGTAGCAAAGAAGTTTTGTTGTTTGGGGAGCAAAATAACTGATGATGGTCGAAGTAGGGAGGATATAAAATGTAGACTGGCAATGGCAAGGAAAGCGTTTGTGAAGAAGGGAAATTTGTTAACATCGAGTATAGATTTAAGTGTCAGGAATTCGTTTCTGAGAGTATATGTATGGAGTGTAGCCATGTATGGAAGTGAAACATGGACGATAAATAGTTTAGACAAGAAGAGAATAGAAGCTTTTGAAATGTGGTGCTACAGAAGAATGCTGATGATTATATGGGTAGATCACATAACTAATGAGGAGGTATTGAATAGGATTGGGGAGAAGAGAAGTTTGTGGCACAACTTGACTAGAAGAAGGGATCGGTTGGTAGGACATGTTCTGAGGCATCAAGGGATCACCAATTTGGTATTGGAGGGCAGCGTGGAGGGTAAAAGTCGTAGAGGGAGACCAAGAGATGAATACACTAAGCAGATTCAGAAGGATGTAGGTTGCAATAGGTACTGGGAGATGAAGAAGCTTGCACAGGATAGAGTAGCATGGAGAGCTGCATCAAACCAGTCTCAGGACTGAAAGACCACCACAACAACATCACTGATATCGATTTGCAGTAGGGTTTGAGAACATATACTGTGTTCGAACATTATGAATTACCTCAAAGAAAATGATTTATTGACACACAGTCAGCACGGTTTCAGAAAATATCGTTCTTGTGAAACACAACTAGCTCGTTATATTCATAAAGTATTCTGTGCTATCGACAGGGGATCTCAAATTGACTCCATATTTTTAGATTTACTGAAGGCCGACACTGTTCCTAACAAGCGTCTTCTAACCAAACTGCGTGCCTACAGAGTATCGCCTCAGTTGTGCGACTGGATTCGTGATTTCCCGTCAGAAAGGCCACAGTTTGTAGTAATAGACGGAAAGTCATCGCGTAAAACAGAAGTAATATCCGGCGTTCCCCAAGGAAGTGTTATAGGCCCTCTATTGTTCCTGCTATTTATTAACGATATAGGAGACAATCTGACCAGCCCTCTTACATTTTTTGCAGATGATGCTGTCATTTACCGTCTTGTAAAGTCATCAGCTGACCGAAACGAATAGCGAAATGCTTTAGGTAAGATATCTGTATGATGCGAAAAGTGGCAATTGACCCTGAATAAATAAAAGTATGAAGTTATTCTCATTAGTAGTAAAAGAAATCCGCTAAATTTCGATTACGCGACAAGTCAGACAAATCTGAAGGCTGTAAATTCAACTAAATACTTAGAGATTACAATTACAAATAACCTAAATTGGAACGATCGCGTAGGTAGAGAAAACCAAAGACTGCCATCCATTGGCAGAACACTTAGAAGGTGCAACAGGCCTACTAAAGAGAGTGCTTACACCACGCTTGTCCGCCCTATTCTGGAGTACTGCTGTGCGGCGTGGGATCCGCATCAGGTGGGACTGACGGATTACATCGAGAGAGTTCTAAGAAGGGCAACTCGTTTTGTATTATCACGAAATAGGTGAGATAGTATCGCAGACATGGTTCGTGAATTGGAGTGGCAGTAATTAAAACAAAGGCCTTTTTCGTTGCGACGGGATTTTCTTATGAAATTTCAGCCACCAGTTTTCTCCTCCGATTGCGAAAACATTCTGTTGGCACCCACCTACATAGGGAGAAATGATCATCACGATAAAATATGAGAAATCAGGGCTCGCACAGAAAAATTTAAGTGCTCGTTTGTCTCGCGCACCGTTCGAGAGTGGAACGGCAGAGAGACAGTTTGAAGGTTGTAATATTATTGGGATTTCCGTCGTATGAAAGCTGCGAGTACCCTTGGAAAGGCATTCACCTACCTGTATATTAAATGATCAACTTGTGAGGTGAGACCTATTCTTTGAAAGACATTTGTTTTACATAATTTACGTAACTGTGAAGATGCGCTTCTAGCGTGGACACTAATACATCAATTGCGCAGTCAAAGACATATTGTAACAGGAGCTGAACTGAACGTTCCGCTTCGATCTAAATAAAAGATGAAAGTCAAAACTTTTGTAGATCTTCAGATTTTATCGTACTTCAGCTTGTAATGTGAAAGCGTAAAGAAGGTCGTCTTTATGCCATTAAAGTGAGCGGTCTTGCCAGCGAGCAGACAACATTATTAATTAATAAAATTCCAGTAATTTATGTTCGATACTGTAAACCGGCAAGTTATTGTTATGAAGGTGTTGAACGCTGCAAGAATTGTCTTGAAGGAAGGAGAAAAGTAATGACTAATTTGTGACAAAAA
Organism: Schistocerca serialis cubense; assembly: GCF_023864345.2. Lineage (NCBI taxonomy): Eukaryota > Metazoa > Arthropoda > Insecta > Orthoptera > Acrididae > Schistocerca > Schistocerca serialis. Next base: position 1,072,538,704 of record NC_064640.1, on the reverse strand, counting down.
CGTGAACCAAGAAACTAGTAGAGAACAGGCTGAAATCTGAGCGCACCATACAGTTAGAAAATTACTTATATAAGTTATACTGTTTTATAAATAAGCCATAATTTGCTAGTGAAAATTGTTTGAATATATTTAGTGTTTACCGGATATCCTATTCTATTCTTTTCCTTTATTTTTTTTACCTCCATGTCATATTATTTTAGTAAATGTCAAACAGCCTTTACTACAGCAGAGAATACTGCGGCATCCTGGTCGTAGACAGAAGGCCGCTCCTTGTCTTCTATACAACTCATAGCTGACCCATCTATTAATGATTTCATTTGCAAATGCATTTTTTTTACTATTCATTGTTAAAGGTCCCTTAGGTAATTATAAAATTCATACTGATTACGTAAAGAAATCCGGGTTGTTCTTTTCCAAATAATAGAAGTCTTTGCGTAATCAAAAACTAGTCTCCTTCTGACAACGATCAGGAGCCGACCAGAAGGCGGACGTCTTCGAACGCTTTCGTGTCTCCTGTGGCGAAGCTGTGCCAAACTGGGAACACGGCATTCTAGTATTAAACAGTATATATATATATATATATATATATATATATATATATCAGATTAAAATTGAAAGAATTGAAATATATTTTATTTGCTTTTTTCTTTTATCATACTAGAAGGTGGTTCGTTGAAGCCTCTGCCAGACACTTTGTTGTGAATAGCAGATTGACGTCAGCAAAAAAACGCAAATCTTATACCTTTCAACCACATACAAACAATGGAAAGAACCAAGTGGTACTCTCATAGAGTAAATATCTCTGGAGTGAGCATTCACACGCGCAGAACAGATTTTGTGTTGTCAACATACATTGCCGGCCCGGACGCGTGTTGTCGGGACGTCGTGTGTTTGTCGGTATAGCGCCCTGTATATTTCGAATGTCACTACATCCCCGTACAGACGGATTCTTTTCGTACGTGTCGTGGATTATTTATGTATGTCGCGCAGACATTTTAACAGTATCGATTTGATACCGGGAATAGACCAGCTACGTAACTTTTAAGGGCAAGTGATACTGCATTCTGCTTCTTTGCGATGGGTGTCACAGTTCAGATGCAGTCGAATTTTGGTAGTTTTCGGTATGGTACGACACTTTATAGTATTACACAGCCTGACGTACATTTTTGCAGTAATAGTCTTGCAAAACGACTTGACAGTACGTTAGTACTTTTGCAAGTGTCCGAAAAACATCGAATTTGCCTCACATCAGCGATTATATCCAACAGCAACTTTGATGTCAACAAGAAAATTACGCCGAACTCTAAACTTCACTCTATTCGATTGGAAGAGTCACCTCTGTGTACATTATGTAACATACCAGATACCGAAGAACAAAGTTGTGTGACATGGCTCTACATAGGACAAAAGATAGCCAGCATCAGCAGAATCACACCCAACGCCATTACGGCAGCTGAATTTTTAAACCCTGGCGGTATTCCTTACCCCCCAAAAAAAACGTCTCGCAATTAACTGGTTGAAAGGCCAAACGGTGCACTACATCCTAACTAAAGAATCGAGCAATAGGGAGGACTTCTGGCTACATATTACAACTAGACACCACACGCCGATGCGTACTAAAAATACAGACAAAATTATGCAAATTTTTTAACTAATAGATAATGTAAACAATAGAAGACAATAATTTACATTACAGATTCAAACATGTCGTAGACTAGACGAATGGTTTTTGGTTAAAGTCTCTACTTCACGCAACAGGAGGTGCTTTTGAAACTGCAAGTAAACAGAGAAGATGATCAGTTTAGACCACTTAAGCCCATATGTGTGTATTGTTTTGTTTTGTTTTGACCAAAGCATACAAAACACAGTGACCAAACTGGCAAACAACTTTTATTCAGTTATTCCTTTATTTCTTTTTCTTTTCACAAGAAGACATATTTTATGTTGAAAATCACCAGCAGAAGCCTGTTCTACTTTATCACCTTACCGAAGAAGAAAATTTTACCTCTTAACAATAACGAGTTTTCTTACTTCTGTTTTGTCACGCACTGAGAAAGAAATTTTTAGATGCAGTTACATTTACATAAAAATTATGTAAATGCCTTCTCAACTGAAATTTATATATTTTTTTATTCAAGCCACGTTGCAAACAAAAGGCAACAGAAGGGGCATAGTTAGTTTCCCATTCAGAAGAAGCGTTGTTGCATCAAGTTACATTCTCTCTTTAAAGCCGCAAAAGACCGGCCGCGAAGGCAAAAACTGGGGAGCATAAAGGACGGGTTGAAGGGGGGAGGGGGGGAGTGAAGGAGACCCGAAAAAAAAATGGTAGGGAACATGTCAGAGAAAGGCATAGGTCACGAGTTCGAGTCTCGGTCCGGCACACGCTTTTAATCTGCCAGGAAGTTCATATCAGCGCACACGCCGCTGCAGAGTGAAAATTTCATTCCGGAAACATCCCCCAGGCAATCGCTAACCCATGTCTGAGCAATGTCCTTTCTTGCAGGTGTGCCGGTTTTACGAGCTTTGCAGGAGAGCTTCTGTGAAGTGGAAGGTCGGAGCGAAGCTGTGAGTAGTCCAGATGGTACAGCCCTTGCCCACGAAAGACAAAGGTCCAGAGTTCGAGTCTCGCTCTGCCACACAGTTTTAAGCTGCCAGGAAGTTTCAGTTATCAAAATCTACAGTGTACTTCTCGCTGGCCTATTATCATGAAATTCGCCAAGATGCAAGGTCTCAGAACTCTACAAAAGGGGAAAATCCGAAATTGTTAATTCGTAATTATGTCACACGAAATAAACATTCGTACCTGCCTACAGGAAAATTAAAGAGACCTTTGGAGAAAAGAGAGCCTCTTGTATGAATATCAAGAGCTCAGATGGAAACCCAGTTCTAAGCAAAGAAGGGAAATCAGAAAGGTGGAAGGAGTATATAGAGGGTCTATACAAGGGCGATGTACTTGATGACAATATTATGGAGATGGAAGGGGATGTAGATGAAGATGAAATGGGAGATACCATACTGCGTCAAGAGTTTGACAGAGCACTGAAAGACCTAAGTCGAAACAAGGCCCCGGGAGTAGACAACATCCCATTAGAAGTACTGACAGCCCTGGGAGAGCCAGTCCTGACAAAACTCTACCATCTGGTGAGCAAGATGTACGAGACAGGCGAAATACCCTCAGACTTCAAGAAGAATGTAATAATTCCAATCCCAAAGAAAGTAGGTGTTGACAGATGTGAAAATTACCGAACAATCAGTTTAATAAGTCACGGCTGCAAAATACTAACGCGAATTCTTTACAGATGAATGGAAAAACTACTAGAAGCCGACCTCGGGGAAGATCAGTTTGGATTCCGTAGAAAAATTGGAACACGTGAGGCAATACTGACCCTACGAGTTATCTTAATCTTTCTTCTAAGGAAAGGCAAACCTACGTTTCTAGCATTTGTAGACTTAGAGAAAGCTTTTGTCAATGTTGACTGATATAGTCATTCAAATTGTGAAGGTGGCAGGGGTAAAATACAGGGAGCGAAAGGCTATTTACAATTTCTATAGAAAGCAAATGCCAGTTATAAGAGTCGAGGGACATGAAAGGGAAGCAGTGGTTGGGAAGGGAGTGAGACGGGTTGTAGTCTCTCCCCGTTGTTATTCAATCTGTATATTGAGCAAGCAGTAAAGGAAACAAAAGAAAAATTCGTAGTAGGTATTAAAATCCATGGAGAAGAAATAAAAACTTTGAGGTTCGCTGATGACATTGTAATCCTGTCAGAGACAACAAAGGACTTGGAAGAGCAGTTGAACGGAATGGACAGTGCATTGAAAGGAGGATATAAGATGAACATCCACAAAAGCAAAACGAGGATAATGGAATGTAGTCGAATTAAGTCGGGTGATGCTGAGGGAATTAGATGAGGAAATGAGACATTTAAAGTAGTTAAGAAGTTTTGCTATTTGAGGAGCAAAATAACTGATGATGGTCGAAGTAGAGAGGATATAAAGTGTAGACTGGCAATGGCAAGGAAAGCGTTTCTGAAGAAGAGAAATTTGTTAACATCGAGTATAGATTTAAGTGTGAGGAAGTCGTTTCTGAAAGTATTTGTATGGAGTGTAGCCATGTATGGAAGTGAAACGTGGACGATAAATAGTTGGGACAAGAAGAGAATAGAAGCTTTCGAAATGTGGTGCTACAGAAGAATCCTGAAGATTAGATGGGTAGGTCACATAACTAATGAGGAGGCATTGAATAGAACTGGGGAGAAGAGAAGTTTGTGGCACAACTTGACTAGAAGAAGGGATCGGTTGGTAGGACATGTTCTGAGGCATCAAGGGCAGCGTGGAGGGTAAAACTCGTAGAGGGAGGCCAAGAGATGAATAAACTAAGCAGATTGAGAAGGATGCAGGCTGCAGTAGGTACTGGGAGATGAAGAAGCTTGCACAGGATAGAGTAGCATGGAGAGTTGCATCAAACTAGTCTATGGACTGAAGACGACAACAAGAACAACAAAACAACGATCGCTAGGTATCACTTTTAAATAAAGGTAACAGGCAAAAGCGAAAATGCTGACCTCCGAAAAAATTACCACACTGGACCGAGTACAATATTCCGTTTGTTTATGGAAGACTAGTAATTTACTAAGTGGGTCGCAAAACAGCATTCCAGTCTTCCCATAAGAACCATCATAATAGCAGGTGATAAGTTTACAAGTTTGTTTGAAAAAAGATGGCAACATTCAACTGAAATAAGGAAGAAAATTAATCGAGAATTAAATGCCCGAATATGCGAAGTATGTTGTACGATATTCTACTTACTGTGTTGCTCAAAATTGCGATGCAGTGTTCCTTTGGAAGCGCATGCACACATACACCGTAATTCTGAACAACACAGGCGCTGCAATATAGTATTCATTCAGCAACACCGGGCGAGTGCCTTACAATGAAAATGCCTCCCCTGTGCAGGGATATACGTAACGAGTGTGCGACTGCGGGCTGTACACATTTACTTGCAGCCGCGCCGGCGCAACATGATGATAGAAAGAAAGATCCCCTATCATTTAGCTACAAAATAGCAGGTCAGCAACTGGAAGCAGTTAATTCCATAAATTATCTGGAAGTACGCATTAGGGGTGATTTAAAATGGAATGATCATATAAAGTTGATCGTCGGTAAAGCAGATGCCAGACTGAGATTCATTGGAAGAATCCTAAGGAAGTAGGTTACAGTACGCTTGTTCGCCCACTGCTTGAATACTGCTCAGCAGTGTGGGATCCGTACCAGATAGGGTTGATAGAAGACATAGAGAAGATGCAACGGAGAGCAGCGCGCTTAGTTACAGGATCATTTAGTAATCGCGAAAGCGTTACGGAGATGATAGGTAAACTCCAGTTGAAGACTCTGCAGGAGAGACGCTCAGTAGCTCGCTACGGGCTTTTGTTGAAGTTTCGAGAACATACCTTCACCGAAGAGTCAAGCAGTATATTGCTCCCTCCTACGTATATCTGGCGAAGAGACCGTGAGGGTAAAATCAGAAAGATTAGAGCCCACACAGAGCCATACCGACAATCATCCTTTCCACGATCAATACGAGACTGGAATAGAAGGGAGAACCGATAGAGGTGCTCAAGGTACCCTCCGCCACACACCGTCAGGTGGCATGTGGAGTATGGATGTAGATGTAGATGGCACTTGACAGCTCGCATTGGGTCAAGTTAAGCTGGCTACAGCAGCGCCTGCACACATAGCACACGACAGCGTTTTCTGTTCCATCTCGTAAATGTAAGCTAGTGGGCAATAACAGTACGTGCAAGCATTCGTTTCCGGCTTGCCACCACAGTAACGGCAAATAAACAACCGCATGGTAATGTACACAAGGTGATCACGAAGACATGCAAATATTTTAATGTGTTGTTCTACATGTAAAACAAAAGAAAAAAGTTCATATGTATATCCGCAAACGTTTAGTTACGGAGCTACGCCTAGTAAAAGATTTAGCCTGAAATTTAGCAACTTCGCTTATATGAATACATCGCAAAACTGTACGAGGTTAAAGTAAAGAACGATATCGATTTATATTGTTGTTATTGGTCTGTGAATCTAATTAAACACGTCCCAGACGTGTATATGGAGTAGTTTTCCAGAACGTCCAGAGAAGCAAAGATTATTAGAACAACCTTGTTAAACTGAAACGAGCAACAAAATCTGTTCGTACACATGCAGCTACATGCACTGAACTCGGTGGAGACAATTTTGAACATTTATTGTGAATGCATTGTGAAATTGTATGTACACCGTACAACTTCCTTAACACTGAGCTTTGTTTTTTTTCTGGTTTTACGTGAATTCACATGTGCTACGGTACTAATAAAAGCAGATTATCTGACACATTCATACTGTTTCAGTTAATGTTATTACCGTCATTTTTTCCAAAATTAAATTCTCTACAACTTCTGTTGGAAACTTTATGTAATTGTCTGGAATTAAAAAAAAAAAAAAAAAAAGGAAGTGGGCCAAGTAGTTAATAAATTAAAAATTTTACGAAATTACTTCTTTGTTTCTCTGGAAAACTACTGCAGGTATATGTCTGGGACATGTTTTATTAGATTCTCCAGGTCAATAAGAACAAAATAAATGGATATCGTGCTTTACTTTAAATTCTTGTAGTTCTGCGATGGCTTCATATTGGCGGAGTTGCTAAATTTCAGTCAAAATCTTTTATTAGCCGTAACTCCATAAGTAAACATTTGCGAACCTATGTTTATATGTTTTTCTTTAGATTTACTTGTAGAATAACATACTAAAATATTTGCATACCTTTGTGAATCACCCTGTATGCAAACATAAGGAAGCACACGCTTCAGACAACGGAACAAAAAAAAAAAAAAATACAGAAAATAAGCATTTGATGAAGGCCGATGCCTTGCAAACAATACGGTACACAGTTTACAAAATAAGTAATAACCGAAATTTTAACTTCTCGCTCTACGACTTGTAACAAAGATAATGCAATAAATAACCGATATTCATAGCTTTTCACTCACCACTTCACGGCGACAATGGCGCAATTCCATCCATCTTCCCACGGTTACTGAAGCCGGAATCAAGCACGAAAACCAACTTCACGATTGTCATCACAAACACAAATCACGAGCCGCAAAAAATGCACCGTTTCTAACAATACTTTGCGTTCATCTAGCGCTCCATACTTTTCGTCGTAGAATACTGTTTGCTGCTGTAGACAGGATAAATACGCCTGCGAGTTGGCCCAGCCTCGAGAGAATCCGAGTCGGTGACCGGGTGAGGCTCCTTTTCCCTCTTTCGGAGAGTCGCTGAAAATACAGTAGCTGGTCCAGACGGCTCCGAATTGTTGGGGCTCAGGTCTACACCTTCCAGCTTTTGCAGTAGCACTCACTCGCTTACCACTCTTCCTGCACTAATTCCGAGGCCTCTTGACGTTCGTCCCACAGCCTTATCGGCAGGAACTGCTGGCTGCCTCTCAGTACTCGGCTGGTCTTTCTCCTGCTCGTAAGGCTCCACAGTTTTCTGCAGTAACTTCGATGCCTCCCTCGGTCACTACCGGCAAGTCTTCAAGCAAAGGAAACCAAGTTATTTTTTTTCGAGTATCAGAATTTTCTGCACCACAGCGTCACAATACACAGCGCAGCACGACACACGCAACGCACGTTGTTTATGTTCACACCAAACGAAGCCGCAGCGCACGTGTTTTGACGTCATGACCAGCGCGCTAACAAGGGAACCTCCCCATCGCACCCCCCTCAGATTTAGTTTTAAGTTGACACAGTGGATAGGCCTTGAAAAACTGAACACAGATCAATCGAGAAAACGGCAAGAAGTTGTGTGGAACTATGAAAAAATATACAAACTGAGAAGTCCATGTGCAAAATAGGCAACACCAAGGATAATGTGAACCAAGGAGCGCCGTGGTCTCGTGGTTAGCGTGAGCAGCTGCGGAAGGAGAAGTCCTCGGTTCAAGTCTTCCTTCGAGTGAAGAGTTTATTTTCTTTATTTTCGCAAAGTTATGATCTGTCCGTTCGTTCATTGACGTCTCTGTTCACTGTAATAAGTTTAGTGTCTGTGTTTTGCAACTGCACTGCAAAACCGTGCGATTAGTAGACGAAAGGACGTGCCTCTCCAATGGGAACCGAAAACATTTGATCGAAAGTTCATAGGTCAACCGATTCCTCCACAGGAAAACACGTCCGATATATTCTATAATTCAATGGTGACGCCATGTGCGTCACATAACAGGAATATGTTGTCCACCCGCCCAACTTGTACACTTGGCGAATGGGTAAAAATATTCCTATACCTTGCCCGATTTAGGTTTTCTTGTGGATGTGATAATCACTCCCAAAAAACTGATGAAAACATAAGAGTTTGTCACATAAACTGCTACAAATGAATGCAACAGTTTCACAGTCGCACAGTTTTCCCTGTGGTCTGTCAAAACATAAGTTTTTAACGTTTTCAAATTTTTCCGTGTGTAGACCGTCAAATCCTGCACATGCCCAAGCAAATCTGAACATGTCCTGGAATTTTGGAGAGCGAAGTTGATTATATAAAAAATTGAACTTTTCACTCGAGGGAAGACTTGAACCAAGGACCTACTGTTCCGCAGCTGCTCACGCTAACCGCGGGACCACGGCGCTCCTGATCTTACACTATCCTTGATGTTCCTTATCTTGCGCATGGACTACTCAGTTTGTATATTTTGCTTATTTTTTTCACAGTTCCACACAACTTCTTCCTGTTTTCTCGATTGGTCTGCGTTCAGTTTTTCAAGGCCTATCCACTGTGCCGACTTATGACTAAATCTGAGGGGGGTGCGATGGGGAGGTTCCCTTGTGAGAGTTGATGCCGAGAGCCTCCCGTCGCCTGGTGCAAGTCTTTCGAGTTGACGTCACTTCAGCGACTTGCGTGTCGATGCGGATGAGATGATGATGATGGTGATAAGGACAACACCAGTCCCTAAGCGGAGAAAATCTCCGACTCAACCGGGAATCGAACCCGCGCCTTTAGGTACGACGTTCCGTCGCGCTGAGCACTCAGTTACCAGGGGCGGATAGTAGCGCTGGGATCGGTTCGCGCCCCACGCGCTGTCGTTCTTCACTTGTGCACCTGTTTCGCTGCCGACTTGAAGCGCACACCGGTACGTGAGGCGCCGTGTCAGCGGCCTGGCAACAGTTGACGACATGTGGATGTCTGCGTCCCGCTGGAGAGCTTGCTCGCGTTGCGTAACGGTACAAGACCTTGAAACTTTGTCACACATGCGCAGACAACTGAGCTCCGGAAATGAACCATATGTACTTACTATTTCTCGATTTTTCCAACATTTAACAAATTAAATAAGCAAATGCAGAGTGGAAAGCCCAGAATATGTTAATTAGAAAAAAAAGTTACGTGTAAGCGCTAAACAATTGGAGACTGTCATCTGACACGTGAACTCGTCATTAAAGTAGGAGACAGTGAAGTTGACTTTAAAAATCCCAGACACTTTAATCCGTTAAAAAACACGTATATCAGCTCTGAAGTTGCTACATCATTATCTAAATTGAAACTTCTCGAAAGTGGCGTAAAGATATTCGAATTAAGATGTCTAGATTTGTACACTGAGGCCACAGTTCAGACGTGTCACCTACTGAAATGGGAAACGGTCGCTGATGTAAATGTTTCCCAGTGCTGCTAACCAGGGCCCACCGCGTTACGTTGGTCGCTGTTGATTATTGCATTGCCTTCAGATTTCGTCCTCAGTTGTAACGAGAAGCCAGCAAAAACTGTCAACCTACAAACAAACCTACGTGCAACACCAACCTGGAACTTCAGTTCAGTGTTAACATTCACTTTCGCACGTTTCACGTTTACGTACATTTCCCGGCACTTGCAGAACAAGGCGTAGTAAAAAATGACACGATTTTGAAGAAATGTTTAACGCTGTGTATCACTAAAACTGCGTATTTTCGTAAAACTCAGGTATAAGTACGAAAACAACCATATACGGCATGTTAGTTTTGCACAAGGACGAATGCAAATGTCTTTGGTGGTCCGAGAATCTATTACAAAGGCAAAGACGAAGAAAAAATAAATATAGTGGCTTCCAGCAGCACGCGAACCATGATCCATGGTTAATTACATGTAGTCTGCTGCATTATTATTATTATTCACCCCAGCGTTTACGGAAGGATTTTACCTGCAGTGCGTTATCAGCCATTAACATTTAATCACATATGGACCGACCACCTCAGCAGTTTCTTCCTTCGGAATTCACACACACGCGCACACATTTAATCATAAGAAATAGTACCAACGGTGACGTATGTATGATAAATCCGCGGTATTCGGAAAACGACGTTTAAGGCCCCTCTCTGGACACGCACAATTTATCGGCCGACCGACCGATTTCGTGTCAGCCTATGCATGTCCCGACCGACCGCACTCAGCGATTACAGAGCCGCCCCGTTTTTTCGATTTGTTTCTCGTAAGTTCATTGAATTATGTTCTACGAGATTCCACTTGATCTTACACAGAAACAAAAACGGGGGTCCGCCTTGGCTGTTTTGGAGGTAACCAGGCCAAGCAAGTCCGAGAGAAAACTGTGGGCAAAGAAGTGGCTAATCTAAGGAAAGAAATTCGCCCACATTCTGTTACGTAAGCAGGTGGGAGCCGATGATTTTCGTAATTACTTCACAATGGGTGAACCGTGCATTTCGGAGCTGCTGACAGTCATCAAACCATTCTAAGAGAAAAATAATGCCGTCATGGCAGACGCTGTCAGTTGCGATTTCCAGCCACTTGCAGAAATTAAGCCTACCGCCGTGGCCGAGCGGTTCTAGGCGCTTCAGTCTAGAACCGCGCGACTGCTACAGTCGCAGGTTCAAATCCTGCCTCGGGCATGGATGTGTGTGATGTCCTTAGGTTACTTAGGTTTAAGTAGTTCTAAGTTCTAGGGGACTGATGACCTCAGATGTTAAGTGCCATAGTGCTCAGAGCCATTTGAACAATTTTTTTTTGTATTTGTAAAAAAAAAAAAAAAAAAATTAAAGGGGTCTTGCCGCTGTAGGTGTTGATTTTAGCCTTTGACTATGCCCATTAGGGGAAGCTGTTTTATATTTGTTCTGAAGAAGACGTGGTTCCCACGCTGAAACCTAGGTAAATATCAGGTAGTTTGTGCAATCGAGGCGGATTTTTCATAATTATTTCGATACTTACGATTTCTGGCGGGCTGCAATGCTGAAAGTTCAAAATAAATAAAACAAAAGGCATTCGTGACAATGTTGTTATTAATTTATGAATTGTGGTAATATTATTAATTTATTTATGGCAGTAGCGTAAAAGGTGGCCGGTAAATTGAAGAGACTCATTTCATATTCGAAGAAGAAAGGCAACAAAAAGAAAAAAAACACTTTGCTCTTCATAGCAGAGAGCTTGGATATAGCCTGGACTTTTTAACACTTACAGCAACGAAGCAAGTAGATTTTATGAATTAATGTCCCTGGAATGTCGATATTTCGGTTTTTAGATTTCATTTCGATTAGTATCGGAAATAAAACCTAAAAACAGAAATACAGGAGGCCGACTGACCTTCACCATTGACCGTCACCTCACCTGGATCCCTCAACTGCAGATCCTCGAGCGTCATGCACTTTGTCTCACCTTCCGTATCCGCCTCGCATCCCCCACGTGGATCCTCTACGACCTGATTCCTTTCCCCCACCTGCTCCTCTTCCTCGAACATATCCGCACACTCTACACCTCCCGCCGCCTGGATCCCCCTCACCCCCCTGGTTGCTCCTCTCCTCTCCCACCCCCTCCCCCTGCCACACCTTCACTGTCGTGTCCCCACTACCCTCTGTCTCTACACCCTTCATCTCCTTTCCCACGGTGGCTTCCATCAACTCCCCCTCCCGGGTGATGCCCTCTCTCCCTATCGACTCTTATCCTCACTCCCCCTCTTTTCCTCTGTCCTTCTCCCGGGCTCCCTCTCCCCCCCTTCCATCCTCTTTTTTCCCCACCTACCCTCTCTCTGCTCCCTTCTCTTCCCTAAGTCCTTTTGCATTTGCCTCCTCTGCCTTTTCCCATTCCCTCTTGCGTCTGTCCTGCCCCTCCCCCCCCCCCCTTATGAGTCCTCTCCCTCCTTCCTTGTTTTCCCCCTCATCTATCCAGGTCCACCCCCACATCTGCGGTAGGCAGACATTTTAGTGCAGTGTTTACAGTGAGTGTTCAGTGCTGTGTGTATTTCCGAAGTGTTGCGAACGGACATCGTACTGTAGCTGGGTGTGATTTTATATCTTTTGCAAGCAGAAATCAGACTGTCGCCATGTTTTTTAATTGTCTGTGTACGATGGTACCTGTCTACTTCCTGTGTATTTTATTCGCTTTGCCAACCCTTTGCTTTATGCTTTAACTTTCCACAATTTTACGCCGTTTTACAATTTAAGTCACCGTTTTATCGCCTGCTTTTATTGTTTCTTAACTTCTTCTTACGTTTTAAAAAGTCTGTAGGCTGCAGAGCAGCGTAGTAAGCTGCTGCCAGCCCGTCCCCTTCGGAGGGAATCGAAATTCAATAAAAAAAAAAAAGCCGACCGACTTTCCATCTCTCTATATGCCATACGGAACCATCGTGGATTCGTTAAAAAATGAAACAAGTGCTTCGTTTCTTGCATCTCTTTTGCTATACGCCTCGGGAGACGAGTCCCACAAACATCTGCATCCTTTAAATTTCTCCAAACAGGCTGTCCTTAAAGTTTCGTCCGCCGCACACCCTGCCACGTACATCGAAACAGTTGGTCCGACAGCGCTAGACACGACAAGCGCGCCGGGTCGAGCAGCCGGCAGTCGGGCGGTCGGTCTGTCAAAACACCGACACTCGTCCGATTAGCCGGTCGGCCGCACGTAGGGCCGCATTCATTCAGTGAGGCGCCGCTGGCGAGTCACGTGGTCTGGCTCACAGCCGCGGCCGACGAAACGAAGCGCCGTGGCTCATTCTGCTTCCGTGTGTGACGACTGCCGATTGCGCTTGTCGATATTATGCAGTACAGTGTATAGTTCAGTTGTGTCGGGGCTGCTGTGGAGGTAGAGCAGTTTTTGGGTCTGGAGTTGCTTTTTGTGTTGTCAGAGGTTTTTTTTCCACTCTGGAGAGGTTTCTTCTTCTCACCCCTCAGAACAGCGAGACGAGACTGATCACGTACTGCAGCACGACAGCCGTGGTAAGTGAACGCGCTTACGTTTCTTGTAAATCGTATTTCTCCATAAAATAAAGCTCTTTCTTAAAAGTGTGTTGCATAAAAAATGAAAATGAACGTTACATATGACTTGTTCGTTCATTAAAACTTTTCTCTACTCACACAATAGCATGATCATTGTGAATATTTTGATAGTAAATAAGAAAATAAATCTATATTTTATGTTGTTCGCTCGTTTAGATTCGTTGGATGGTTAAATTTGATCAGCAGTGGTTGCGCTGTTTATTTTTGCTTTAGTGGTTTTATTTCTGTCATTTGACTTCAGATTTCTTATCGATCCAACTCGTAAGCCTCCCTGGTGAAGGCTGTGAGAAGGAAAGTGGGAAACCGATCAAACATGGCACAGTATGTTCTCAGCATTTTCGGGAAGAGAACAGGGAACGGACACCAGTTTCGTCGTGCAGCTCACTGCCGCTTGCAGTCGGCGAAGAAATTGTGAGCGACGGGCTTATTTCGTGTAACAGCGGACGATTTTTAAAATCTATGGTTAGGTTGCGTTTTTGATATCACTTATGTGGCAGAGTTTTCGTTTATCGTACAGTGGATTTCGTTTAAGGTAGGGTAAGTCAAGGTCTGCGTAACGGGTTTGACGTCAGTGTTGGTTTTTGGCATTGAGGGCTGCCGCACAGGTAAAGTGGGTCAACTGAGACATCCGACCCGTGACGTAAAGGTGTTGTGGTGTGACAAGTCACAATGGCGCTGAGTTTTGTTTGAGCGTTTTGTTTCTAGATGTAGGCGGGTGGCGGGGGTGGTTGTTTTATGATTGTTGTGATCTGTTTTGTTGCAGTTTTTGAGTTGTAGTGTGGCTGAGATTTATTCATTGATGGATCTTCGTTTTTGGGGGGAGGGGGGAGTTTGGATGGGGGGTTGGTAGGTTGTGGGTGCGTTGGGACTTTTTCGTGTGTGTGTGTGTGTGTGTGTGTGTGTGTGTGTGTGTGTGTGTGAGAAAGAGAGAGAGAGAGAGAGAGAGAGAGAGAGAGAGAGAGAGAGAGAGAGAGAGATTGTGGTGCTCGACCTAGTGTGTAGCGCCGGAACTTTTTCGTGGTAAGTAATCGTGTTTTCTTTGGTGTAGTTTTCGTGTTACGATGTTCGGTATGGTATTAGAGTTGTGAGGTCGGTGGTATATACTGCATGTGTTTTTAGGTGATGTTTCAGTATTGGCACTTGGATTTTATGTATCTTTGGGGAATCACTCGATTCAATTTTTTTTTTTGATATCGTTAGTTTTTGAGCTATATGGGTCAAGGGAAGTGTCAGATTTAGCTATGTTTTGGTATCGTCAACTGCTATAAACCTATGTAGGTCAAGTGAAGTATTCATTCCAATTTTATTTGTTTAGGTGGTGGTGGTGGAGGAATGTTGGGAGTTTTTGGCCCAAAAACTCCCAATGTCCCACGCTGATCCTGTTAGTTTGATTATATCCTTGGAGGAAGATGTGTGTGTTGCGTTTCTAATTTGTTTTCGTTATGTCATAGGCGCTATAAAGGAGTCGTTGTCGATAGTCGTTTCCGCCGTATTAGTGACGTCATTGGTCAGAGACGGGTGGAATCGGACACTTCTGTAATCCCGGTCAAGTTCGTGAAGTTTATTAGTATCGTTTGTATCACTTAAGCGACATAGGAACTGTCGTAATGCCATTCATCATACGCACAGCACAATTAGATAAATCATCGTAAAGCTAATATTTTAGAAAATATATTAAAAGAAATTCTGAATGAGCTAATGCATGGGCCTTCCACGTGCTCTGACCCGACATGCATGCAGTACGGTTTGAGAAACACATATATCACGTTATTTATAGTTAAAAGAATTTACAAACAAAATACAAAATTTAGAATTACAATAGCATGTTCGAATGACAATGAATATAAGTTTAGTGGTACATGCATTCAGAATTTTATAGAAACATTTAACGGGTAATTTTTTAAATTTTGGCGTAAATTTTCTCATCTCCATTTCCTTTGATGCAAATTAGTGGAGCATTATACAGCTTTATTGCATAATGGTTCAAATGTTTGACTTTTTTCTACGTCTTTCTCCATGCAGATTACTTACACGTGTATTGCAGTTATGAGTCCGAATTCATACGTAAACTATTAAAGTGTGTACTTGTATAAAGGAGACTTTTGAGTATGTACAAAGACGGTACTGTAAGAATTTTATCTGCACCTGCGTCCATTCTTAAGAAGCTGGGGAGTCTATGATTTTCTTAATTATCAAAGACTGGATGAATCCTGGATTTCGGAGCATGTCAGTTCTTAACAAAAAGGATAGTCACGAGAGACAGGCTGTAAGCTGCGAGGGAAGCTGTTAACCACATGACGATCCGCAGTCACTGGCAGAGGTTGAGAGGTCCTCAAATTCAGTGCTGTTGTATCGCCACGATTGTTAACTCGTATCCTGAAACCGGCAATGTGATTTATAGCTGACTGAGGAAAGTGAATGAAACATTCATGTGAACGAAAGTAATTTATTTATGCATGTAGCATAGATCTGTTAAACTCATTTCAAATTCGAAGGATGAATCAGAAAAGTAGCGTTTAAAAATTGTCTGAATGTAAAAAGAAAGTCCCACAATTTGCTACTTGTACCACAGGCCATGCTTATAGGCTGGACTTCTTGAAACTTAAAACAATGAAGCAAGCATGGTTCTGGTTTCGGTTTTTAGATTTCATTTACGATAAGTATCGGAAATAAAACACACAAAGGAAATACTGAGGATCGGCGGAGTTTTTCTGTGTGCTTCACGAAACCATTATGCATTTGTTAAAAAAATGAAAAAGTGCCTCATTTCTTGTCTGTATCGCTATGCTTCTCGCGCGACGTGCCCCACAAACATCTCCAGAAACTCTGCCCCGTCATTCTATTAGAACAGCATTTAATCCAGTGCGCAGTGGCGACACACACTTGCGTCTGGAGCTGGAGGCTGGCACGACAGCGCTCAGTAAAACTCTTTAGGTTAGCCTTAAAGTTGTGCTGGCGTGTCGTGTCACTGGTCGCTTGTTCAGTTAGCTCAGACCGCGAGGTGGCTCACTGAGACCCCATGTCACTGCCTGTCTCACTGTTGAGGTTTCCTGTCGTGAGCGATTATCATACGAGGCTGGTCCCATATGTACCCGACCCAACAAATAAAACACACAAATTTTAGCGGAAATGTAGTTTCCAATATAATCTCTTTTCTGCTGTATACACTTTTCCCAGCGATGTTAAATAAGTTTGATACTTCTTTTTTATAATGAGAACTGTAACACCTTGTGATGTAACAAAATAAGTGAGATGTTATTCAATGGAAAAGTTGGAATTTGAGATTTCGCTTACTGTTTTATCAATCACAATTGGCGTAAGAATCGTGGATTGACCATTGTCATAAAATATTGCATTATGAAATGTGAATAGTCTTCAATTGCAGTTTCGCGTGGCTTGCAGCAGTCAAAACTAGCGTGCTATTAAGAAATTGCGTTATCGTCATTCTAATTACTTCATGATACGATCATACCCGGTTGTGAAGTTATTGTTATGACAAAACAATTTCCTAAGGGACCAGAAAGTTCTTCAGGGCGCAAAAGCAACTGTAACATCACACAAAAGGGAAATTCAGTATTAAAGCTGATGCAAGAAGACGATCAAACAGTTTTCTTTTTGTCAATGTAACACGCACATTGGACTGCTGATCTTGGTGTCGCTAATCTTAGCAAAATGCATAATTAAAATGAAAATACTACTGAGGAGATGATAGGAATGAGCACTGCTAAATGATTCAGTATTCCCAGAACAAATATTTATTATAACTAAAGCATATATCGTACCTTAAGCTTAGTACTACAATGACGGTAGATTTTTATGTCCGTTTCATGTCCATTGAGCGCTCTTTTATATAGATAGCCATTGTCCTCTTGAGTCGCTAGTGCGTAGTCAAAATGTTAAAACAGTTCTTCTTTCTTACACTTCACTCAGACGGCACATGTTTTAATTTATTTAGTAAGAAATTAGATCAGACCGCCACAAATCTCCGTCCGTCTTACGAAAACTCTAAGTCTTTTTTTTAGCGCTCAAGGCTTCATTTGTTCTCCAGCGAACAAAATCGTGAAGGATCGCATATCTATCCGTATTTTTCTGTTTATATTGCCGCCCAAAGACGACGAATTACATTATTTAGGAAATGCCACCGTCGCTATGCGGCGCCTCATTATACATTAATCATTCTTTATAAACAAGTATTTGCCTTCTGGCTGAAAGTATTAACTATTTGCTGTTTTAATGAAGCCAAAAATAGCTAATATCACAATCTCTTAATAGCCATTAACTGCCGACATCACGTGTTCATTTGTTGAAAATCTTCGACCACCGAGCCATTTTTTCAAGTTTTGGAACTGGAACTAATCCGAGGTGGCTAAATCTGGCGAATAGGGTGCATGAGGTAGCAATTCAAACTTTAATTCATTTTCGGTATTGTAATAATGGACTTGGGAGCTGGTGCATTGTCCTGAAGGAACAACATTTTGTTCTTGGCCAAATGCGGCTGTTCTTGCTCGATTTCTTCGCCCAAACGGTGCAATAAGATCGCTCAATACTTGCCGTTGATAGTTTTTCCTTTTACAAGGTAGTCAATGAAAATGATTCCACGTGCATCCCAA
Organism: Schistocerca serialis cubense; assembly: GCF_023864345.2. Lineage (NCBI taxonomy): Eukaryota > Metazoa > Arthropoda > Insecta > Orthoptera > Acrididae > Schistocerca > Schistocerca serialis. The sequence goes on along the minus strand of NC_064640.1, from coordinate 1,072,520,820 downwards.
AAAACTGGCGCCATGACCTTGTCTGCAGATGAAACGGTCTCCGCCTTCTTTGAGAGTCCGTTCTCCAATTTGTGACCATCGTTTTGATTTTTTCATCTCGGGAGTGAAGAGGTGGACCACTGTTTCATCAACGGTTATGAAACGGCGCAAAAAACACCTTTGTTGCTGCGAAACTTTACTAAACAGTCAATTGAAACATCTTCACGACACTGTTTCTGCTCGAGTGTGAGCAAACGCGGCACAAATCTTGCACACAGTTCTCTCATGTCCAAATTTTCAGGTAATATGCGGCGTACCGCAGTTTTTGAAATGCGTCCTATGTCTGCCAGCTCTCGCACTTTGTCGACGATCATCCAGTACCTCTTTGTGGATGTTTTCGCCATTTCTGGAGTCGTCACCTCATTTGGTCGACTACTGTGATCCTAGTCTTGGCAGCTCGTACGGCTTCTTTTAAACTCTTACTGTTGTCAACGAAGGAGCAGACTCTCCCAAATTAGAATCTAGCTCGGCTTCGATATTTGTTGCGCTGAGGCTTTAAAAAAAATTGTATCACATGATGATGACCAATTTTCTCCATTTTCACAAATTGAATCACAACGTTCTCTATTGATGGCTGCCAAACAAATACTAAACAATGTGGCGTCTTGAAACTTGAAACATGTGCATCATAGATCTTATACTTTCTAATCCAGAGGTACTTCTCAACAAAACTGCCATCTCCCGGTCAGGCCGGGCACTTACGGGACCACCCTCGTATTTGGAGGAATTTGCATGAACTGTGGAAAATGTGAACGTACTTCAAATTTGAAAGTTGTCCAGCAGTTTTGGTATTTTAAGTTTAAAATAAGTCATGGAGGGTACGATGTACAAGCTTTGTGTTTTTTTCCAACAGGAGTTTCCTTTGGGCCACCACTTTTTCATTCTACGAGAATGTTGTCCCATGTGTCCACTTTTTCCAGTTTGATATTTTTATCCTGAAAGAGTGACTTTTCCCTTCATTCCTCAAGCAATATAATATACAGTACACGAGGTGATTCATTGCAGTCTAACATATCGCACATTTCCTTTGAAAATCATTATTAGAGCACGTAGAAACGGTTTATATGTAAGAACTTCATTCTGTGAGCGTTTCACCTCTGTTTCAGCGAGAGTGGATAGTGTGGCTGTTTACGAACGTAAAGAACGGGCGTTCGGAGCAAACTAGTCAAATGTTATTTTTTTAGACCTGTGCAGGTAGTATTTTAAATCTTAATTCGCTACAAATAGTGCAGTTGTAGGCTTTTCTGGGTCCCACATTCTTTCAAGAGATTCCATTTTACAACAGTCCCTTATTCCAGAGATATTTCTACTGTACGGTTGTACTGTGGTCTCTACAACGTAGTTTATCAAAGACTGCACGAGATCTGTTCAAAAACTCTAACTTTTCCACAAAACCTCTCTACGCTTAGCTTTGACTTATTGTGCACGGTCTCCTTCGTAATACTCTCCTCCACAATTGATACACCGTTTCCGCTTACGCAGGCCGTCTCGGTAGACATCTTGCAGGCTCGCGCGAAGCGCCGGCTGCGAATTAAACTCGCCTGTCGTTCCAAATCTTCAGCGTTGCAAAGGGGTTTTCAGTTTTGGAAATAAGTTCGCAGGGGCCACGTCTGCAGAGTACGGAAGAGGCAGCAGTGCGCTATTGTTCGTGCAGTAGTCACGCACCAACAGGCATAAATGTGCGGGTGCGTTATGTTTTCTATCTACATAAAAGATCTTTTGGATAGGGTGGATAGTAATGTGCGGCTGTTTGCTGATGATGCTGTGGTGTACGGGCAGGTGTCGTCGTTGACTGTAGGAGGATACAAAATGACTTGGACAGGATTTGTGATTCGTGTTAAGGATGGCAGCTAACTCTAAATATAAATAAATTAATGCAGATGAATAGGAAAAAGAATCCCGTAATGTTTGAATACTCCATTAGTAGCGTAGCGCTTGACACAGCCACGTCGATTAAATATTTGGGCGTAACATTGCAGAGCGATATGAAGTGGGACAAGCATGTAATGGCAGTTGTGGTCAAGGCGGATAGTCGTCTTCGGTTCATTGGTAGAATTTTGGGAATATGTGGTTCATCTGTAAAGGAGCCCGCTTATAAAACTCTAATACGACCTATTCTTGAGTACTGCTCGAGCGTTTGGGATCCCTATGAAATCGGATTGAGGGAGGACATAGCAGCAATTCAGAGGCGGTCTGCTAGATTCGTTACTGGTAGGTTTGATCATAACGCGAGTGTTACGGAAATGCTTCAGGAACTCGGATGGGAGTCTCTAGAGGAAAGGAGGCGTTCTTTTCGTGAATCGCTACTGAGGAAATTTAGAGAACCAGCATTTGAGGCTGACTGCAGTACAATTTTACTGCCGCCAACTTACATTTCGCGGAAAGACCACAAAGATAAGAGATTAGGGCTCGTACAGAGGCATATAGGCAGTCATTTTTCCCTCGTTCTGTTTGGAAGTGGAACAGGGAGAGAAGATGCTAGTTTTGGTACGAGGTGCACTCCGCCACGCACCGTACGGTGGATTGCGGAGTGTGGATGCAGATATCGTGAGGCCAAAGCCATAATTCCAAGATGTGTGAGGATTTCATGACATGACCAAACTGAAATGTTAGACGTCTGTAATCTCTCCGACAGTTACTCTTAAACTGGCAGGCACAGTTTCGTTGACCTTCCTCTAACGAGCGTCGTCGGTGGACGTGGGAGGGCGTCCTGAACGAGGCTCGTCTTTAGTTTTCGTCCCGCCATTTTTAAACCGTGTGAACCATTCGTAACACAAAGTACGGCTTAAGCACTCGTCACCGTAGGGTTCCTGCATCGTTTGGGGTCTGTAAAGGTTTTCTCGAGTTTCACGCGAAACTTAATGCAGACGCGTTGCTCCTCTATGGCATCTCAAAATTCGCGAACACACGTAACACAACGTTGTACTGACTAAAGCAATGATCAATAACATAAAACAATGAAACTCCCGGCAGTTTTCGCATTAAACGCAGGCGTGTTCAGGAATTTTTGGAACAAACCTCGTATTACTCTGGATAAACACTAAACCATTTGAGGTCGCACAGAAGTCTAGTTGCAGTCAAGGCTTGAATCGGTGCTAAGGTTCCAAAACTGTAGCTCGTTGTACTGTGTACTCACTTTCGCTTTATAAAATACATCGTCCGCCGCCGTAGGCGATTGGTCAGTGCGACACTCATGTGGAGGACCCAGGTTAGATTTCTGGTGCTGCCAGAGATTTTTCCTCGGTGGGACTGGGGATGACACGGCGACTTGTCGACTATCGCGTGTTCTCCAGGTCCCGGTCGTGGGTCTCCTTTTCCTTTACAAACAAATTTGATTTCCACAGTTTCAAGCTGACTGTTGAAATAGTCATTTAGAAAGTTCTTGATCACTTAAGGAAACTTGAGAATTTTAACGAAATGGAAGATACTCTAGTAAAATCAGAGACAGAACTGAGGAACTTAGTTTGCTCAGATGTGCTGAAGAAATTGACTTGGTTTCAGATAATAAATTTAAATGCAAGATTGTAGTAGGAGAAAGACAGCTATTTTCAAAAGAGGTGTCCATTGAAGTTACTCATCCCAACGTAAAATTTTCTGTTGTGCGATACTGAACCTACTTCCAGAAGACGCTGTGTTGTGCAAAGAGGCACTACATTATATTAGAATTTTAATTCCTTGACAGTGAAGTTATCATAATGCCAAATAAAGAAATATTTGTGCGTTTGAGAATTTCCTTCTTGTATCCCAAATGCTGTCACCCGGAAACAAATCGTGCACACAAAATAACCAAATGCATCTTCAGAGTAAGTGAAAAACATGAGCCTTTTCGATGTCCTTTTTAACAAATCGGACCTCCCCTTTGACAAAATCCTGGCTGCGTCCTTGGCTGTAGAACATGTACACTGGTTGTGGGCCGTGCTTAGGTATTGTGGGCCGTGCTTAGGTATTGTGGGCCGTGCTTAGGTATTGTGGGTACTTACACTGTTTATGTATTATTACTATGTTACAGTAAATGAAACTTGAAGGTATTCTAATGAATGACAGGCTTCAGGGTTTTTCTTAACCGTATTTCAGCGACGTAGTTTTTATTTCAAAAATGTACGATAGCAGTCTGTGTACTGTTGAGCTCTTCACGCCGCTTGCTGATCGGTAGCCAAACAGGCGAGTGCAGCACCGTCGAAAAGTGGCAAAAACAGGCCGTCCTTAACGTTTTTCACAAGTTTTCGGAGAAAATCGCCTTTAAAGTTTCCTGAGGAATCGTATTTACTAATGTTTGTGATGTGTGTCGTAGTTTAACACACGAGAAACAATGTTCCGTCACTATCTAATTATTTCATACCACGTTTTAATTACCATTACCACGAGTTGTATTGGATTTTTACCGATTTAGGTGCAAAACTTCGAAAATTAAAGTTCAGTTAACCTGGTATAAGTTTTGCAAGCAATTGCGTGAATCTGTAATCCGGGGTGCTGCTTCTTTATGCCGTAGGTTCATTTTTATGTTACTGCATCGCCACATGGGTATTATGAAATGCTCGAAATAAGTTTTAGTAGAATATTTTCTCGTTTACAAATGTTTTTATTTCGCACGCTAATTGTTCGACGGCGAGCGTGTTTTACTTCGTAGAATTTACATGTTCCAGTTACAAAACAGTTCACACCGTGACAAGTCTGACTACATGCTATTGATAAAAAATTCGGCCTGAGACTGAAGTATGGCGGCGTACAAACTGCCTTTATTTATATGGCTTCAAACAAATACAATCACTGTTACATACTGAATTTTACATAAGAAAAGTTAGTTTTTACGTACACCTTGCCAGGTTACATAGAAATTTACAAAGAATAAATCAATAATTCCGTACAAAGACTATAAACTGTTTTGTCATTGCAACAATATATTTCGTTAATTTGCATATAGTAAATACTCAAAGAAAAATCATGCTAACATTTTCAGGTGTAAAGGGTGATAAGTTCTATCGAATGAAAGGCATAGATGCAACTAATTAATTTTTGTAATAGTAAAATTTGGCCGTAATTACAGGTCTAATTACTATTAACAATTAAAACATCGGTCTGATTCAAACCGAAAAGTCGTGTCACTTTTATTATGGATTCAATTTCTGGCTTCAAAACAAAAATAGCTGTCGCTGAGTTCGAAATATCGGAACTTTATCGTAAATTACTCCGTGATCACAATAAGGAAATCATTCCTACCACATGCCTGAAGATTGTATTGTGTGTAAATTACGATGGAACATTAGTTTCTTCAATCCAACACGTTTCCTTCATTCCTTTTACTGATGGGACACCTTGTAAATGTCAAAACTACATTTTAAATTTGTGTACATTAATTACATATATACCCTTTTCGGATGACTGGAGATGATTTTTACCCTCCACGCTTCCCTCCAATACTAAATAGGTGATCCCCTGATGCCGCAAAACGTGTCCTAACCGATCCCTCCTTCTAGTCTAGTTGTGCCACAAACTCCTCTTCTCCTGGATTCTATTCAGTACCTGATTGTTACGTGATCTACCCATCTAATCTTCAGTATCCTTCTGTAGCATCACATTTCGAAAGCTTTTATTCTCTTCTTGTTTCACATCCATACATGGATACACTGTACACTCCATACAAATACTTTTAGAAAACACTTCCTGACACTTAAATCTATACTCGATGTCAACAAATTTCTCTTCTTCAGACGCGTTTTTCTTGCCATTGCTAGTCTACATTTTATATCCTCTCTACTTCGACAATCAGTTATTTTGCTCCCCAAATACCAGAACTCATCTACTACTTCGTTTCATTTCCTAATCTAATTCCCTTAGCATCACCTGATTTTATTCGACTGCATTCCGTTATCGTCGTTTTGCTTTTGTTGATCATCTTATATCCGCCTTCCAAGACACTGTCCATTCCGTTCAGCTGCTATTCCAGGTCCTTTACTGCTTGACACAATTACAATGTCATCGGCAAACCTCAAAGTTTTTATTTCTTCTGCGTGGATTTTAATTCCTACTCCAAATTTTACTTTAGTTTCCTTTACTGCTTGCTCAATATACATACTGAAAAACATCGGGGATAGGCTACAACCCTGTCTCACTCCCTTCCCAACCTCTGCTTCCCTTTCATGCCTCTAGATTCTTATAACTGCCATCTGGTTCTTGAACAAATTGTAAATAGCCTTTCGCTCCCTGTATTTTACCCCTGCCACCTTCAGAATTTGAGAGTATTCCAGTCAACATTGTCAGAAGCTTTCTCTAAGTCTACAAATGCTAGAAACGTAGGCTTACCATTCCTTAATCTTTCATCTAAGAAGTCGTAGGGTCAGTATTGCCTCATGTGTTCCAACATTTGTACGGAATCCAAACTGATCTTCCCCGAGGTCGGCTTCTACCAGTTTTTCCATTCGTCTGTAAAGAGTTCGCGTTAGTGTTTTGCAGCCGTGACTTATTAAACTGATAGTTCGTTAACTTTCACACCTGCTTTCTTTGGAATTGGAATTATATTCTTCTTGGCGTTTGAGGGTATTTCCCCTGTCTCATACATCTTGCTCACCAGATGGTAGAGTTTTGTCAGGGCTGGCTCTCCCAAGGCCGTCAGTAGTTACAATGGAATGTTGTCTACTCCCGGGGCCTTGTTTCGACTCAGGTCTTTCAGTGCTCTGTCAAACTCTTCACGCAGTATCATATCTCCAATTTCATCTTCAGTTACGTCCTCTTCCATTTCCATAACATTTCCCTCAAGTACATCGGCCTTGTATAGACCCTCTATATACTCCTACCACCTTTCTGCTTTCCTTCTTTGCTTGGAACTGGGTTTCCATCTGAGCTCTTGATATTTGTACAAGTGGTTCTCTTTTCTCCAAAGGTATTTTTAATTTTCCTGTAGGCAGTATCTATCTTACCCCTATTGATATATGCCTATACGACCTTAAATTTTCCCTCTAGCCATTCCTGCTTAGCCATTTTGCACTTCCTGTCGCTCTCATTTTTGAGACGTTTGCATTCCTTTTTGCCTGCCTCATTTACTGCATTTTTATATTTTCAAGTCGATATCTCTTTTGTTACCCAAGGATTTCTACTATCCCTCATCTTTTTACCTACTTGATCCTCTGCTGCCTTCAATATTTAATCCCTCAACTCTATCCATTCTTCTATTATACTTCTTTCCCCCCATTCATGTCAATTGTTCCCTTATGCTAGCCCTAAAACTCTGTACAACCTCTGGTTTAGTCAGTTTATCCAGGTCTCATCTCCTTAAATTGCCACCGTTTTGCAGTTTCTTCGTTTTTAATCTACAGTTCCTAACCAACAGATTGTGGTCAGGGTCCACATCTGCCCCTGGAAATGCCTTAAAATTTAAAACCTGGTTCCTAAATCTGTCTTACCCTTATACAATCTCTGAAACCTTCCAGTATCTACACGCTTCTTCCGTGTATACAACCTTCTTTCATGATTTAAAAAAGTGTGGGGTCCCCGCCAGACACCACACTTGCTAGGTGGCAGCCTTTAAATCGGCCGCGGTCCGCTAGTATACGTCGGACCCGCGTGTCGCCACTGTCAGTGACTGCAGACCGAGCGCCGCCACACGGCAGGTCTAGAGAGACTTCCTAGCACTCGCCCGAGTTGTACAACCGACTTTGCTAGCGATGGTTCACTGACAAATTACGCTCTCATTTGCCGAGACGATAGTTAGCATAGCCTTCAGCTACGTCATTTGCTACGACTTAGCAAGGCGCCATTATCATTTGCTATTTATCTTGTGATGCATGTACCGTCACACCGTTGTTCACCAATTATGGATTAAAGTTAAGTATTCCAGATTCTACGTACCTTTTTTTTGCTAGTCTCAAGACACTGTCCTGTTCCAGATCTCACGCCATCCTGCGTGAGCTTAAACGCGTGCCTTTCGGCTACCCGTCACAGTGGATTGGCTGTCTTGCCAGTCCACAACAAAAAGTGTTAGCCATGATCAAGTTATGCTCTGTGCAAAATTCTACCAGGCGGCTTTCTCTTTCATTCCTTATCTCTATTCATTATTCACCTACTACCTTTCCTTCTGTTCCTACTATCGAAGTCCAGTCCCCTGTGGCTATTAAATTTTCGTCTTCCTTCACTATCTCAATAATTTCTTTTATCTCATCCTACATTTCTTCAATTTCTTCATCTGCGTAATCAGTTGGCATATAAACTTGTACTACTGTGGTAAGTGTAGGCTTCGCATCTCTCTTGGCTACAATAATGCGTTCACTGTTTGTAGTAGCAGACCCATGCTCCTATTTTTTATTCATTATTAATCCTACTCCCGCATTACCCCTATCTGATTTTGTTTTTATAACCCTGTATTCACCTGACCAGAAGTCTTGTTCCTCCTGCCACCGAACTTCACTAATTCCCACTACATCTAACTTATCCATTCCCTTTTTAAATTTTCTAACCTACCTGCCCGATTAAGGGATCTGACATTCCACGCTCCGACCCGTAGAACGCCAGTTTTCTTTCTCCTGATAACGACGTCCTTCTGAGTAGTCCCCGCCCGGAGATCCGAATGGGGGACTATTTTACCTCCGGAATATTTTACCCAAGAGGACGCCACCATTTAACCATACAGTAAAGCTGCATGCCCTTGTGAAAAATTACAGCTGTAGTTTCCCCTTGCTGTCAGCTGTTCGCAGTACCAGAGAGGCAGCTGCTCATGTTGATTCGGGTTTCGTAATGGAGATGATGCATGTACTTCAAAAACAAGAGTACCCATCCCGAGCAGTTAGCATTGATTGGGCCTCCACAGCAGCACTGAGACTGCCAGATTGCCACTCTTTGTACTGGGAAGTGGACCATCTCCTCTCTGGTAATGGGGCCAATGTGACATTCAGACGCAGTGTGTATGGAGGTCTGTCGAAGCGAGGTGGTTGTCTGACCTAAACCAACATTGGAATCGAGGTGAGTCGGTCAACTCGTAAAATCAAATTGGGATGGCAAACTATCCAAATGTGCGAAACTTCCTGGCACAGTAAACCTGTGTGCCGGACCGAGACTCGAACTCGGAACCTTCACCTTTCGTGGGAAAATGCTCTACCAACTGAGCTACCCAAGCACGACTCACGCCCCGTCTTCACAGCTTTACTTCTGCCAGTACCTCGTCCCCTACCTTCCAAAGGTTCGCAGGAGGGCTTCTATAAAGTTTGGAAAGTAGGAGACGAGGTATTGGCAGAAGTAAAGCTGTGAGGACGGGGCGTGAGTCGTGACCGCGAAATGCAAAGGTGCCGAGTTCGAGTCTCGGTCCGGCACACAGTTTTAATCTGCCAGGAAGTTTCATATCAGCGCACAGTACGCTGCAGAGTTAAATCTTTCTGTATGTAACCAACCGGCTCTGTAACTTTCCACGACATGTTGTATGGCAGTACCATGATTGAACTGTGACTGCAGTATATGGAACTGATACGCCACATTGCGCTGTGCAGATGTGTACGCTCTAGACAGAAATTGTCAGTATTTCCATATATTTCCATGGTAACATGTTTGCTGTAGTATTAATTGCAGGTATCTCATAAACAGCATTGACCAAATTGACTAGTCTGAAAGGTACTTCCCGTCGACAGCATGTGTGTGCGCCAGCTGATCAGTTGATATACAGAATAATCAAAGGACAGGATACGTGTTGCTAATGCTGAGGTGTCGAGTAGGAACAGGGTGTATCTCGCCATCTGCTGACTGCTGCGCCGGCGCCGTTCTGCCCCTGTGGGCAATTGCTGAAAGTCTGCCATATTTTAACGGTCTGTCCAGATTTTAACACCCTGCGTCTTGATCTTGGCCTGCCGTGTACTGTAGAAGCCATTTTAGCGGATGACCCACGAGCTGCTGCTCGCGTTCTTCATTTTATCAATTTGACAACCCTCTCAAAGGACATTTGATTCTGCGTTTTTCCTTTTTTAATCGTATGCCTGTCGGTCTGTCTTTTATCGTGTTTTCCGTTTCGTTGCTGTTTTAAACTTGACTCGCGGTGCATTTCTCACGTAGTCTGGGCGCTAATGACCGTTGAAGTTGTGCGCCCTAAAACCACAAAAAAAAGGTGTATCTCATTATACTAGACTAAGATCCTTACTCCAAACGGCATAGTTTTGATGAAAAATTTCTAATTTTGCTAGCATTAAATTTCTCATTTTGATCACACGTAATCTGGATTTAGCCTGGAAGTCAATCCATAATTGACATTCGAACTACTTTTGGATTTCGGAAACATAAAAGATTTTGTTGTAATGAAATCTTTTTGGGAAGGCAACACTCAATCGCCAACAAGATCAGTTGAAAATTCCCAAGGATATTTTATAGTATTCTCCTGTATTGTATTTTTGATTCAAAATCCACTACACAAAGGTGAGCATTTATCATCTGGAGGTCTGGAGTTACACCTTTGATGTATTGAACAACTTCAATAGTGTCCTTGTGTGGAACATACAAGCACTCAACTTTTAGTCATGAAAATATGCGTGATGCCGTCCATTCTGCATTGCTCATCCACTTACAGTAAAGTGCATTTTAGTAATCTGGTGTTTTGCTGTGATGTCACTATTTTGGTGTTACCAAACTGCACGATGGAGGAATGTTCTAATTTTCAAACTAATACATAGCAAAATGCCTCTGTGTAGTCCCTCTGATACGATTTCAACAGATAAGTGTTGAAGGAAACCCATATGCTCTCGCTGTTACTTGCTCGATTCGGAAAATGTTCTATTTAACCTGTATCATACGTCACAGCTACAACACACGCTGCAGGTTGACAGCTTTGATGATACTCTGAAGCAAACTACTAATCACAACTGTATAGTTATACTAATAAACGATTATATAACCCATGAATTGTGACAACCTGAACATCGGAATGTGGATCGACTGCCATGAAGGGCAACATTTCAGATGCATGAAAGAATTTCAGACCTGCAAGATGTACATTTATTTTTGTGGGTCGTAGTTGTGAAAGTAAGAAAATCCTTTTCCAAATGTGTGATTTTGGGGAGAGGGCTTGTAAAGTTAATGCATGGCCACAGTCTTCTGACTTTCATGTTATCCTCTGTTTCTGCTTAATGGACTAGACATAAATGTAGAAAATGTTCTGTCATGATGTTTTACATTATGGCATGTGGTTTTATCTTTCACACTGGTTAACCAATTCGTACGTTTTAATGAAAGAAAACTGCAAAGAGCGGTCGTCCTGTTTCTCAGGCCTGTCGAATTTTACTAGTTACACTTCTTTCTGTCGCCCTCTCCTTTGGTTAATATTTTGCAATGTAGCCTCAATTATGGACTGTCTGCATCTGAAGAACCATCAGCATTAGCCATATCGTCCTGAGTTTTGAAGACCACAGCAGATTATGGTCAAAATTAGAAATTTCGACTTCACCTGCACTTTGGTCAAAGGATCTTGGCCCATTTTGTGCTGTAGATGCAGTGAGAAAGTTGTAAACTATACTGATAAAAATTACTAAATAGTTGACACTTCACACATTGGAGCCGCCCCCTGCGGGTCTAGGGGTTACAATAGGCCCGAGGTATTCCTGCCTGTCGTACGAGGCGACTAAATGGAGTATCACACATTTCGGCCTTTGTGATGGTCCCCTCTAGGGATTTGACCTCCATTCTTCAAAATTTTCCCGAAGAGCGAGCCAATTGGGGAAAGGCGCCTTACAAAGTGCATCGTATCCGTTGTGCATTGATACCTTTAGCCCACTTTCTCACTGTCGCATTGCAGTCCTGTCCATTCTCTCTTGGGTGAGGACACCTTCCTGGATGCTTTTTCCTCCACGCACTATGCAGTGTTGATTTGTGCGTCGACAATGACCAGTGACTTCTTTGCACCTGATACCCAGCACGGTAGCTAGTCCATTGTGGTAGGGCCGCCATGTACCCTGTTGGTTGTAGCCCCTTGACCACACAGGGATTGCTCTGCTGATGACTGCGCCGTTAGCTGCTCACGTATGCCAAAGGGTAGATGCCCATCTCCATGGGGCATTGGGACTCGTGGCAATGGCCATTCTGCCAGGTGGCCTTAACTGTGGCTGGGTGGCGCCCATGGGGAGGGCTCCTGGTTGGTGGCATCAGGGTGGATGACCTGCAGTGATGTGTAGTCCGTCATCTCTTGCTGGTGGTGAAACACCAACAGTCTCTAAGCAATCACGAGCTCAATTCAGTGCACAGAAGTACGACCCCAAATCGTTCCCCTCCCTGGCCTCACCATGGGAGGAGTGTCAGGCTGGCAGCGGATCGTATTTGCCCCGGTACCTTGTATGTTTGAGAGCTGATGGGGAATATTTCATGACGAAGCCTCAGTTTTTTGTTGAGCATTTAGAGGACAAGTTCGGGGAGGTGGAGGACTTGGCCAAAATGATATAGGTCAGTCTCTATCAAACAGCACCCTCTGCCCAGTCACGGAGGTTGCTCGCTTGTGACAAGTTGGGTGATGTTTCTGTAACCATCACGCCCCATAAGAGCTTAAATATGGTCCATGGTATCATATATCACAGACCTTCTGCAGTCAGACGTGAGCTGTGCGCCAATTTAGAGCGGCGAGGTGTAAATTTTGTCCGGCGTGTCCACTGGGTCCGAAGGATGATCAGGCTGCCACTGGTGCCTTCATCTTGGCCTTTAGGGGTGATACATTCCCTGAGAAGATCAAAGTGATGGTCTACCGGTGTGATGTAAAGCCCTATATCCCTCTGCGGAAGTGGTGTTTTAAGTACTAGAAGTTCAGCCATATGTCTTCCCGCTGTACCTCATGCGTCACATGCCAAGATTGCAGATGCCCGTCATATCCCAATACTCCATGTGCCCCCCCTTCTATCTGTGTCAACTGTGGAGAGCACCATTCGCCTTGCTTGCCTGACTGCAGGATTCTCCAGAAAGAAAGGAAAATCATGGAGTAAAAGACCCTGGACAGACTGACCTACACTGAGGCTAAGATAAAATTTGAACGCCTGCATCCTGTGCATATGACAGTCCTACGCTGCCACTACAACAGTTCTGACACCATCAGTTCCACCAACACAGGTCACTTCTCAGAGCCAGAAGACTACACTTGCCCCCTTGATTGTGGGGCAAATTTCCCTCCCTGTTGCTCCTGCACCACCTACTTTGGGAGCAATGCCCCCAACCATCAGCGACATCCATCCCCACTTTCAAGCTCGAGAAGCGTAAATCTTCAGCTTCTCTCGTTATGAAGGGGTCCCTTGGGTCACTCCCTTCCCAGGTTTCTCCTAGTGGGAAAGACGACACGCGCCAGTGGCTGAAGAGCCCAAAAGCAGCTGGTCATAGGGCTCCAAACTCATCCTCAGTCCCAGAAACTGAGCCAGTGAAGTCCTCCCAGCCAGGGAAACCCATAAAGCAGCAAGAGAAATCCAAAAAGAAAACCCCTAAGACCAAGGACCACTGCTAGCTACAAGCTCTGCAGCTGAGGATGGAGTGGAGATTTTGGCGTCCACTGAGGACCTAGGTCTCGCCAGACTGTGACACACACCACCTGGCTGAGCTACGGCAACTTTTAAGCTTTACACCTGCTATCTGCATTGCGCTCCAGGAAACCTGGTTGCCAGCAATGCCGATCCCCTCCCTCCGCAGCTATAAGGGATATTACAGGAACCATAGTGACTATAATAGTGTCTGGTGGAGTTTGCTTTTATGTCCTAAACTGTCTGTAGTGAACATGTGCCCCTTCAAACCCGTCTTGAAGCTGTGGCTGTCAGAATGATGCAGGATGTTGTGGATTGGCAGGAGGGCCAACCCACTAATGTAAGAGGAAGGCGAAAGGCACGCGTTTAAGCTCACACAGGCTGGCGTGAGGTCTGGAACAGGACAAGGAATTTAGACTTCAGAAAAAAGAGGTAACTGGTGGAATACTTAACTTTAATCCATTAATGTTGAACGTAGCTCTTGTCTGTACATTCTTTACAATATCAATAGCAACTGATAATGGCGCCTTGCTAGGTCGTAGCAAATGACGTAGCTGAAGGCTACGCTATCGTCTCGGCAAATGAGAACGTATTTTGACAGTGAACCATTGCTAGCAAAGTCGGTTGTACAACTGGGGCGAGTGCTAGGAAGTCTCTCTAGACCTGCCGTGTGGCGGCGCTCGGTCTGCAATCACTGATAGTGGCGACACGCGGTCCGACGTATACTAACGGACCACGGCCGATTTAAAGGCTACCACCTAGCAAGTGTGGTGTCTGGTGGTGACACTACACAGGAAATAAACTGTCTGCAATGAATATCTTCCTCCAGATGGTGCAGTACCCCTGAATGTATTAACTGCACTGATTGCTCAACTCCTTTTCTACTTTTGGAAGATTTTAATGCCCATAATCCCTTGTGGTAGTATCATGCTTATTGGCGGAGGCAGAGATGTCGAAATTTTACTGACGCAATTCGACCTCTGCCTCTTAAATACTGGGGCCACCACACATTTGTGTGGCTCATGGTAGTTACTCGGCCATTGATTTATCAATCTGCAGCCCAGGACTTCTCCCATCTATCCACTGGAGAGCACATGACGACCTGTGTGGTAGTGACCACGTCCCCATCTTCCTGTCACTGCCCCAGCGTCAGGCAATGGACGCCTGCCCAGATGGGCTTTGAACAAGGCGGACTGTGGAACTTTCACCTCTGCTGTCACTGCTGAATCTCCCCCACACGGTAACATAGATGTGATGGTTGCGCAGGTGACGAGCACAATTGTTTCTGCGGCAGAAAACGCGATCCCTCGCTCTTTAGGGTGCCAGAGGCGTACGGCAGTCCGCTGGTGGTCGCCGGAAGTCGCTGAAGCAATTAAGGAATGTTGGCGGGCTCTACAGCGGCATAAGTGGCAATCTTCCCTGGAGCACCTCATAGCCTTTAAACGGCTCCGTGCCCACGTTCGCCAACATATCAAATGATGGAAGCAGGAGTGCTGGAAGAGATACGTCTCGCCCATTGGGTGCCATACATCACCTTCCCAAATCTGGGCAAAGATCAAACGTCTTTCCGGGTACCAGGCCCCAACAGCTGTCCCCGGTGTTACCATAAATGGCGAGTTATGTACCGACACAAACGCGATTGCCGAGTACTTTTCTCGAGCCTCTGCATTGGAGAGCCTTTTGCACTCAGTGGCTGGAAGGGAACGTCCTCTCATTCACTTCACGCTGCAGTAAATTCTATAACGCCCCATTTACAGAGTGGGAGCTCCTCAGTGCCCTGACATAGCTCCTGGTCCTGATCGCATCCACAGCCAGATGATCAAACATCTCTCATCTGAATACAAGTGACATCTTCTTGTCATCAACTGGATCTGGTGCGATGGCGTCTTTCCATCGCAATGGCGGGAGAGCACCATCATTCTGGTGCTCAAACCCAGCAAAACACGCTTGATATGGATAGCTATCAGCCCATCTGCCTCACCAACGTTCTTTGTAAGCTGCTGGAACGTATGGTATGTCGGCAGTTGGGTCGGGTCCTGGAGTCACGTGGCCTTCTGGCTCCATGTCAGGGTGGCTTCTGCCAGGGTTGCTCTACCATTGATAATCTTGTGTCCATCGAGTCTGCCATCTGAACAGCGTTTTCCAGATGACAGCACCTGATTGCCATATTTTTTTGACTTCTGTAAAGCATACGACGCGACTTGGAGACATCATATCGTTGCCACATTGTACGAGTGGGGTTTCTGGGGACCACTCCCGATTTTTATCCAAAACTTCGTGTCGCTCCATACTTTCCATGTCCAAGTTGGTGCCTCCCATATTTCCACCCAATCCAGGAGAATGGAGTCCCGCAGGGCTCCGTATTGAGTGTCTCTATTTTTAGTGGCCATTAACAGTCTAGTAGCAGGTGTTGGGCCCTCCGTCTCGCCTTCTCTGTATGTAGACGACTTCAGCATTTCGTACTGCTGCTGAGCGGCGCTTCCAGGGAGCCATCCACAAGGCTGGCCTGTAGTCCACGGCTTCCAGTTTTCAGCTGGAGAGTAGTTTGTTGTGCACTTCTGTCGGCATCGTACCGTTTATCCAGAACCCGCTGTTTCCCTTAATGATGATCCACTCACTGTAGTGGAGACATATCAATTCCTAGGACTGGTTTTCGACGCTCGATTGACTCGGCTCCATCTTCGTCAGCTTAAGCAGAAGTGCTGGCAGCTCCTCAAAGCCCTGTGTTGCCTGAGCAACACGACTTGAGGTGCAGATTCCTCTACACTGCTGCAGCTCTACAGAGCCCTTGTGCAATGCCAAATTGACTACCGGAGTGTGGTTTATGGTTCGGCAGCGCCTTTAGCATTGCATTTACTCAACCCTGTGCACCACTGTGGTGTTAGATTAGCGACAGGAGATTTTAGGACTAGTCCGGTGACCAGCGTACTGGTGGAAGCTGGGGTCCCTCCACTGCAGATCAGACGTGCGCAGCTGCTCGCCAGCTACGCAGCACACATTTATAGATCCCCTGAGCATCCGAATTAGTCTCCTTTTCCGCCCGCGGCAGTCCATCTCCCGCATCGGCGGCCCAGATCGGGGCTAACGATTACAGTTCGTGTGCGGTACCTTGTCACCGAAATGGAGTCCCTTCCCTTTACCACCTCTACTTGCAGTCTGTTCACGTAAGCCTCCATGGTGTACGCCTCGGCCGCAGCTTGGTCTGGACCTTTCGCAGGGCCCTAAGGACTCCGTTAACCCTGCCGCTCTCTGCTGTCATTTCCTCTCTTCTTGACGTGTTCTAGGGCTCTGAGGTGGTTAACACCGACGGCTGAATGGCTGATGGTCACGTAGGCTTCGCATATGGTCATGGAGGACATGTTGAGCAGCACTCCTTGCCAGTTGGCTGGAGTGTTTTCACTGCAGAGCTGGCGGCCATATCTCGTGCTCTTGAGTACATCCGCTCATGTCCTGGCGAGTCATTTCTCCTGTGTACTTACTCGCTGAGCAGCCTACATGCTATCGACCAGTGCTACCCTCGCCACCCTCTGGTAGCGTACATTCAGGAGTCTGTCTATGCCATGGAACAGTCCCGCTCTTCCGTGGTGTTTGTGTGGACCCCAGGACACGTCAGAATCCCGGCAACGAACGTACCGACAATCTGGCCAAATAGGAGACGCGGAAGCCGCTTCTAGAGATGGGCATCTCTGAAGTTGACCTGCGTTCTGTCTTACATCGCAGGGTTTTCCGGCTTTGGGAGACGGAATGGCGTAACAGCATGCACGACGACCTGTGTCATTAAGGAGACTAGGAGTGTGTGGAAGTCTTCCATGCAAGCCTCTCGCAGGGAATCAGTTCTCCTCTGCCGGCTCCGCATTGTCCATACGTGGCTAACGCACGGTCACCTACTCCGTCGCGAGGACCCACCTCAGTGTCGCTGTGGCTCCCAAATGACGGTCGTCCACCTCTTGCTGGACTGCGCACTTCTAGCCGCTCTGCGGCAGACTTTTAACTTTACCAGCACCCTGCCTTCGATGTTGGGCGACAATACCTCCACAGCAGCTTCAGTTTTACGTTTTATCCCCGAGAGTGGGTTTTATACTTCTATGTAGGTTCTAGCGCATGTTCTTCGTCCCTCAGTGTCATACACCCTAGTGCTTTTAGGGTGGAGGTTTTAATGTGCTGCAGAGTGGCTGGCTTTCCCTTTTTATTCTCGTGGTTGGCCAGCCACTGTAATCTGCTTTCACGTTTTACTCTCTTCTGTTTCTAGCGTCTTTTCTTGTCTTCCTTTGTTCCTTTTAGTGTTGCCTTCCCTTCGTTTTTTGTGGCTTTTCCTTTCCGTTTTGTGTTATGTCTCGTCTATTTTATTCTCACACTTGTGCCATTGTTTTATTAGGAACAAGGGACCGATGACCATGTAGTTTGGTCCCTTCTCCCACCTTTAAACCAACCAACCAACACATTCGAACTGGTTTTCTTCAATTGGAGTGCTCAACATTATGCCTGGAGTGTTCACTGTTGCCGAACTACAATAGTACTTTGTCAGTTCATTTCCAGTAATCTTTGTCCGGCTTTTTTCTTGATATGTGTAGATCTCAATCCTGGATTTGGCCAATTATTTTGTATTCCATCACATGTGATAACACCAACCAACTATCGTACGTGTGCGGGAGGGGGGGGGGCTCCCGCCCCCCCCCTCCCGCACACGTACGATGCTAATGAAATACACAAGTTTCATACACAGCACTAACCACGCCATTGGAGTCTTCTACACAAGATGTCATTTGGCGATGTATAAAAGTTACAATTACAGAGGCTGGTTTACTTTAGATAAGCTTGCCACATTATGCGAAGTTCGATTTTTAAAGGCTACCATACATTAATCATTGACTGGGTCGCCAGTCAGATATAACCAGACACCATGTAGCAGTGTAGCACAGAGGTTAGCGTAAAAACTGAGATGTGAAAGTCCATAGGTTCGAACCCCGCAAAATACAGCAAAATTTTATTTCCAAGTCTGATCGAGACTTTATTTGTTCTATTAAGTTAATTATTTTGTCATTGTCACTGTCGTATTGACTTTGTTTTGTCAAATTTTTCTGTCATTCTTTCTTCGTTTGGAATCTGCTTGTGTCGCCTATAATCTGAAACAGTGCCAACCAGGACTGCTCATTGATTGGTAACAGGGCAGCTCGTGTAGTCAATGAGAGGATAATTTCATGTAGCTAATGATAGCGAGAAACAACAATTTGATTTTAGCGATAATACTAAAATTTTTCTGTCCCCAGTTTGCTCACAGATACTAGCCTGAAACGCCGTGAACAAGCGGTCGTTATTTTAGTTCTGCCACGTACTGCTGGCCACCTGCTGGTAACGGGTCAGGCTTGCAAGTGAGCGACAGTTTGTAGCTTGGCTGCAGTATATCGAACATGGGCCGGTCTGGGCTGGAGCGTACGCCATTAAGTAGTGGTTTTGACTTCGTACGTATGTACTGTTTGTGTTTCCATTTCTCTTTGATTTATAAATGTGTAGCTATGGTGTTCTTTTAATAATTGACAAAGGTCTTTTTAGGCACTTATGGGTTTTATTGTTCTGAAGGTGTAATTATCTACGCCGAAACCAGGGGTAACACTTACCACTAGGCGCTTTTTCGCAGTCTAGGCGGGTTTTTAGTTTTTAATATATTAACCAAAGATTGCTGACGCGCTGCGATGTTGAAGGTTCTTAGAAAGTAACTATTACTAAAGTTAATAAGCGAAGAGCGTAAATCTTTTGTCAGAGTAAAAAACTTTTCAAATTAGTCTTCGGTAGTTGAGTCTAATAACTATATCAATAAGAAAAGCTTACGTTACTTTGTATGTAAATAGTGCAACCATGGGAAGTTGCTGCTAACATAGGTCATTGCCACATGTAGATCTACATATATACTCAAATAGCCACCAAACGGTGTGTGGCTGAGGCGCAGTTCGCGCCTAAGTCGTATTCTCCCCCCCACCCCTTCTGTTCCACTCGCGGATCGCACGAGGGAAAAACGACTGACCATTTGAATGGTCATCATTGCGAAAGTGGAAAGTTGGTGGTAATATATGATCTACATCCTCGGCGAAGATCGGATTCCGGAATTTAGTGAGCAGCCTCTTCCGTTTAGTGCGTCGTCTATCTGCAAGTGTGTCCCACTTCAAACTTCGTTTGATATTTGTAACACTCACGCGATGACAAAATGTACCGGTCACGAATCTTGCCGCTCTTCTTTGGATCTCTTCATTCTCTTGAATGAGACCCAACTGGTAAGGCTCCCATACAGACGAAAAATACTGACTGGACAAACTAACGTATTGTAAGCAATTTCCTTTGTTGGACTGCATCGCTTCAGGATTCTACCAATAAACCGCAATCTAGAGTTCGCCTTGCCCGCTACTTGTGTAATCTGATCATTCCATTTGAGATCATTTCGAATAGTCACACCCAGATACTTGACGGATGTTACTGCTTTCAAGGACTGGGCATTTATTTTGTACTCGTACATTAATGGGGATTTTCGCCTTGTTATACGCAGTAGGTTACACTAATATTGAGAGATAACTGCCAGTCATTACACTATGCATTTATTTTCTGCAAATCCTCATTGATTTGTTCACAACTTTCGTGTGATACTACTTTACTGTAGACTACAGCATCATCACCAAAGTAATTCGCATTCAAACTTTCCTCCTCCCCACATCTTTCGTTATTGGTTGTGACAGGTTTGGCGAGATACCCTCCTCCTAGCAGCTACCGAATGCGATATCACTTAAAGAGCGAAATGGGATATTAAATATCAAGAATGAAAGAGAGAAAGACTTCAACGAAAATCAGGCCTGATGTCTGTCTTCTACTTCTAACAATCCCTGCGTATCTGAGGTGTCAGGAAACGCAAAAAACTTCTTACTTCATATGAAAGATATTCGAAATTCTTTTTCATCGTAGATTTATGCTTACCAAAGGAGTTTATTTCTGACAATCCCTGAAACATTTGGCTTTTATTTTGCCAGTAATTACCTAAAATAATTTGATTTCACGGAGTTTTGCCTCTGTTCCCGGGGATCTACGGAGTTATGCCTCTGTAGAGATCGATGAGCATTTGTTATCATTACATAAAACACACACACCTTAATAGTGTTACGAAAGATTTAATGACTAAAACTGAATGTGATTACAAAGTTGTTGTGGTCTTCAGTCCTGAGACTGGTTTGATGCAGCTCTCCACACTACTCTATCCTGTGCAAGCCTCATCTCCCAGTACCCACTACAGCCTACATCCTTCTGAATCTGCTTAGTGTATTCATCTCTTGGTCTCCCTCTACGATTTTTACCCTCCACGCTGCCCTCCAACACTAAATTGGTGATCCATTGATGCCTCAGAACATGTCCTACCAACCGGTCCCTTCTTCTAGTCAATTTGTGCCACAAACTCCTCTTCTCCCCAATCCTATTCAGTACCTCCTCATTAGTTATGTGATCTACCCATATAATCTTCAGCATTCTTCTGTAGCACCACATTTCGAAAGCTTCTATTCTCTTCTTGTCTAAACTATTTATCGTCCATGTTTCACTTCTACACATGGCTACACTCCATACAAATACTTTCAGAAATGACTTCCTGACACTTAAATCTATACTCGATGTTAACAAATTTCTCTTCAGAAACGCTTTCCTTGTCATTGCCAGTCTACATTTTATATCGTCTCTACTTCGACCATCATCAGTTATTTTGCTCCCCAAATAGCAAAACTCCTTAACTACTTTGTCTCATTCCCTAATCTAATTCCCTCAGCATCACCCGACTTAATTCGACTACATTCCATTATCCTCGTTTTGCTTTTGTTGATCATCTTATATCCTCCTTTCAAGACGCTATCCATTCCGTTCAACTGCTCTTCCAAGCCCTTTGCTGTCTGACAGAATTACGTCATCGGCGAACCTCAAGGTTTTGATTACAAGGTATGACACTAAACAATAGTTTAAAGCTTGTGACGTATTAACTACTTTCAAAGTCCCGCCCGTCCCCTCTAAATTACACTGTCAACTCATTCCTCTGGATGAATCGTCATCTGCATTGTTCCCAGCTGTCTGACAGTGGATTACATTCTTGTAGAAAGCGAGATTTTCCTTTTTTACCAAGTGTGCCCGAAATGCTTTTTGAGCAGGAAATCAAAATCCCTCGCTTCAGCTTCCTTTAAGGCTCTTCCAATTCTGATAACGTTTAGCTCCATGGACGAGATGACTGTCTCGTCTGCATATCCCTCTTCCTTCACCAGTTTCCATTCTATGAGCCACTTCCCCTCTTGCTGGTGCTTCTCTTTGTTTACTTCTGGTGAACAGAACCCCTTTTACAGGGGCAAATCTGAAGTGCCACTGACGAGGTGGCTTAAAGACACCAGCAACTGCAGCCTTCCTACACAGATATCTATTTCTAATTGCAAAACTATTCCGTGATCCTCAAACACTTCATTGTATTCACTCGGTGAACTTTTGTTTGGCCAAAAATTGTCGGATGGTAGAAACGAATGTTCAACCATTCGATAAAATATCTTCACTCGTTTCACGTAGACAGGAGCTTCTCGTGTTAGCCAATAGCACAGCATACCCAACATCGTTTGGTTTTTGTTTTGCCCTGCACAACTGACATCAGTCGGATGGTAGTTACGTCTGTAGATGTTAACCTGTGATGTACACAAGACATAATTTCATTGGATCCCTTTGCAAAGTCTGTTTCTTTCCATGTGTATATAAATGTGTTCTTGTTTTGCAATGAACCAGATGGTCCTTGACAGATTGTAAAATTATACGCGTATATTTAACGTGTATAATAAGCACTTTGATCTTGCAGTTTAGGCAGTGGAAGAGCTTTCTAGCAGTCAAATGTCAGGGTTATTTCACCACTGTCCTCAACTTCCAGTATATCATAAAAAGCATTTGCCTTAGCTTTGTATAAAGCAAGTTGTGTTAACTCTTGTTTCTTCACCTCATGTCCAGTTGTTCGGGTTAATTGCTGTATTTGTTCTAAACTGATGCACACTGAGCAACAGTCGGTTTCTGGGGAAGCGAAACTGATATTATCAGATATAAAAATAAATCTGAAAAACTCGTATGTAACTTTATCCACAGTTTTCTCTGGATCCGCATTAAACATTTTGCAAAGCTTTGCGATCGATAATTCACTGGACATAGTCTACTAATGTTTTTTCCACAGCAGTAGCGTGTGATTGCACTGGTTTCAGCTTCTCAAACTTCTTAACCACACCCCGTTTTCCTTGATAAATATTCGCCATTCGGTCTCCACCTCGTCTTTCAATTGGAGCTTCTGTCTGTAAGTACCGTGTACAGACTTTGTATTCTCGCTGTTGATATGCCAAGAACACTAGTAAATATCTTTTGGCGCACGCGCAATTGCTGAGTTAGGTTACTGCTTTCAGAATGGGCAAATAGTATCTGATTGAAGCTTTTGTTTTTACTGGAATCTGCTGCTTCAATGCGACGCCTCCTCGGAGATTAGAGTGTGTGTGTGTGTGTGTGTGTGTGTGTGTGTGTGTGTGTGTGTGTGTGTGTGTCCTGTTTAATTTTGTCTACAACTTTACAAAAGGCCCGGTGTGATCTCCTTATATTCTGCATTGATACTCTTGCATACTGGTATACTGATGAAGCTGCATGCTTGCAATGGGTACAAACTGGAAATCCACTTGCGGAATATCTACCAAAGAACAGTACTAATAAGAAGCTAGGATAATGCACTAAAAAATCATATACTGTACTAAGTTTTCCTAAACAAATGATTATATAATCAGTGATGCACTGTTCAATCACGAAAATCGTTCCTGTCTGCAGCCATATAAAATGACTATAGTTTACATTAACATAAACCTAAAACATCGCAGTGTAACTTACTGTTTACAGAAATGTTCGTTATGTTATTTCCATGCAGTGAAATAGCATAAAATACTGGGGTTGAGGACTAAATCTTAACTATGTGTTTCGTTTTGTTCCTCTTCCAGCCAGAAGGAATGGCAGACTTTTACGACCTTTTTCTTTTGTAACTGATTGTACATGGCTTCTATCAGTAGCATCCATGATCATGGAGGAAATGATAAAGCACTCTTCGTATTTTATCCAGCAACAATACCACAAACGTTCTCCATAACTCCCGAACAAGCCAAGCCAAGAACGACGCGCCAATATGGCTAGGTAACAGTTGACGTGCAACTGTCTTTTCACATTAGTTTGCAGTAAGGACAACTTGACAAATTGCCACCCATAGGCTCAAACGTAAAGTTTATGAAGTAATAAGCTGGAAAGACTGTGTTATTCGGACAAAATACATAATGTATACAAAGAGTTTTGTATTTTCAAACCTTTTTAATAATGGCGCATGCTAAGGATACATAAAGTTCTACTTCTTTATCATACAATGGATTCATTCTTTTGCTTTGCAACCAGAAGTGGAAAGACAGTTTTGCATCTGTAGACGGTTTTCGAGGTACATTCTACGGCAGAAAAAACCTGTTTTGTTCGTGTTTTAAGAGTGTAATCGATAGATGGCAGCACAGAGAACAAAATGGTGGCACCAACTCATTTTCGAGAAAATCCCCTGTTGCTTCAATTTCCACTTGTCACTGTTGCCAGACACTCTGTCGTAGGATTATATCCTGGGTTCACAGATGTAACCTCCACAATCTTTACACCACTGTATGCAAATGGTCTCACCTGGTCATGGCTGTTCATACTAAACTTAACTCCCACAATTTTTTAATGCCTTTGGGGTCCGTGGCAATCGGATGGTACATAAATTTCATAAGTGTTTTGTCATACAGACAAAACTGAATTTCAGATATTTGAGTGTCCTCGGCAGCTAGTCCGGTTCTTGTACAAGGCCTTGGAATGCTTAAATGTCGGCCTCGCAATGGGTTTCTGGTATCACGTGCGTTAGCCTTACACGTAATTTTGCGAATATTTTAATATGTCAGTCTACAAGTAAAACTAAAGAAAAACGTTCATATGAACATAGGTCTGCAAATGTTTAGTTACGGAGTTATGGCTAATAAGATTTTACCTGAAATTTAACAACTTCGCTAATATGAAGCCATCTCAAAACTATACGAGGTTAAAGCAAAGAAAGATTTATTTTGTTATTGGTCTGGTGACTCCAATAAATCATGTCCCAGACGTGTATCTGCAGTAGTTTCCCAAAACATTCAGAGGGGCAAAGAAGTAATTTCGTACAATTTGTAATTTATTAACTACTTGACCCAATTTCTTTCTCAAACTATAGACAAACAGAAGCTATAGAGAATTTAATTTTCGAAAAATGATGGTAATAACGTTAACTGAATGTGTGTGAATGTCAGATAACCCGCTTTTGTTAATACCATGCCATACGTTAGCTCACGTTCGACCTGAAAACAAAACGCAGTGTTAAGGGAGTTGTTCAGTGTACATACAATTTCTCAATAAATGTTCAAAAATGTCTCCACAGAGTTCAGTGCATTTAGCTGTACGTGTATGAACAGATTTTGTTGCTCGTTTCAGCTTCGCAGGGTGGTTCTTAATTTCGTATATTGCATTCATAATAAGGGCAAGTAATGCAGATATACGCCTGGGACATGTTTCATTAGATTCACCAGACCAATAACAATATAAATGGAAATTGTGGTTCACTTTAACGCCGTATAGTTTTGCGATGGCTTAGCATTAGCAAAGTTGCTAAAATTCAGGTAAAATATTTTATTAGCTGTAACTCTGCAACTAAACATTTGCGAACCTATGCTCATGTAAACTTCCTCCTTTAGTCTTACTTGTAGAACAAGACATTAAAATGTCTGGATGTCTTCGTGAAGCACCCCGTATGATCAGTTCCGCAGGACTGCGTGGGTTGTCAGGAACTAAGATTTCTGAGGAAATGAGACTTTTAAAAAATCAGATTGTTGGAAATTTCTGAGCGTGGTGTTGTTTGATACCAGCTTACATTGGCTGTGACCTGTAGGCTGAAAGGAACACCTGACAGATGTGAGACCTGTAAGGAAGAGGCTGGGTGCTGGTAGCCAATTCCTCTTTTAAGGACCTGGGCATCAACCTCGAGCAACTGAAACATCACCTTTGAATAATTAATGAATGACAGTGCTGATAAACATCTTACGTTATTTGATTTTCAAACAGCTGAGCAGAACTGAATGTACAGACATTTCGCTCTTTACTTATTCCGATCAACACTAAATTGACACTATTTTTAGCGCAATGCAATCTGACTGACAAAAATCCCTACAAAATGAATCTCACACAAAAATCTTCGTTCCTCGAACTACTGCAATACAGCGAGCGCCAATACTGTCAGCTAAATAAGATTCTAACTACTGAAGGCACTAACTACTGATAGGCATAGTCAGCAAATGAAAGATTTTGATAGAGAACAATCAATGTACTTACCTTAATAGTGTTCAAAAGTCATAATAAATATATCAGTTTATGACATCCAGTCTTACAAATTTACTGTTTCTGGCGGACACACGTCCAGATCGTCCGCTCTCAAAACTCCATCTCTCTCCCCACATCCACCACTGCTGGCGGCTCACCTCCAACTGCCTAACACTACAATAGCGGATATTCCAACAATGCCAACCATCCACAGACTGCACACAGCACAGCCAGTGATTTTCATACAGAGCGCTACGTGACGTTAGCAACATCAAAACCTAAACCCCCTACTTAAGCAACAATCGAGGCAGTGAGTAGTCACGGTCCTATCAAAGTGCTAGGGTGGATGTTACTACCAGGCGATAAAGGAAGAGTTTGAACTGAAAACAGTTGAAGTCTTGTTCTTGTATGTTCTTTCCTGATCTCTCAAACTGTATGACGAATATTTTGCCTCCGAAAATGATCGTGCTCACAGGAGGCTAGTCTTAATCTCGGGAGTCGTGTTCGTTACGGCATCCACCACGGCTTACCACTGTTTATAGTTCCCTCTACTGATGACCAATATTTTGTTCTACCTCCTCCGTTTGGAATGGAAGAACACGAACGAAATTGGGTTCTGAGTCTGATGGCACGATGGGATCTGGCATTGTGGTGTAGCATTCTACTGGGATTCCTTGTTTTTTCCCTCCTTTAACTGGAACACAGGAGGTCTTACCTGCTGTGGCGATAGGCTCTGAAGAAGAGCCGGCAGCCGTGGGTCGCGCAGGCCATGACTCCTATAGCCTCTGGCTGCTAGTTTTATAACAAAATTATAAAGTAGAGGCAAATGAAACTACAGGTGTGTGCATATCCTGCCGTGCCGGGATAGTAACAAATTAGATTCCATTAGATGCCGAGGTGCTATTCCTATACAGTTGGAGAGCCTCAGCAATGCTTTTAGCTTTTTGGAAATACCAAGTGTGATGTGGAACGATGGAGGATGGAAGCGTGCTAGGGTAGTCGGGGCGATTCTGCGAAACCACTGACAGGGCGGCGTAGGGGTTAGGGTGTCTGCCTAGTGAACAAGGGGCCTGGGTTCGAATCCAGCCATTTGTAAAAATTTTCATTCGCCACTTCAGTCGGCGTATATACATCACTAGTGTCAGAGGTATCTGGAACTGTATTTCATTTCAGTAAATTATCTTTCTTTAGTGGCTCTGTTGCTAATGTAGGCGTCTGGTTGTGCAACGTTGCATTTTGCCCTAAAGAAATATGTGAATCATAAAGGCCCACCCTAAGGTAAATTCGGTGATTGAATTTCTAAACACGTATCAAATACTAAACTGAATGATAGCGTAACAGGCTATTAGGACAGGGATGTAGTGACAACTACAGAGGCTAATGTTATACACAGGCAGGGTAACAAATGTGATTTGAAACAGCAGTGCGGTCAGAGGAAGCAGAGCACGCACAGGCAGCAGGGAACATGTCACTCATTCAAACAACGTTGGCAGGAAACAATTCCTCAGTTTTAATAGTTGCTGTTGAATTCCTATTCGGACTGACTTCAATGTTCAGCACCAAAAGCAAATATTAATGCGGAATGAATACACATTATGAAGTTGCAAATTGATGAGCTGAAATGACTGTCCAATCTAGTTGACCTCACGCTAACACTTCAGCACGCGGATGGCTTATAATATGCTGAAGCCTTACCCAGCCGAGAACAATGACCAAAAGGCGGCGATACGTGCTCTGCCTGCTCCCTCCTCAACTACCTCACGTCACAGGAAACCCGTCATCAAGAGTTATTACCAGATGCCTGACAACCATTCCAAAGACAATACAAGTTTTCAAAATTCCAAATGTGTACAGTATACCTCTACATCTACACTCGGCAAGCCACCTGACGGTGTGGCGGAGGGTACCCTGAGTACCTCTAAAGGGTCTCCCTTCTATTCCAGTCTCGTATTGTTCGTGGAAAGGAGGATTTTCGGTATGCTTCTGTGAGTGCTCTAATCTCTGATTTTATCCTCACGGTCTCTTCGCGAGATATACGTAGGAGGGAGCAATCTACTGCTTGACTCTTCGGTGAAGGTATGTTCTCGAAACTTCAACAAAAGCCCGTACCGAGCTACTGAGCGTCTCTCCTGCAGAGTCTTCCATTGGAGTTTATCTACCATCTGCGTAACGCTTTCGCGATTACTGAAAGAACCTGTAACGAAGCGCGCTGCTCTCCGTTGGATCTTCTCTATCTCTCATATCAAACCTATCTGGTACGGATCCCACACTGATGAGCAGCCCCCCAGGGGATCCACAACTCTTTTGTGGATACGTGCGTAGCGAGCACGGGGCTCCGAGCTAATGTGGCCTTCCTTCCTTTCCGGGCTGCATACCTTCCCTTTCCGCATCCTTCCCCATCCCCTGTCTTCACCCCCCCCCCCTCACCTCTGGCTCTTTCCTTCACTTTCTCCCCCTCTGGGAGTATGGTTTGCGCCTACGTCCGGAGACGGACGCTTGTCAATGTACCGCATTCTTCTTCTTCCTTGCTTGTATGTCTTCTTCCTTCCTTTGTCCTTCTCCATTCCTTACCTCTTCTCTTTACCCTTTTCTCCGCTGCGGCGTTTGAGACCCCCTCTTCTTTCCTTTCCCTTTCTCTTTCTTCCTCCCTGTGCGTGTCTGAAGGCCGACCCACGCACTTCCATGCGTAGCCGGTGACGGGGTAACGCGTAATTCCCCGCCCCGGGTAGACAGGTAGGACACGTACGTACCCCCTGGTAAAGGCCAGGCCCAGGGAGGGGTGATTACCCGAGCTGATACCTTCCGAAAGTGCCGATTGGTCCCTCCGTCCGTTTGTCGGGAGGTGTGACCTGAGGTGTGAACAATCACCTAAGGCGGGTGTGCCCTCGGTGAGGGCCCCCACAAGGGAGGAGCGCGCCATCGGAGACGCCGGTAATCATGGGGGATTCTTCCGCAATGGTTTCCTCACCTTCCACTATGTCTGCTCA
Organism: Schistocerca serialis cubense; assembly: GCF_023864345.2. Classification (NCBI taxonomy): domain Eukaryota; kingdom Metazoa; phylum Arthropoda; class Insecta; order Orthoptera; family Acrididae; genus Schistocerca; species Schistocerca serialis. Next base: position 1,072,491,923 of record NC_064640.1, on the reverse strand, counting down.
CAAACGTAAGTTCACTGAGTCTCAGCCACAGACGGTTCTTCCATCGTTGCCACAGTTCCTTGTTGTTTCTCGGTCTGACGAAGGTCACGACTTTTCCACGGTCAACCCTTTCATTATTCAGAAAGGTGTCGACGCAATTGCGGGTCCTGTAAAGTCTTGTTCCAGACTACGGAATGGCACCCTGTTGTTGGAAACACACAGTGCCCTCCAGGCTCAAAAATTGCTGCGTACTTCTCTGCTCCACACCTTCCCTGTCCGGGTGGAACCGCACCGTACCTTAAATTCCTCGCGTGGAGTCGTTTATACACGCTCCCTCGATGGATTGTCTGACGAAGAAATTCAGCACTACCTGTCTGACCAGGGCGTCACCGCTGTTCATCGGGTTACGAAAAGGGTTGACTCGAACATCATTCCAACCCGCACTGTCTTCTTGACATTTGACAAAGTTCAACTCCCATCAAAAATCAAAGCAGGCTATGAGATAATTTCCGTTCGCCCTTATGTCCCGAACCCTACGCGTTGCTATCGATGTCAGCGGTTCAATCACACCAGCCAGTCCTGTTCCAATCCGGCCAAATGTGTTACGTGTGGCAGGGATGCCCATGAGGGTGCTTGTCCACCTCCATCCCCTCGCTGCATCAACTGTATGGGTGACCACGCTGCTTCCTCTCGAGATTGCCCTGTTTTTAAGGACGAAAAGCTGATCCAGGAAATAAGAGTGAAGGAAAAGGTGTCGACCTTTGCTGCTCGAAAGTTACTCGCCAGTCGACAGCCCACCGTGCCTCAGAAAGGAAAATACAGCGCTGTCCTTGCTTCTCCTCGGCCAACAAAGGAGGCGGCCACGCAGACTTGCGACCTCACATTTAGTACCACGGTCGTCAGATCGGCCAGCGCAAAGATCGCCCGTTCAACCTCACCTCTTTCGCCTGCCCACTCTATGGCTCACCCTTCGTCGAGTTCTGCTAAATCTCGAGCCCAAAAGTCAGACGCCAAGTCTTCAAAAAAAGAGCATTCTCGTGAAGAGTTTTTACGTACTGCAACTTCACAACCATCGGTTCCTCCTTCATCTAAACATACCTCCAAGAAGGCTACGAAGAAACACAGTTCCTCTCCTTCTCCGCCACGGCGTGTCCCATCTACAGCACCACCTGGCGGAAATCGCCCTCGGCCATCTTCTGTGTCGCCGAGGCGCACTGTTGGTGGCCGGTCAACTGGCCGATCGTTGGTGGCAGGAGCTGCTCCTGACCAACCTATGGATCAGGATCTTCTGCCTTCGACTGAATGCCATTCCATCCTGTCGGTCGCAAGCTCTGAGCAGTCGTTGAGTTGACAGCACCCTTGGTGACGTTCCTCCATTTTCTGTTCACCCTATGTCCATTATCCACTGGAATATCCGCGGCATTCGCGCCAATCGGGAGGAATTGTCGATCCTCTTACGATCCTACTCGCCGGTCATCTTCTGTCTTCAGGAAACAAAGCTGCGTCCCCATGACCGCTTTGTTCTCCCTCATTTTCAGTCCGTCCGATATGACCTCCCCTCTGTTGAAGGCACTCCAGCCCATGGAGGACTCATGATTCTGCTCCATGATACTCTCCATTATCACCCAATCCCCTTAAACACTTCCTTCCAAGCTGTCGCCGTCCGCCTTTCCCTTTCTGGATACACGTTCTCTCTTTGTACGGTATACATTCCATCGTCTACACCAATGGAACGAGCTGATCTCCTTCATCTTCTTGATCAGCTTCCACCCCCCTACTTGCTGGTTGGGGACCTCAATGCCCACCACCCGCTTTGGGGATCTCCACATCCTTGTCCACGTGGCTCACTATTGCTAGACGTCATCCACCAAGCGGATCTAGTCTGCCTCAACACTGGGGTCCCCACATTTTTGTCTGCCTCCACGGCAAATTTATCCCATTTGGACCTTGCGGTCGGTACTGTTCCGCTAGCTCGGCGCTTCGAATGGTTCGCCCTTGATGATACACACTCGAGTGACCACTTTCCATGTGTTCTTCGACTGCAGCCTCAACTGCCATATATGCGCTCGCGACGCTGGAAGTTTGCCCAAGCCGATTGGACACTTTTTTCGTCTCTAGCGACATTCGATGACCGTCGCTTTCCCAGCGTCGACGATGAGGTCACACATTTTACCGACGTTATTCTCACAGCTGCGGAACGTTCAATACCACGCACCTCCGAATTGCCCCGGCGCCCTCCAGTTCCTTGGTGGAACGAGGCATGCCGTGACGCAATACGTGAGCGGCGACGTGCTCTTCGCATTTTCCGTCACCATCCAACTTTGTCCAACTGTATCCGATATAAGCAGCTCCGTGCGCGATGCCGTCGCGTCATCCGCGATAGCAAGAAGGCAAGCTGGAAATTCTTTACTAGCTCATTTAACAACTTCACTCCCTCCTCGGAAGTTTGGAGTCGGCTTCGACGGTTCTCAGGCGCGCCTAGTTTCTCCCCGGTCTCTGGGCTCACTGTCGCGCATGATACCTTAGTGGACCCCGTCGCAATTTCTAACTCATTGGGTCAGCACTTTGCTGAGATTTCGAGCTCTTCAAATTACCCGCCAGCGTTTCTCCCGAAGAAACGTGCAGCGGAAGTGCGACATCTTGCTTTCTCCTCTCAAAATCGCGAAAGCTACAATACTGTTTTCTCCATGCGCGAACTCCAACATGCCCTCTCTTCTTCTCGCTCCTGCGCCCCAGGACCGGATGGTATCCATGTCCAAATGTTGCTGCATTTATCAACCCATAGCCTGCGTTACCTCCTTCGCCTTTATAATCGAATTTGGACCGACAGTACCTTTCCCAGGCGATGGCGGGAAGCTATCGTCGTTCCCGTTCCGAAACCTGGAAAGGACAAACATCTCCCCTCTAGCTATCGCCCCATTTCTCTCACGAGTAGTGTCTGTAAGGTTTTGGAGCGTATGGTGAATTACCGTTTAGCTTGGTGGCTGGAGTCCCGCAGTCTTTTAACACCAGCCCAATGCGGATTCCGAAAGCATCGTTCTGCTGTTGACCATCTTGTTGCTCTCTCCACTTATATCATGAACAATTTTCTCCGGAAACGCCAAACGGTAGCAATATTTTTTGATCTGGAGAGAGCGTACGATACCTGTTGGAGGACAGGTATCCTCCGCACACTGTTCTCTTGGGGCTTTAGAGGCCGGCTGCCCCTTTTTCTTCGCGAATTTATGGCAGAGCGCACATTTAGGGTGCGGGTGAACACTACTCTCTCCCGTACTTTCTCCCAAGAAAACGGGGTACCCCAGGGCTCCGTGCTGAGTGTTGTACTGTTTGCCATCGCCATTAATCCAATTATGGATTGTCTCCTTCCTGATGTCTCGGGCTCCCTCTTTGTGGACGATTTTGCGATCTACTACAGCTCTCAACGGACCAGCCTTCTTGAAAGACGTCTTCAAGGATGTCTCGATCGCCTCCACTCGTGGAGCATCGAAACCGGCTTCCGTTTCTCACCCAGTAAGACCGTTTGTGTAAATTTTTGGCGACGTAAGGAGTTTCTTCCGCCCTCCTTACATCTAGGTCCTGTCAACCTTCCGTTTTCCGACGTCGCAAAATTCTTGGGTCTTACGTTTGACAGAAAACTGTGCTGGTCCTCCCACGTTTCCTATCTTTCGGCTCGCTGTCTGCGTTCCCTTAACACCCTCCGTGTCCTGAATGGTACCTCTTGGGGAGCGGACCGGGTGGTCCTTCTCCGCCTCTATCGCGCCTTAGTGCGCTCGAAATTGGATTATGGAAGCATAGTCTACTCCTCTGCTCGGCCGTCTATTCTTCGGCGTCTCGACTCTATCCACCACCGTGGATTACGTTTAGTGTCTGGAGCTTTTTACACCAGCCCTGTGGAAAGCCTTTATGCTGAGACTGCTGAACCTCCACTGTCCAATCGGCGGGCAGTCCTTCTGAGTCGTTATGCTAGCCATCTGTCTTCCATGCCTGCTAATCCAGCCTATAACCTTTTTTTCGACGCCTCCTTTGATGTCGAGTATGCAGGCCGCTCCTCCTCCCTCCTACCCCCGGGAGTCCGCTTCCGTCAACTGCTCCATTCTCTTTCCTTCCGCTTTTCTAAAACCTTCTTGACAACTTGGGGTACAGCACCGCCTTGGCTCCGTCCCCGGATCGACTTGCTCAGAGACCTATGTCAATTTCCCAAGGATGGTACCCCTACACTTGTTTACCATCGGGAATTTGCTGCTCTATGTGCACAAATGACGGAAGCCACATTTATTTACACCGATGGCTCGAAAACATAGTTAGGTGTAGGGAGTGCCTATATTGTTGGCGACACCCCAAATCACTTTCGGCTTCCCGACCAGTGTTCGGTTTATACTGCGGAGCTTTACGCTGTTCTCCAGGCTGTCCACTACATCCGCCGCCATCAGCGGATACAGTACGTAATCTGCTCAGATTCTCTCAGCTCTCTCCTCAGTCTCAAAGCTCTTTACCCTGTGCACCCTCTGGTCCACCGGATTCAGGACTGTCTGCGCTTGCTCCACCTGGGGGGCGTCTCAGTGGCGTTCCTCTGGCTCCCGGGACACGCTGGTATCTGTGGAAATGAGGCGGCCGATATAGCAGCCAAGGCTGCAGTCTCTCTTCCTCGGCCAGCTCTTCAGTCTCTTCCGTTTACCGATCTACGGAGCGGTTTATGTCGCCAAGTCACTCATTTATGGCATGCGCATTGGTCAACACTTCCCCACAATAAATTGCGGGAAGTGAAAGCCGTTCCTTGCGCTTGGACCTCTTCCTCCCGAACGCGTCGTCGGGAGGAGGTAATTTTAGCCCGACTCCGGATAGGGCACTGTCTTTTTAGTCATCAACATCTTTTAAGCGGTGATCCTCCCCCACTCTGTCCCCACTGCTCTCAGCTGTGGACGGTCAGACACCTTTTAATTGAATGCCCCTATTTTAATCCGTTACGCTCCCGTCTACAGCTATCGCCTGATCTATCGTCGATTTTAGCAGATGACACGCGCTCAGCTGACCGCGTTCTACAGTTTATTAGAGACAGTGAAATGACGTCAGTCATTTGAAGTTTTTTTTTGGGGGACAACCAACCCCTTTCTATAGTGGACTTTTAAGCATTCCTTCTGCCTTTAGTTTCTCAAATTTTCTGACTTTGTTTCCATTGCTGCTGATTTTAAATTTCGTTTTTTTCCTGTTTTCTACGTCACGGGCTGGGCGCTAATGACCATAGAAGTTTTGCGCCCTAAAACCACAAACAAAAAAAAAAAAAAAAAAAAAAAAACTGATGAGCAGTATTGAAGCAGTGGGCGAACAAGCGTACTGTAACCTACCTCCTTTCTTTTCGGATTGCATTTCCTTAGGATTCTTCCAATGAATCTGTCTGGCATCTGCTTTACCAACGATCAACTTTATATGATCATTGCATTTTAAATGACTCCTAATGCGTACTCCCAGATAATTTATGGAATTAACTGCTTCCAGTTGCTGACCTGCTATTTTGTAGCTAAATGATAACGGATCTATCATTCTATGTATTCGCAGCACATTACACTTGTCTACATTGAGATTCAATTGCCATTCCCTGCACCGTGCGTCAATTCGCTGCAGATCCTCCTGCATTTTAGTAAAATTTTCCATTGTTACAACCTCTCGATACACCACAGCATCATCTGCAAAAAGTCTGGGTGAACTTCCGATGTCATCCACAAGGTCATTTATGTATATTGTGAATAGCAACGGTCCTACGACACTCCCCTGCGGCACACCTGAAATCACTCTTACTTCGGAAGACTTCTCACCATTGAGAATGACTTGCTGCGTTCTATTATCTAGGAACTCTTCAATCCAATCACACAATTCGTCTGATAGTCCATATGCTCTTACTTTGTTCATTAAACGACTGGGGAACTGTATCGAACGCCTTGCGGAAGTCAAGAAACACGGCATCTATCTGTGAACCCGTGTCCATGGCCCTCTGAGTCTCGTGGACGAATAGCGCGAGCCGGGTTTCACACGACCGTCTTTTTCGAAACCCATGCTGATTCCTACAGAGTAGATTTCTAGTCTCCAGAAAAGTCATTATACTCGAACATAATACGTGTTCCAAAATTCTACAACTGATCGACGTTAGAGATATAGGTCTATAGTTCTGCACATCTGTTCGACGTCCCTTCTTGAAAACGGGGATGACCTATGCCCTTCTCCAATCCTCCGGAACGCTACGCTCTTCTAGAGACCTACGGTACACCGCGGCAAGAAGGGGGCAAGTTCCTTCGCGTACTCTGTGTAAAATCGAACTGGTATCCCATCAGGTCCAGCGGCCTTTCCTCTTTTGAGCGATTTTGATTGTTTCTCTATCCCTCTGTCATCTAGTTTGATATCTACCATTTTGTCATCTATGCGACAATCTAGAGGAGGAGCTACAGTGCAGTCTTCCTCTGTGAAACAGCTTTGGAAGAAGACACTTAGTATTTCGGCCTTTAGTCTGTCATCCTCTGTTTCAGTACCATGTTGGTCACAGAGTGTCTGGACATTTTGTTTTGATCCACCTTCCGCTTTGACCAAAATTTCTTAGGATTTTCTGCCAAGTCAGTACATAGAACTTTACTTTCGAATTCATTGAACGCCTCTCGCATAGCCCTCCTCACATTACATTTCGCTTCGCGTAATTTTTGTTTGTCTGCAAGGCTTTGGCTAAGTTTGTTTGCTGTGAAGTTCCCTTCGCTTCCGCAGCAGTTTTCTAACTCGGTTGTTGCACCACGGTGGCTCTTTTCCATCTGTTACGATCTTGCTTGGCACATACTCGTCTAACGCATATTGTGCGATGGTTTTGAACTTTGTCCACTGATCAACACTATCTGTACTTGAGACAAAACTTTTGTGTTCAGCCGTCAGGTACTCTGTAATCTGAAACTTCCTGGCAGATTAAAACTGTGCCCGACCGAGACTCGAACTCGGGACCTTTGCCTTTCGCGGGCAAGTGCTCTACCATCTGAGCTACCGAAGCACGACTCACGCCCGGTACTCACAGCTTTACTTCTGCCAGTATCTCGTCTCCTACCTTCCAAACTCATTCTGGAAACTCTGTGATCTGCTTTTTGTCACTTTTGCTAAACAGAAAAATCGTCCTGCCTTTTTAATATTTCTATTTACGGCTGAAATCATCGATGCATTAACCGCTTTATGATCGCTGATTCCCTGTTCTGCGTTAACTGTTTCAAATAGTTCGGGTCTGTCTGTCACCAGAAGGTCTAATGTTATCGCCACGAGTCGGTTCTCTGTTTAACTGCTCAAGGTAGTTTTCAGATAAAGCACTTAAAAAAAATTCAATGGATTCTTTGTTCCTGCCACCCGTTATGAACGTTTGAGTCTCCCAGTCTGTATCCGGCAAATTAAAATCTCCACCTAGAACTATAACATAGTGGGGAAATCTACTCCAAATATTTTCCAAATTATCCTTCAGGTGCTCAGCCACAACAGCTGCTGAGCCAGGGGGCCTATAGACACATCCAATTACCATGTCTATGCCTGCTTTAACCGTGACCTTCACCCAAATTTTCACATTTCGGATCTTCAATTTCCTTCGATACTACCTCTTCAAATAGTACTAGTTTAACACCATTTCTTTTTCGGTACCTATTGTTAAGACGCTAACATAAATGTTTTATCTTCTGCACGAACTGAAAATGTTATAGCTGCTCAATGGGTCATTTATTTTTCTCTTGCTGGTTTTATAATAAACTTTGAACATCGCTGCTAAGGTTCAGTGACCGTGTCAGAATTATATTAGAACAAATAACCCCTCAGTCACAAATATTAAGTCAAAAATCACCAGGTTTCGACGCTACTACGAGCGTCGTCTTCAGAATTAAACTGTTCTATAACATAATACGTATATGACATTAATAAACTGAAGTGTGTACTGACTGGAAAGAGATGCAGTACTTAAAAGTCACATTCTAAAAAAATTCTAAGCCGGAAAGGAGACGTCATGAAAAGTAATAAATAAGATGGCAAGCCAGTAAGGGCTGCTCTTACCTGAGTGAACACGGGTTGCTACAAACCTGTTTTATAATATGTAGTTCGTTTGCCTTTCGGCCGGCTGGGGTGGCCGAGCGGTTCTAGGCGCTAGTCTGGAACCGCGCGACCCCTCCGGTCGCAGGTTCGAGTCCTGCCTCGGGCATGGATGTGTGATGTCCTTAAGTTAGTTAGGTTTAAGTAGTTCTAAGTTCTAGGGGACTGAGGACCTCAGAAGTCACATAGTGCTCAGAGCCATTTGCCCCCCTGCGGGTCCGGGGATTAGAATAGGCCCGCGGTATTCCTGCCTGTCGTAAGAGGCGACTAAAAGGAGTCCATCCCCCTCACGGGGGTAGTTCGCGCCTGCGTCCGGAGACGGACGGTTCCACGACCTATCATCGTGGTCCTTTTGGTTTTTTCACTTCTCGTTTCTTCCTTCCTTTTGTTGGTTCCTTTCTTTGCTCTTCTCCACCTCACTGTCTTCCTTACTCTTTCCCTTGCCTTCTCCTTGCCTTCTCATTGCCTATTTCTCCTTGCCTTCTCATTGCCTATTTCTCCTTGCCTTCTCATTGCCTTTTTCTCCTTGCCTTCTCATTGCCTTTTTCTCCTTGCCTTCTCATTGCCTTTTTCTCCTTGCCTTCTCATTGCCTTCTTCTCCTTGCCTTCTTATTGCCTTCTTCCCCTTGCTTTCTCATTGCCTTCTTCTCCTTGCCTTCTCTGGTCTCCGCCTCGGCGTTTGAGACAGTCTGTCCTCTTTCTCCCTCTCTCTCTTCTTTTTCCTCTTCTTCCTTCCTCCCTGTGCGTGTCTGAAGGCCGACCCACGCGTTCGCACGCGTAGCCGGTGACGGGGTAACGCGTAAGTCCCCGCCCTGGGTAGACATGTAAGGCACGCGCGTACCCCCTGGTAAAGGCCAGGCCCGGGGAGGGGTGATTGCCTGAGCTGATACCTTCTGACCATGCCGATTGGTCCCTCCGTCTGTTTCTCGGGAGGTGTGACCTGAGGTGTAAACATTCACCTAAGGCGGGAGTGCCCTCTGAGAGGGTCCCCACAAGGAAGGAGCGCGCCATCGGAGACGCTGGCAATCATGGGGGATTCCTCCGCAATGGATTCTACTCCATCTCTTTCGACTTCGACCCAAAAACGGAAACGTGACCAGCCAACAGTGACAAAAGTACTACCGCCTGCCCCACAGTTCCTCGTAGTTTCTCGAACTGAGGACGGAAAGGATTTTTCCTCTGTCAACCCTTTCGTTATTCAGAAGGGCGTAGATGCCATAGCCGGATCTGTCAAATCCTGTACCAGGTTGCGTAACGGCACCTTATTACTGGAAACTGAGAATGCCTTTCAGGCACAAAAACTGCTTCGGGCCACCCTCCTGTACACGTTCCCTGTCCGGGTGGAGGCCCACCGAACTTTGAATTCGTCTCGTGGTGTGGTCTATACTGACTCCCTCGACGGATTGACTGACGAGGAGCTTCAATCATTCCTCGCTGAGCAGGGCGTGACGGCTGTCCATAGGGTCATGAAAAAGGTCAACAATGACCTTGTACCGACCCGGACAATTTTCTTGACCTTCGATAGTGTTAAGCTGCCATCGCGCATCAAGGCGGGCTACGAGGTTATTTCTGTTCGCCCCTATATCCCGACACCTACGCGCTGCTACCAGTGTCAGCGTTTCAATCACACTCGACAGTCTTGTTCCAATGCGGCTAAATGTGTCACCTGTGGCAGGGATGCCCATGAGGGTGACTGTCCACCTCCGTCTCCTCGTTGTGTGAACTGTCAGGGTGCCCATGCAGCATCCTCCCGCGACTGTCCTGTCTATAAGGAAGAACGCTGTATCCAGGAAATTCGGGTCAAAGAGAAAGTGTCCACCTCGGCTGCTCGCAAGCTATTGGCTAGTAGGAAGCCCACGCTGCTCCCAGCGGGGAAATACAGTACTGTCCTCGCCTCTCCTCGGACTACCCGGGAGGTAGCAACCCAGACATGCGATCTGACCTTCAGCACCACGGTCGTCCGTTCGGCCAGTGCTAAGATCGCGCGGTCGACGTCTCCTCATCCTCCCATCACCCCACAGACACGAGCACCTTCTTCAGCTTCTGCTAAAACGAAGACACCGAAGTCAGATGCACGGGCCTTCAAGAAGGAACCATCCCGTGCAGACTTCCTCCGTACCTCGACCTCACAGCCTTCGACCGGTACTTCCACTACACGTCCTTCCAAAAAGGCGCATAGGAAGCACAGTTCTCCTTCCCCGCCGCGGCGCATTTCTTCTCTTGCGCCACCCAGCGGCTGCCGCCCCAGGCCGTCATCCGTTTCGCCTGGCCGCACCGCTGGTCGCCGTACATCTGGCCGTTCACTGGCGGAGGAAGCTCCCCCTCCCGGCCATCCTCCCGAGATGGCCGATGACCCTATAGACCCAATGGACGATGACTGTCCGCCTACTGATAGCGGCGGCAGTGCTCGCTCGAAGCCAGGCCCTAAGCGGCCTTCGAGGTGACCACTTCTCTCATCTTTCTTTTCTTACGATGGCACTTATTCACTGGAATATTCGCAGCATTCGCTCCAACCGAGAGGACTTGAAGTTGCTGCTCCGCTTGCACCGTCCGCTTGTCGTAGCCCTCCAGGAAACGAAGCTACGCCCATGCGATCAAATTGCCTTGGCACACTACACCTCTGTGCGTTTTGACCTACCCCCTGTGGTAGGTATCCCAGCTCATGGAGGGGTTATGTTGCTGGTCCGTGATGATATTTACTACGATCCCATCACGTTGCACACCGGCCTGCAGGCAGTTGCCATCCGCATTACTCTCCCCACTTTTACGTTTTCCTTTTGTACCGTTTACACTCCATCGTCATCTGCCGTTACCAGGGCAGACGTGATGCAACTTATTGCTCAGCTACCTGCACCATTTTTGTTAACTGGAGACTTCAATGCCCACCATCCCCTTTGGGGCTCTCCAGCATCCTGCCCGAGGGGCTCCTTGTTAGCAGACCTTTTCAACCAGCTCGATCTTGTCTGCCTCAATACTGGCGCCCCTACTTTTCTTTCGGACACATCTCACACCTATTCCCATTTAGACCTCTCTATATGTACTCCCCAACTTGCACGCCGGTTTGAGTGGTATGCACTTTCTGATACATATTCGAGCGACCATTTCCCGTGTGTTATCCATCTCCTGCAGCATACTCCCTCTCCGTGCTCCTCTCGTTGGACCATCTCCAAGGCAGACTGGGAGCTCTTCTCTTCCAGGGCTACCTTTCAGGATCAAACCTTCACAAGCTGCGATCGTCAGGTCGCACACCTCACGGAAGTCATTCTCGCTGCTGCTGAATATTCCATCCCTCACCCTACTTCTTCTCCACGTCGCGTACTGGTCCCCTGGTGGACCGCAGCATGTAGAGATGCTTTACGTGCTCGTCGACGTGCTTTACGCACCTTTAAGCGCCACCCTACAGTGGCGAATTGTATTAATTATAAACGATTACGTGCTCAGTGTCGTCGTATTATTAAAGAAAGCAAGAAAGCCAGCTGGGCTGCTTTCACAAGCACCTTCAACAGTTCTACCCCTTCTTCTGTTGTCTGGGGTAGCCTGCGCCGGCTATCTGGCACTAAGGTCCACTCCCCAGTTTCTGGCTTGAAGGTCGCGAATGAAGTCCTTGTGGCCCCTGAGGCTGTCTCCAATGCCTTCGGCCGCTTTTTCGCCGAGGTTTCGAGCTCCGCTCATTACCACCCTGCCTTCCTCCCCCGCAAACAGGCAGAGGAGGCTAGGCCACCTGACTTCCGCTCCTCGAATTGTGAAAGTTATAATGCCCCATTCACCATGCGGGAACTCGAAACCGCACTTGGCCGATCACGGTCCTCCGCTCCAGGGCCTGATTCTATTCATATTCAGATGCTGAAGAACCTTTCTCCTGCGGGTAAAGGTTTTCTTCTTCGTACATACAATCGCATCTGGATTGAGGGACATGTTCCCGCATGCTGGCGCGAGTCTATTGTTGTCCCGATTCCTAAGCCAGGGAAGGACAAGCACTTGCCTTCCAGTTATCGACCTATCTCGCTTACCAGCTGTGTCTGTAAAGTGATGGAGCGAATGGTTAACTCTCGATTGGTTTGGCTGCTCGAGTCTCGACGCCTACTTACCAATGTACAATGTGGATTTCGAAGGCGCCGCTCTGCTGTTGACCATCTGGTTATCTTGTCGACCTTCATTATGAATAACTTCTTGCGGAAGCGCCCGACCGCGGCTGTGTTCTTTGATTTGGAGAAGGCTTACGACACCTGTTGGAGGGCGGGCATTCTCCGCACCATGCATACATGGGGCTTTCGCGGTCGCCTCCCTCTTTTTATTCATTCCTTTTTAATGGATCGACAGTTTCGGGTACGTGTGGGTTCTGTCCTGTCCGACACCTTTCGCCAGGAGAATGGGGTGCCACAGGGCTCAGTTTTGAGCGTCGCTCTCTTCGCCATCGCGATCAATCCAATAATGGATTGCCTCCCAGCTGATGTATCAGGCTCCCTTTTCGTGGACGATTTTACCATCTATTGCAGCGCACAGTGTACACGTGTCCTGGAGCGCTGTCTTCAGCGTTCTCTTGACCGTCTTTACTCCTGGAGTGTCGCCAATGGCTTCCGTTTTTCTGCCGAGAAGACGGTCTGTATTAACTTCTGGCGCTACAAAGAGTTTCTCCCACCGTCCTTACGACTCGGTCCCGTTGCTCTCCCACTCGTGGAGACAATCAAATTTTTAGGCCTTACCTTTGACAGGAAACTTAGCTGGTCTCCACATGTGTCATATTTGGCCGCCCGTTGTACCCGTTCTTTAAATGTCCTCCGTGTTCTCAGTGGTATGTCGTGGGGAGCGGATCGAACCGTCCTACTTCGTCTATATCGGTCGATCGTCCGCTCCAAGCTGGATTATGGGAGCTTCGTATACTCCTCTGCACGGCCATCCATCTTACGCCGCCTCAACTCCATACAACATCGGGGTTTACGACTTGCGATCGGAGCATTTTATACCAGTCCCGTAGAGAGTCTTCATGCTGACGCTGGCGAATTGCCACTCACCTACCGGCGCGATATACTGCTTTGTCGGTATGCCTGTCGGCTACTGTCAATGCCCGACCATCCGTCTTATCGTTCCTTTTTTGACGACTCTCTTGACCTTCAATACGGGTTGTATGTCTCTGCCTTGCTACCCCCTGGAGTTCGCTTTCGTCGCCTCCTTCAACACCTTCATTTTTCACTCCCTGCAACCTTTCGAGTGGGCGAGAGCCGCACGCCACCTTGGCTCCAGGCTCAGGTCCGCGTTCACCTCGACCTCAGCTCGCTCCCAAAAGAGGTCACCCCCGGTTCGGTCTACCACTCCCGTTTTTTGGAACTTCGTTCGAAGTTCAACAACATGACTTTCATTTATACAGATGGCTCTAAGACCAATGACGGGGTCGGGTGTTCCTTTATTGTCGGGGCACAAAGTTTCCAATACCGGCTCCATGGCCATTGTTCGGTCTTCACAGCTGAGCTCTTTGCCCTCTACCAGGCTGTTCTTTACATCCGCCGCCACCGACATTCTGCTTATGTCATCTGCTCAGATTCCCTGAGCGCCATCCAGAGCCTCAGTGATCCGTACCCGGTTCACCCTTTCGTACACCGGATCCAACGCTCTCTTCAGCAGCTGGTGGACGTCGGTACGCCGGTTAGCTTTATGTGGGTTCCTGGCCATGTCGGTATCCCTGGGAACGAAGCTGCAGATGCCGCGGCCAAGGCTGCGGTCCTCCAGCCTCGGACAGCTTCTTGTTGTGTCCCTTCGTCCGATTTTAGCAGGGTCATTTGTCGGCGCGTTGTGTCGCTGTGGCATGCCGATTGGGCTGCACTTACCGACAACAAGCTTCGGGCCTTAAAACCTCTTCCCGTGGCTTGGACGTCCTCCTCACGCCCTTCTCGGCGGGAGGAGGTCTTTTTAGCAAGGTTAAGAATTGGACACTGCCGGTTCAGCCATCGCCATCTGCTGACGGCTGCGCCGGCGCCGTTCTGCCCATGTGGGCACTTGCTGACGGTTAGACACATTTTAATGTCCTGTCCTGATCTTAACACACTGCGCCTCGATCTTAACCTGCCTAATACTTTCGATGCCATTTTAGCGGATGACCCACGAGCAGCTGCTCGTGTTCTTTGTTTTATCAATTTGACACACCTCGCTAAGGACATTTGATGTTTTTTAATCCTATGCCTGTCAGTCTGTCTTTTATTGTGTTTTCCCTTTTAGTTGTTGTTGTCAACTTGTGCCTCGCGGTGCATTCTTAGAGTAGTCAGGGCGCTAATGACCATTGAAGTTGTGCGCCCGAAAACCACAAAAAAAAAAAAAAGAGCCATTTGAACCATTTACCTTTCTTATTTGAAAAATATGTAAGAATCAGCCAACCGGTTGCATAGGTTTTCTATATACCTTGACCAGGTTTCCTCACTTCTAAGGGTGACTTCATCTCAAGGTAAGGTAATTACATGAAGAACATATCAAAGATGCACAGTGATTTCAGAGCTGAGTTGCTCAAGTCATACATTAAAATATAAAACATAATGTTCTTCAAAAGGTCAAGCATTAAAACATAACACCGGTGACGAAACCTGGTGAAGGTATATAGAAAACCTATGCAACCGGTTGGCTGATTTTTACATATTTTTCAAATTTGTGTATAGATTGCTGCAAACGTCAGCCATGTTCAAAGTTGTACCTTTCTTATGTTAATCCACGAATTTGATTCAATTAACATAAAAAGAAAATTGTTAAATACGGTAAATAATGGGCGTACTGCCGATGGCTTGGTCACAGCGATGGTACCACTGTGATGTGATATAAACGCTATTATTTTTTCGAGGTTTCAGAATAAGAGGGGAGACGAGACCTTAAGTTTTTGGGTTTTATTTTCGTTAATTACGCTCCCACACTTACAGGACTGGGAGTGGGGGGTGGTTTATCGTGAACGCAATTGGCATAAAATATTCAAATGTTCAGCCGCTTTTTGAAAGCTCCTGCTCTTCTACCATCATTCTCCACAAATTGGGTTTTTTGTACAACGAGAAAGGTGTTGGCATTTTAAAGTACACTCTGCATCAGGATGATATTTTTTTTAGTAGTCTTAAGAATTTCGATCACCACCTGCTCCCATCTGATATTACGGAGAAATTTTTCTGTGAAAACCTCGCCCTGTACATCCCTCACAAGAAGAATGATCACTTGCTTTTGCTCATATGCACGACTTAAACGCATTTCTTTCCCCCTCATAATCTTTAAGGAGCATCTGATTAATTATTTTTGTTGTACCGGTATGTAATGAATTTCAAAATCACACTCTTGAAGCGCTAACAACCATTGCGTTGGCCTGCTGTTCGTTAGGTACAAATTTAGTAAGAATGAAAGTGTTTTATGATCTGTTACGATATGTATTCCCAGTAAGAACGAAACTTTTGGGTGGAAATGCTGTCTTCTCCTGTGAATATGTACTTCCTCTCCCAGTGAGTGAGTGTACGGATTGCGAATGCGGCAGTGAAATTTACTAAGATTCTGTTAACCTCAGTCAGATCTAATGCATATTGTACGACGGTTTTGAACTTTGTCCATTGATCCTCAACACTATCTGTACTTGAGACAAAACTTTTGTGTTGCTCGTTGAGGATTAAATCTGGATATTTATTTTTGTGGGTGTATATTTCAATTTCCTCAAATCTTAAGAAACCGTCCCTTACGAGCACTATGCAGGATGTCTAAATTGTGTTCAATGTTGGTGACTGAGTGCTTTGAGGCGATGGACATCAGACAACTGAGCGGATCGCGGCACAACACCGAAATGGCGGGAACAACGGATAATTTTGATAAGTACAGATTTTAACCTCGACATCTACAGATTTTAAGTATTTTTGGAGATAAGTTAATCAAAAAATCTACTGAATACAGCATGTGCAAATGGAATGTAACAAATGTTCCATACGCCACCTGTTGGTAATAGTGTTATAATTAATATAAATGACGTGCATTCTGCCAACCAATTTTGTGACGCAGCATGAGAGTTGATGGATTTGGACGGGTTACTCCTGTAACTGAAATATCAGGTACGTTCTGGTACATTTGATGTTGATTAGATAGGATGAAAAAGATTTGCTTTCGTGAAATAGTAAATTAGTATAATTATCGTTACAGATCTGAAGATTGTTCTGGATGAACATAAACCGCTCATATGAATAAAAAAAATTTGCATTCAAGACGGATTATAAGTAACATTATACAATCACTGATTGCTGCTATCCCATCAGACAGTCTGGTTTTGCAAACTTCTTTACCGTTACTAAGTCATCCAGACAAGCTCCTGCTGTTCAGGTATTCCGTCAGACTGCAGAGATGAGGAAGCTCAATTTCTTCTCGTGTAATGAGGAAGCCTGCAACCTTCCATTCTCCACATGGGAACTGGAATCGGCTTTATCTGCAGCCAGACACACTGCTCCAGGACCTGATGATACCCACTATACTGTGCTTAGTCATCTGTGCCCTCAAGCGAAAGGTCAGTTCCTCTCCTGTTTCAATTAGATCTGGTTTGAAGGACAGTACCCCACGACTTGCAAGGAGGCAATATTAATTCCATTCTGGAAACCAGACAAGGACTATAGCGCCCCTAAGTTATCGGAGTGTCACCCTTACCAGCTGTACAGGTAAGACTGTTGAGCGCATGGTCAACCGCCGCCTCGCCTGGCTGCTAGAGTACTGAAGCCACCTGGGCCGCTCCCAGTGCGGTTTCGGACGCTATCATTCCACTTTTGACAACTTAATTCTACTGGAGACGGCGATACAGGAGTCCTCTTCAGGCCAAAACCATTTAGTTTTTTTACCTCGAAAAAGCATACGACATACTTGGAGATACATCATTCGCCAACTTCATGAATGGGAAGTACGTGGACGCCTGCCGCTTCTGATCCAATCCTTTCTCGAGGACCGGCGTTTCCGTTATCGCATTGGTGATGCCATGTCTGATTGGCATGTTCAGGAGAATGGGGTGCCCCAGTGGCACAGTTTGCCATCGCTATCAATGGCATTTCCTCTGCAGTCAGGATCCCTGTCAAATGCTCTGTTTGTGGATGACTTTGCAATCTTCTTCTTTCTCTGATATTACGGCGACGACGAGGCGCTAAAGCTGACCATTAGGAGGCTAGGAGGCTGGAAACCTTGTGTGTGTGTGTGTGTGTGTGTGTGTGTGTGTGTGTGTGTGTGTGTGTGTGTGTGTGTGTGTGTGTGTGTATAAAGGGCTTCCGGTTGTTGAACATTTTGAAATGCCCTGGCGGAAAAGACTATGGCAGCGTGGTCTACGGATCCGCCAGTCCTTCCTACCTCCGGATGTTAGATGCTGTCCACCGTGAGGGCATTCGGATATCGACTGGAGCCTTTCGGACCAGCCTAGAGGCTGGCGACGTGTCCTTTGGGCTCGACAGGCGCTGAAACTTTCAGCGTTACCTCAATCATTGGCATTTAGTTCAGTGATCCAACCCACCTTCGAACGACTGTTCTGGAATCGGCCCCAAGCGACCCAGCCATTTGGTATAGATACTACAGACTGTCTAAACGATCTGGATCTGTCTGGGATGCAACGAAGTGCAGTGTTGGTGTCTTCAGAGGCCCAAAGTTATTTTAAGCTTGACACGGTACACGAAAAGTTGTACTCCAGACTTGGTTGTTAAAACTTTGTTTTCGTCTATTTTAAGTATGTACCATAGTTTTATAGTTATTTATACAGATGGATCCCAGCAGGGGAATGCTCTCGTTTGTTCTGTGGTTTTCCCTGGTAGGGTTTTTAAAGTGAGTATTCCAGGAAAATTTACAAATTCTGATGTGGAGTTATATGGCATTCTGATCGCACTGGAGAGGGTTCAGACATCACCGTACGAGTTTTGTTATCTCTTGCGACTGTCTTGGTGCACTGCAGGCACTACACCAAATGAATCCGGTAGACCCGCTGATGCAGCTCGTCCGTGACTCCTTACAGCGGCTCCAATACTGTGGCAAGGGGTGGTGTTTTGCTGCGCACCTGGCCACATTGGGATACAGGGTAATGATATCTGCTGACCATGCTGTCGACCGCCCCCTCGACCCAAATGATGATCCATCATTAAAATGTATTTGAATCTTTCTTCTCTCTCTCTCTCTCTCTCTCTCTCTCTCTCTCTCTCTCTCTCTCGTTTTTAGCGACAGTGACGCGTTTACACTTGATAGTCTTCATTGTGACATTGTGACTTCTGACCCATTTCCCATAACTTTAGTTTTGGAGAGGGCCGTCTCCAAAACTTCATTTGGTTTAATAAATCAAGGCTTCTCAGATTACTTCTTGTGCTTGTGGCAAGTTGTGGCCATTGATTTTGCACTCTATCCCCGACATATGTTGGAAGCTTTGACTTTACATCCCTTTGTTTTTTCTCGAGACCAAAATTTGAGAATGCCGTTTCAAATTCTTCGCGTTCGGAACAATTTTCGGATACACTGTCTCATATGTGCTTAACACTTCGTGTGGCTAACGCACGTGTCTATTTTAGCTTGTTTGGTTTAATGTCTCTGAAATGTTTGAACTGTTTGATAAAAGGCACAGGATGTAATCCTGATTGGGTTCATTGTCCTCAAAATTCCATTATCTAAAATTGAGGCCCATTATCACTGTTACTCTCTCGTTTGATGCTGCGTTAACCTCTGCAGTAGACGCTCTCCATTTATTCCGTTCGACCCTTCGCCGCAGTCTCTGACTAGGCGGCGGGTTTCGTGTGCTTCAGTAACCACTACCGCTCACCCACCCAGAAACTCTATTGACCATTTTCGCCGCGCACGCTATTGCACATTGTTGCTGTCAGCTATATTATATTCAAACGTGTACTCGTCCTCGTCCTTCACAATAGGTACGGTGGTACTTTGTATCGACGATATTGCACAACCTAGCCACTTTCCTCTTTCACGTAGATAATCGCTATTATTTGCACGGCTTCACTGCTGGACGACCGTGTTGATAACATGCTTAAACAGTGTCTTTCCTAGAATTTGGCACTTTGATCGACTAATACCTTCAAAGTTCAGTTGACGCTTTTTAATACTTGGTCCCACTTCTGCAAATGTTTGGCCCTGGTAGAGATCTTTTGATGTGGTGTTCAGTCATTCGTTCTCTGAGTGGTATGTTCTTATCACGAAGTCAGGAGATTAGCCAGTTGTTGCATTTCTAGTACAACGCACGAGTCATACGTAGTGCCCTTTAAGGCTGTGAAGCTGCATTGAGCTCTGAAATACTAGTATTAACGTTTGTCAATTAGGAAATTTGTTGGGTATATCTTAGATGAGTTGTCTATAAACATATTGTCCAACGTAGTGTTTGGAGATAGTTATGTGGTTTAGTTTTAAATATATATTTACTGTTCATTAAGATTTTCAGTTCAGCGGGAAGGGGGTGGAAAGCAGCAGGCATAGCGTCTCTGCAGCGCACACAGTTCACATAATTCCTCTGTTTAGTGCCACACACGTTGATGGCAGAGTTCTGTTACCAAAGATCTAGTCTCTAGGCACACGACATATTAGGGAAAATAGGTGTTGGGAAGCAGTAGCAAATATTCTCAGCTGACTAAACTATTTGCAACGGGAGGTTCACGGGCTCTCTCTGTACACGACTCTAACCTCCCTACGAAGCAGTGAAAACGGTTTAAGAGGAGAGTTCCCGCAGGACATAGTCCTATGTGACAGTAGGTAGTGTGCAGAAGCAGAATAAGCTACCTCTCTGACCTCTTAATCTCCAGAGATGCTGAGCTGACACACTCCTCAGTCCAATAAATGTGACGTTCCCAGCGTGATTTGCACTGTAAGTGAATGCCTAAGAACCTGATGCTATCAAATCTCTATCTGAATAACCAGCAGTGTCACTGAGTGTTCTGTTTGGCTTTTCGTGACCAGATGTACATTGCTTACGTTGGCAGGAAGGGAATTGACAAACCTGCTACAGAATGTTGGTGGAAATGTAGTTGGTGATTGTTTGACGGATATTCTGTTACAATGATGGCGTCATCTGCAAATATGGTAAATTTCTGCTGTACACACACCATTCACAACTGCAGGCAGATCTCAGTACACATCACAGTCGCTGAAGGATCCAGGAGGATAGAAGAATGTTTTTGTACCCAAACACTACAGTCTGTCTTACTAAATGACTAATCCGGTTCATGACACAGTACCAGATGCACGTAGCCTATATAACTGCTTTCTTTGATTTTTCACTATTTCATACAAATATGGAGTGAATTTAAATTCCTGTCATAATTTAGTACTTAGGAGGTATAACCTTATGACAAAAGTTTAACATCGTGGTACGAGATGTATATAGAAAATTTATATTAAATGTTTCATAATGAGAGCTTGAAATTGTTTAAAGATTTTTGGAAATCACAAACCTTTCCTACAGTTGGGCATTTGCAAAGCAGTCAATCTGAAACTGTTCTATACGTTAGTCTGTCTCTAAAGGTACTGAAGACGATTGATGTGGAAGATACTTCTTGTGCACCGTAATTTGAGAATATTTTTATGATCTGGTTGTTCGTCACTCGTGCCTGAAATTCTTACCCAGATGTACTTTTGTAGCCATAAATATTATTATTCCTTAAGTTATAGGTCACTCTTACAATTGTACTTCATAGATAAGCAACTGATACATGTATTTGCAGAAATATGTGCCATTTTCCCGAAGATGAGATGGAAACCGTGAGGGGCTGGATATTATCAGTCTTCTCACTGTGTATAAATATTACTCACAATCCAGTAACTGCGTTTATACAATTTTGATGTATTTTAGAATGTAAGATTCAACTAACACTAATTGGCACGCCAGGTAACTACGTACTGTGCCTAATGTTGAAGTATGAGAAGACTTGTACATTGTCTTTTAGTGTCTCTTCGGCTGAAGTTGGAACAGCTGGTTAATCGGCTGAAGTTGGAACAGCTGGTTAATCGGCTGAAGTTGGAACAGCTGGTTAATCGGCTGAAGTTGGAACAGCTGGTTAATCGGCTGAAGTTGGAACAGCTGGTTAATCGGCTGAAGTTGGAACAGCTGGTTAATCGGCTGAAGTTGGAACAGCTGGTTAATCGGCTGAAGTTGGAACAGCTGGTTAATCGGCTGAAGTTGGAACAGCTGGTTAATCGGCTGAAGTGGGAACAGCTGGTTAATCGGCTGAAGTGGGAACAGCTGGTTAATCGGCTGAAGTTGGAACAGCTGGTTAATCGGCTGAAGTTGGAACAGCTGGTTAATCGGCTGAAGTTGGAACAGCTGGTTAATCGTTCATTCTGTGTTAGTAGATTTGATTAGTTGTGGTTCTCACACGATACAGTATGGTCCTGCAGTGAAAGGACGAAATCTTCGTCCTTGAGTTACACTAGGTATGGAACTATCATATACTGTACTGATCTTCCCTTTGTCTTTGATACAGAATATGTTGCACATGTGTGGCTTCCTGTGTGGGCTGATACTTTAATCTGTACATCACATCTCGTGCAACATGGTACACATTTGTAAGTGGACGATGTTTTCTTTTACATCTTTTAGAAAATGTTTATATGAGAGCTCAGAGCCTCGAAATAAGATTGTGAAACTTAGATATAAAAATTGATGAAGGTGTAAGCACAGTTGGGAATTTAATGAGCTTGTAAATGATTGTCATTACGTCTTTAAATTTTATTTGTAGAAAACTTACTTTAAGATAATTTAGAAACTCACAGAATAATTTCTGGAAAGTTATATTTAGTTCCTGTTATGTAACCTGTGTATACAGGCAGTTACTGTACTTTTTGTTATCCGCACACATTACTACAGCTGCCACAATGGCAGTACTTTCTCCTCCAAAATGTCTCTAGACACACTACTTGTAATATCCCTCAACATTATTTCTGTGTGATGCTTTTTCCACGTAATGACAATCTGAGTTTGTAACACTGTGTAAGAGGGGCGTTCAGTAAGCAATGCGACACATTTTTCTCAGCCAATGTCAGTTCCAGAAATTCACAATTTGTTGTGGGCATGATGAAACTGTAGGGACCGAAGTAGGAATATTCCGCGGATTTCCGATAAGTGACAGCACTGTACGTAGCCTCCGAGGAGAGACCTGCCGAGTTTTCGGTGCAAAACCAGACCGTCGCGGATATTCGCGGGCGCTGGAGAACATCTACGGAGACCTGGTAGTGGCAGAAAGCACAGGTGCCAATCCTGAGATCCGCCGGTCACGTTGGATGACTCCTCGCTGCTACACCCGCCCACCAGTAGGGGGTGTGCCGTGCTGGCTTCCTCGCCGCCCAACTCAGGACCGTAAAGGGCATCGAAGTGCCGAGTTGTCTCAGCGTTACTAGGCTGATGGTGATGAATTTTCGTCGAAACGTGGGTGCGTCACTTCGAACCAGAAACAAAACTGCAATACGTGGGTGGCGCCATACCATCTCTTCCGAAGACAAAGTTCGAAGCCACATCCTGGCCCACTAAAGTCACAGTGGCGGTCTTCTGAGACTGTGAAGGTGTTGCTATGTTCGGTTACCTCCGTCACTGTGTGAAGGTCATCTCTGAAGTGTGTTGCGCCACCGTGAGGAAGCTGAAGGAACGACTCCAGCGCGTTCGTCGCCACATAAATGGAAATGAACACCTTCTCCGTGGCATCGCAAGACCTCGAACGAGTCTACACACTCCAGACGAGCGTAGAAAACTTCATCGGCACAAACAGATGGAAGCCAGACGGTGCGAGATCCAGACTGTCGGATGGCTCAGGAAGATCTGTCCACTGAAGATCTGTCCACTGAAGATCTGTCCACTGAAGATCTGTCCACTGAAGATCTGTCCACTGAAGATCTGTCCCTGCAGGTAGGCTGTTGGTGCAACGAGACGTCGACCAGCAGAGCGGAGTGGTGGTGTCGCGTGGGCGTGAGAGCCCTACCAGCGAGGTCGTGGCACTGAACGGAAGTTACGTTGAAAAGTAAGGTTTTGTAGGCAGAATCGCAGGGAATAATATGGTGTATTGAAATCCTGAATGAAACCAACCCGCTTTAAAAAAAAATTGTTGCATTACTTACTGAACGCCCCTCCCATATTTCAGTATTTCATACAGTCTGATTGCAATTTAGTAATCTGAAATATATTATTTTGTGTATTAGGATCAGGTCAAACAACCTGCAGAGTTATTTCATCTGTACTCGACGTTAAGAAAATACTTCTAATACTAGTATTTATCTTTTAGCTGTGGTGTACCCTGTAGTGACTACAGAGGCCTTTAAATCGTAAATTTCATTGTGTTCTAAAAATTACTGTTCAAACGATTCAGTAAATGTAACAGCACAAGTATCTGGTACCTTGGAGGTATTCAGTTTTGTAATGTTGCCTGTAATGCAACAACGTACCCATTGTTGAGTTGTATCATGACCAGAGACTGTTCTTGCAGTATTAGAGAACATGGTATTGTCAACATGTTGCCTCGGCATAAATTTAATACTGTATGATTTACATATGACATATCTTTGTTCTGTTTGTCAAATAGTATTTGACCATTTTAAAAAAGTTGTATCTGTCTCGCTGTCTGCTCACTACTAGAGACGTCTGGCATTGTTTCCTCTTCCTTGTCAGGCGTATTCTGTTTCCTTTCCTGTCGGTCTCTCTTGGCCAACTCTTGATTTTTTCGACCCCGACGGTATTAGGTTGCGAGGCCGGAGGGTGTCTTTCATTTTCTTTATTTAATCTTCTCTCTGATGGGGAGGACGACCTCCTCAGGCATTGTAGTAGTAGTAGTAGTAGTAGTAGTAGTAGTAGTAGTAGTAGTAGTAGTAGTAGTAGTATTTTGAATCTCCACAATGTATGTGGGGAACTTTCGGCAATGCTTGTATCTGAACATTGTGAAGACTGTGCTGTTGACGAGCATTATTAAATTTGTCACCGTCAGCCCATCAGCTGGTAGTAAAGGGAGCAACTCAGAAGTGGCTGTGATTCTGAAGGTTTCATCCTGGCTGGCTGCCTGCAATGCTACAGCTCCTAAAATACTGGGTGTATACACGGCAGAGATCCTACCATTACATACTCAGTCGCAGGAGTTCTGCATTTGGAACACAACGTGATGCATGGTTGGAGACGTTTCTCTGCAACAAAAGTGAATGTATGGAAGGCTTCTTTCGCCGTCCTGCCTAAAGGAAGCGTCCTTGACCGTGGGAACTTGCTGCTCTTGGAGATGTCCTCACCAAAAGTAGTGGGAATATTGGAAACCTATTGCTGCCATTAGTAGAGAGACAATCCTGGAGAGGAGCACGGCACTGAAGTGCCCTTCGTGGCAAGTGAACAAACGATTGTGACACAAAGCAGGCTGCCGTTGAAAATTCCGGTGACGTTATGCTAGAGGCTGGACATTCCTGACGGACATGAAAGTAAGTTTGGAGGTGCCAGATGTTTTGAGAAGATTGAAGTGACAATGAGGACAGGGCACTGTGCTGGAGCCAAGTACGACGTACTTCATCCCAAAACAATACCTTCTTAATAAGCAGTCTCCCAGACGCTACTTTAAGAGTCGGGTCTTTCATCCAGACCTCACGGATGTCTGCCCTGAGCCCATCATTTGTATTTTGGTGTCCGCTACTGGGAGAAAGACCATTGTCATTCTGGACAAATGTTTTGCTAGTCTGCTAATGGGAAGACACGAGGTCTAGAGCTTCGCCAGATGCCTTCACCTGCACCCTACACGGGCAACGAACGTCAGCTGCCTGCAGGGCAACCAAGTTCCACAAGTCTGTCTGGCGTCAGAAGCCCTGCTTGCAGAGCAGCCACGTACGTGCCTCACCGTCCCCAAAACGCGTACCTCAGTATTGTAGAAGCCAGGACACCAGCGTACGGAGGGCACTTCACGAATGCCGCAGACTGCAAGTCGTGGATTCTACGTCACGCGTCGACGCTGTAGTTACTTCGAGGCGTCCGGACTAGTATTGCGCTGGATGCGATGTTACGCAGAAGCAGTGGCTATCACTTGTGTCCGGTATGGAAGGAGCCAGCTCAGAAGAAATGCGGTGCCAGATGCCAGCCTTAGCCCAGCACCTCAAACGTGCGATTCCCTTCTCAATGTTTCAACACAGCCGGTGAGATCTGGTTGGGTTGGTTGTGTGTGCACAACACATGAAGTAGCTCTGGCCTTCCTTTCACTTTAGATATACTTTACATGGTATTCAACTTTGTTTCTGTTCTGCAGCTTAATTTTTTCTCATTGTAAACTGTAATACGTTCAGCCAAAAAAATTGTTATATATTTGTGGTTTGAGCATCATTTCCCACTTCCGTTTAGCAACAATATGCTGCAGAGAGGCTGTGGATTTCCAACTGACTCACACGATGCATTGTATTTTAAATGAAAATAAATGAAATAGTTACCATCTCAAATAACGGACCGTGTTTGTATGTAATGTGCCAGTTAAATGGTGTGGATAAATGATAGTTATTTGTTGTATTTTAGCTGCCAATTAAGTATGAATATTTTACCGATAACAGACAGGCAGCATATCATGACTTCAGAATCTATCAAAAAAGAACGATGGTCATTTTGGCCATTTATTTAGTAACAAATACCACACCATTCATGCTCATGGCTCATTTTCAGTGGTGTTAAATAAATTTAATATAAATTAAGAAATCTGTTGTAAAATTGCCGCACCGTGCTGTTACATTTTTTTACGTTAATGAGCATTTGGCTTGGTGTGGAAATTTTGCAACGAAATGTGTCCACGCAGTTTGAGATGGAAATTTTAAGGTAGATTAATTATAAGTTTTTTATCGTTAATTTGTGGTTCCAGACATTTCCTCGGCCTATGATAGTTTATGTCGCCTCTTTAATACAGTAATTGCTGAAAGATGATTTTATGACTGCAGAGATGCCATAATGCTTTTTTATAATGTGGAAATCTAGGCACATATTCATAGAAACTTTAAAGCCTAGTTTTCCACTCAATCTTTTTAAATCATTAAAACTGTTTTGGAATCTGGAACTTACCTACAGTATTTGTCTTGCTATTTGTAGCACTGCACTTAAAGTGAATAATGTAAGATGACTAGCCACTTCCAATGCCCAGGGCATTTGTAAGTTTCCAGACATGGGTTCATTAATGAAACTTGGCGGATAAAGTTTGCTCCAGAATCTCTCTGTAATAGGAACTGTGCGACACCCTGGCTTTCTTAGTGACCAGATGGGTGGCACGTGTTGAGGGGAGGCTACTGAGCCTCAGTAAGTGTCCTTCATGTCTAGTTTGCACATCATTCCTCTTGCTACACGTGTTATCAATATTACTACACAAAAAGAAATGGTATATTTTGTGTAGTTTCTTTTTATGATGCTAGTTGGTAAATTGGATACTTTACAAGCTGCTTGTTTGCAGTAAAGTTTATTTTGATGCCAATATAGTGAACCAAGTTTGTGTAAACGCTTTGTAAATTTTTGAAACTTTGTTTTTAAATTAGTTTGTTACCTGGCGGTGAAAAACTGCTTGCACTTAAGCTTTGCTTCCGTCTTACTTTATGGATATAAATTTGCAGTAATTCAAATACATCGTTATTCTGTAATGTCCATACGATTGTTTAGATATGTTTGTAGAAATGTTACCCCAGGCAGTAGTTCAGTTATTGACAGTCATATTTCCTTATAAATAGTTTTACAGTCATATTTCCTTATAAATAGTTTTACAGTGACGAAGAATGTGAATGAAACAATTAGGTAATAATACAACAGACTGTTCATAAACATTTTCAGAGTGCTTATGCTGTTACATGTAATGCATGTTACCCTTATTCTGTTAAGACAAACTTTGTTGTTCGCAAGTTACTATAATTGGTGTACATATGATTATCACGAAGATGTTGATATTGTTATTATAGTGATATTTCCATGTTCCTGTTCACATGTGAAAATTCAGTACCTTATAGTCCAGCTGCTGTAAATGTGCCAGGAAATTGCCCACTGTTTAGACTCTAACTGCCGTCTATAAGACGGCGTCAAACTTCTGACTGCTTTGCAAATGAGTTAATGCGCTAAATATTTCACTTGCAGCATAATTTCAAACTTTTGCTAAACTTTTTCCTGCTTACGAGATTGAAGTTTATCTGAAGTCTGTAAGTGCACTCACCTTGAGATGCTCGACGAATAAAGTCGCACGCGAGGAGTCGCGCTGCCTCGACAGTTCCCAGCTGTCCACACTAGCAGACATCTGCTCGGTAAGACGTACAATCGTATGTTAAACATTTAGTGTCTTTTTGCGTTAAAGCAGTCAATAACTACACGAAATATTGAAAACCGAATTTTTATAGTTGCTGTAAGGCATTAATTAGGCAACTTGCAACTGGTACCGGGTTCCCAGATAGTCCCTGGATGTTAAACTCAGTCGCCAGTATCCCTGAGTACAAGTTACCTTGGTCAGTTACCGGAACAGTGTTAGTTTAATAAGTGACGATGTCATTCGTTCTTCTGAAAGTGAACTCCGTGCCTACAAAGTTAGTTTCACGATACTGTCCGACTGTATAGTGTCTTTTTTAACAGTCTTGAGTTAGTCAGGGCATCTCCATCTGTTCTCTTGCCTGTTTTTACTAGACTAGAAATTTCTCAATCAGATGAATGCATGTCCCCTCTATGCACGTTTCTTACTTTACTTCTCTAATTTTTGGGTACATGAATGTTGATTGTGCACACGGTTATTGGGTGATCAGAAATCAGTAACTCAGTCTATTAATTAATGGCTAATGACAAAGCAGTTCACTGTTGCGGAAGGTCCTTCAATCTCCTACATCGCATCTTTACTTACACATGCCTTTTTTCTGATAATGCGCGCTGCAATACGGCACACAAAGTATACAGTGTGTCTGTTAACTGTTGTACTTGAGTATCAACTCGCTCCTCAAGATCAGCAGTGTAGCTGAGGTGGTCTGTTGCGTATGTCCGATTTTTAGTGGGTACAGGTCTCTGAACACGTTCGTGTGGACTCCGACAATCCAAACCCAACAAATACCATACCGTCAAAGGGGGTGGTGGGTTCCATAAGACGTGGGGTAGTTACTTCCGTAAGTTGTTCCTCCGTGATTTAATTGGGGGATGGGACTGTGAGCTGCAGTAGGTTTGATTTAGCGGTTTTCTCCCATAGGTTGGTTGCGCCGCAAAGTTCTCCCCCCCCCCCCCCCCCCCCAGTCAGTCTTATGACTGGTGTGATGCGGCCCGACACGAATTCCTCTGAATTCCTCTCCTGTGCCAAACTCATCTCAAAGTAGCACTTGCAACCTAACTCCTCTATTTGCTGCATGTATTCCAATCTCTTCCTCTACAGTTTTTGCCCTCTACAGCTCTCTCCAGTACCATGGAAGTCATTCCCTCATGTCTTAGCAGATGTCCTGTCATCCTGTCCCTTCTCCTTACCAGTGTTTCCCACATATTCCTTTCCTCTCCGATTCTGCGTAGAACCTCCTCATTCCTTCCCTTATCAGTCCACCTAATTTTCAACATTCGTCTCAAATGCTTCGATTCTCTTCTGTTCCGGTTTTCGCACATTCCACGTTTCACTTCCACACAATGCTGTACATTCTCAGAAATTTCTTCCTCAAATTAAGGCCGATATTTGATATTAGTGGACTTCTCTTGGCCAGGAATGCCCTTTTGCCATTGCTACTCTTTTGATGTCCGCCTTGCTCCGTCCTGTGCCTAGGTAGCAGAACTCCTTAACTTCATCTACTTCGCGACCAGCAGTCGTGATATTAAGTTCCTCGCTGTTCTCAGTTCTACTGCTTCTCATTTCCTTAGTCTTTCTACGATTTACTCTCTGTCCATACTCTGTACTCACAACACTTCATTTAGCAGATCATGTAATTCTTCTTCACTTTCACTCAGGATAGCAATGTCATCAGCGAATCGTATCATTGATATCCTTTCACCTTGAATTTTAATTCCACTTCTGGACCTTTCTTTTATTCCCATAATTCCTTCCTCGATGTACAGATTGAGCAGTAGGGGCCCTTTTAATATGAGCACTTCGTTCTTGGCCGTCCACTCTTATTATTCCCTCTTGGCTATTGTACATGACAAGTTTCTCCCTATAGCCTACCCCTATTTTTCTCAGAATTTCGAACATCTTGCACCATTTTACATTGTCGAACGACTTTTTCTAGGTCGACAAATCCTGTGAACGTATCTCGATTTTTCTTTAGTCTTGTTTGCATTATTAACCGCAACGTCAGAATTACCTCTCCCGTGCCTTTTACAGGAAAAGCCAAACTGATCGTCATCTAGCGCATCCTCAATTTTCTTTTTCTTTCTTTTGTATATTATTCTTGTCAGCAACTTAGATGCAGCAGCTGTTAAGCAGATTGTGCCGTAAATCTCGCACTTGTCAGCTTTTACAGTCTTCGGAATTGTGTGGATGATGCTTTTCCGGAAGTCAGCTGGTATGTCGCTACTCGTACATTCAACGTACCAACGTGAATAGTCGTTTTGCTGCTACTTACCCCAACGATTTTAGAAATTCTGATGGAATGTTATCTATACCTTCTGACTTACTTGATGTTAAGTCCTTCAAAGCTCTTCTAAATTCTAATATGGGGGTCCCCTATCCCTTCTAAATCGGCTCCTGTTTCTTCTTCTATCACGTCGAACAAATTTTCTCCCCCATAGAGGCTTTCAATGTATTCTTTCCACCTATCCGCTCTCTCGTCTGCATTTAACAGTAGAATTCCCGTTGCACTCAATGTTATCACCGTTGCTTTTAATGTCACGGAAGGTTGTTTTGACTTCCCTGTCGCAAGGTAGTGGAAGTTTGAGTACTGCTACATGTTTGCACGCTTCCATTCTTTAATTATTCCTCTTAATTATTGGGACTGCCTTATTTTCAATTGTAAAGGTACTGAAACTGCTGGTGTATTTCTCTACAATATTTCTAAATATTTTAGATGTGGCTATTTAGAGTTATTGCTGTAGTCATATTCATTTTCCGTGTTGGGTTAAACGTACTAAGCGTACCGGTGGAAAGCTGTTTCATATTCTCTCACAGTGGAACACAACGGAGTTTTGTAACAGGACGCTCTCGACTTTACAATCGTAAACAAAAATTCGGTCGCGGTGAATGTCTGTACACCACAACAGAACAACCCACAGAAACCGCAGCCTTGCTGGCGGATGTGGTCTGCCCGACTCGTGGAGCACTTGATTGCAGCTCATCGCTGTTTTCACCTTTTAATAGAACTGTCGAATCATCAGCAAACGGGATACCTTTCCGTGCTTCTACACTTAGGTCCAGTGTGTTGAGCTGCTTTGCACTTTGATCACAATTACGTGCTCCACTGTTTGCTGATGACGCAGTGGCACCCAGAAAAGTACATCTACATTTATACTCTGCAAGCCACCCAACGGTGTGTGGCGGAGGACACTTTACGTGTCACTGTCATTGCCTTCCTTTCCTGTTCCAGTCGCGTATGGTTCGCGGGAAAAACGACTGCCGGAAAGCCTCCTTGCGCGCTCGAATCTCTCCAATTTTACATTCGTGATCGTATATGTAGGGGGAAGCAATATATTAGATACCTCATCCAGAAAAGCACCCTCTCGAAACCTACACCGCGATTCAGAGCGCCTCTCTTGCAGTGTCTGGTACTCGAGTTTGCTAAACATCTCCGTAACGCTATCACGCTCACCAAATAACCCTGTGACGAAACGCGCCGCTCTTCTTTGGATCTTCTCTATCAGCCCGACCTGGTACGGATCCCACAGTGATGAGCAATTCTCAAGTATAGGTCGAACGAGTGTTTTGTAAGCCACCATCATTTGTTGATGGACTATATTTTCTAAGGACTCTTCCAATGAATCTCAACCTGGTACCCGCCTTACCAACAATTCTATATGATCATTCCACTTCAGATCATTCCGTACGCATACTCCCAGATATTTTACAGAAAAACTGCTAGCAGTGTTTGTCCCGCTATCATATAATCATACAGTAAAAGATCCTTCTTTCTGTGTATTCGCAATACATTACATATGTCTATGTTAAGGGTCAGTTGCCAATCCCTGCACCAAGTGCCTATGCGCTGCAGATATTCCTGCATTTCGCTACAATTTTTTAATGCTGCAACTTCTCTGTATACTACAGCATCATACGCGAAAAGCCGCATGGAACTTTAGACACTATCTACTAGGATATATATATATATATATATATATATATATTATATATATAAAATATATAATATATAGGAAAATCAATGGTCCCATTGCACTACCCTTTGGCACGCCAGAGGTTGCTTTAACGTCTGTAGACATCTCTCCATTGAGAACAACATGCTGTGTTCTGTTTGCTAAAAACTCCTTCAATCCGGCCACACAGCTGGTCTGATATTCCGCAGGCTCTTACTTTGTCAGGCGACAGTGCGGAATTGTATCGAACGTCTTCCGGAAGTCGAGGAAAATGGCATCTACCTGGGAGCCTGTATCTAATATTTACTGGGTCTCATGAACAACTAAAGCGAGTTGTCTCACACGATCGCTGTTTCCGGAATCTATGTTGATTCCTACAGAATAGGTTCTGGGTTCCCAGAAATGTCATGATACGCGAGCAAAAACATGTTCTAAAATTCCACAACAGATCGACGTCGGAGATATAGGCGTATAGTTTTACCCATCTGCTCGAAGACCCTTCTTGAAAACTGGAACTACCTGTGCTCTTTTCCAATCATTTGGAAGCTTCCGTTCTTCTAGAGACTTGCGGTACACGGCTGTTAGAGCACGCGAAAGAACTTTCCCCCCTTCTGTGTAGAATCGAATTGGTATCCCGTCAGGTCCAGTGGACTTTCCTCGGAGTCATTTCAGTTGCTTTTCTATTCCTTGGACACGTACTTCGATGTCAGCCATGTTGTCGTTTGTGCGAGGATTTAGAGAAGGAACTGGAGTGCGGTCTTCCTCTGTGAAACAGCTTTGGAAGGGACTCCATGAGGACACATGTTGACTCTGCATTTTTTCTACGTGTAGAGCAAGCTGCCATTCATGACACCAAATACAGTTTCAGTGTAAGTTAATGCAGATGAGTAAGAGACACAAGCCAGTAACGTTGCAATAACATATCAGTACTGTGACGCTCGACACAATCTACATCCACACGAGTAATCTGCAGTTCAAAACGAAGTGCGATGCAGAGGGTTCATGGACCCAGCTTCGCGCTCTCTTCCGTTCCACTCGCGAACAGCGCGCGGGGCTCGCGAACACTTGAGTCGCGTCGTGCGAGCTCTGGGTGCCACACTCCAGTAGAATACTGGTGACCAAAGTCTCATCAGAAGATCTCACAGCATCGGAAAAGGCCTTTGTTGTAACGATCGCCACGCCAATTCGCGTATCATATCCGTGAAAGTGTCTCCCCTACTTGGCGATAATACAGAACGAGCGGCCCTTCTTCCAACTTACTGTTGTCCTCCGTCACTCCTATCTGATGCGGATCCCACACCTGGGGGACAAGCTTCTTGTGTACACTCGTCTCTTGTAGAAGCCGTGGCTCTCTCAAAGTGTTCTGTCGAAAATCGCAGTCGTCGGTTTGGTTTCCTCACAATATTCTGTATGATCGTTCCAGTTTTATTATGCCGTAGTTGTAATTTCTAGCTATTAAACTGAATTGACAGCCTTTACGTCGACGCATTGTGAATCCGAAATTTAGCGGATATCTTCTCGTTCACATGTGGATGCTCTCAGTTCTCTTTGCGTCATACAGATATCTTCTCTAAACCATTTTGCAATTCGTTTTTGATCGACTGACGACTTTACACGACGGTGAATGAATGACTGAATCGTTGGCTAACAGTATAGGACTGCTCAGATTGTCCCCTAAATCGTTTGTGTAGATCAGGAACAGCAGAGGGTCTATAACGCTCCCTTGGAGATCACTGGATATTACTTCTGTTTTACTAGATGACTTTCCGTAGATTATTAAGATCTCTGACCTCTGACAGGCAATTGACTCCAGCGAACAACTAAGACGATAATACATAGTTACGCAATTTTATTAAAAGTCCCGTCTGAGGAAGTGTGTCGAAAGCCTGGAAATCTAAAAACGTGGAATCAGTTTGAGGTCCCCCTGTAGACAGCACTCACTACTTTGCGGTACTAAAGAGTTAGTTGTGTTGCGCTGCTTCACGACAAAGATGTCTGAACTGGTGTTGACTGTGTGTCAACAAGTAGCTTTCCTCGAGATAATTGATGTACGAACACAGTTTGTTCCAAAATCCTGCTGCAAATCTGCGTTAGTGATAGTAATTCGCTCAGTTACAGACCCGTGTCTCTTGGGTATTGGTGTGACTTGTGCAGCTTCAGTCTTTAGGTGTGGATCTTTGTCAGCAGACGGTTGTATGCGATTGCTAAATGTAGAGTTACTGTATCAGTGTATTCTGAAACGAACCTCAATGGTATAAAATCTGAACTGGAGGCCTTGCTTTCATTAAGTGATGTAAGCTACTTCTCAACGAGGATACCAGCTGCTGAGTTAGTCATCTTGGTAGTAGTTCTTGATTTAAGTACTGGAATATTTACCTAGTTTTCTTTGCTGAAAGTATTTCGGAAAAATCATGTTTGGCAACTCGGCTTTAGTGCCACTTCATCAATATCACCATTTTTTATCGCGCAGTGAAGGTATCGAGTGTTGACGTTGTACTTTACATACGACGAGAATCTCTTTGGATTCTGCCAGATTTCGGGACATTTTCGTTTCAGATGTTGGCGCAAAGTTTCCAGCTTCTGTAAAACACTTTTGCCAGTGCTGGGATCTTACGTTGTCTTAAATTTGGCGTGCTTTTCTTCGTAGCTTCTGTAATGGTGTAACAACCTGCTTTGTGTACCATGTGGGACCTGATGTTTATTTCTTTATTTATCTGGTATATGTATCTCTCAACTGCCGTCGATCCTGTTTGAATCCAAAGTAAGTCTGGTCTAGGCTTACATACAGAAAGAGTTGACGCTGTTTCTCAGATTAGATTAGATTTACTTTCATTCCAATTGATCTGTAGTGAGGTGGTCCTCCAGAATGTAGGACTTGTCAGAAAAACAATAATACATGACAAATATTTACAGCTCAAATAAATAAGCTAATGTACCACTCCACAAGTCCCAAATGGCATGGCTGTCATATGAATCATTTTACAAATGCTAATGCACTGAATTTAAAATAGTTTTTATTTATTTATAAGGTAATAAACGTGTAATACAACTACTAAACACTTAAAAATTTTGTTAAGGAATAAATATATTGGGAAGCAGTAGTTAGTATCCCTAGTTCCCTAAACAGGCTTCTGCAGGATGTTCTTCAGTTCACACTACATATAACTCACTGCACGTTTTTCTGCCCGGAAAACTTTAGCTTGTCGTGATGAATTGCCCCAAAAAATAATCCCATATGACTTTATGGAATGAAAGTAAGCGTAGTATGCCAGCTTTTTCATTTTCATATCCCCCATATCTGACACAATTCGCATTGCAAACAGATTTAAGACGCTTCAACAGTTCTGTGGTGTGCTCCTCCCAGTTGAATTTATTATCAAGCTGTAATCCCAAGAATTTAACACTGTCCACTTCTATCTGCTTGTCATTGTATGTTAGGCATATACTCCTGGGACACCCCTTAACTTTTGCCAGTGCTGGGATCTTACGTTGTCTTAAAAGTTCTGAACTGCATGTAGTGTGTTTTTTCAAAGGTTAGTGACAAAATATTTGTGGACATTAATCACAAGTTCCTAGCCAATTCTTTATTAGCTAATCTTCCTAAGATTACACTTGATTTGCTATTTATTGCAATGTTTGTATCATCGGCAAACAAAGAGAACTTGGCATCTGGTAATGTTATTGATGAATGGTCATATACACAAGAAAAAGGGCCCTAAAATGGAACCTTGTGGGACCCCACATGTAATTAGTTCCCAGTTGGATGATGCCTGATGCTTTAATACTTGTCTCTTTACTAATAACACCCTTTATTTCCTGCCAGAGATATGATTTGAACCATTTTGCAGCAATTCCTGTTACACTATAATATTCTAATTTACTTAAAAGGATATTGTGATTTACACAATGAAATAAGTCATATACCAGTTCCATGCAATTTTTTATCTAATGAATTAAGCACATTTCCAGTGTAAGTGTAGATGTATGGGACCCTCAACATCACTCACCTGCTATGTTCCCGATCTCTCATGTGTATGAAGGGCAGCACGAATATTGACATGTTTGACATACCAGAGAGTGCCACTCAGTTCTTCAGCTTGTCACACACGTGAACACAAACACAGAGAGCCTGTGAAAGCTTGCTTACCAAATTTAAAGAACCATTCCCCCACGTATCACTCCCACAGGGGCCGGGCACACGAAAATATACTGATTACTCGGCGCGCACACACACACGAGTTTAAGCACTCGTTTTTTCCCACACTCCATATGAAGCAGAACAAAAAGAAACCCTAAGACATGTTACACGGTCAAGTATCCTCTGCCACAAAGGTAAGCACTTTACATCCAGAGCCACACTTTGCAGTCACAAATTAAGTTTTTGCAAGACATACATTTCTGCTCAGTTACATCTCTGGCATTTTGTATGACGGACATATTTTATCGTGTAGCTCCTTTTCCAATGGCGTCGTGTTTTTGATTCTCGCCTTTATAAGTGTTTGCTTCCTCGCCACTGGAGGCACAGTGAATTGTGGTTTATTACTCTCATAACGTACATAATCTAAATCATTTGATTCAGGTACAGGAGACACGTCAAAATTTTGGTAATGTTTTACCATATACATACACCTGATTTTAACAAATGGTACCATAATACAATATAAAAATACACATACAATAAAAAACTAACAATTAAAACTGGTTTTAACAAATGGTACAATACAATTTTTTTACACATACAATAAAAGTCTAATAATTACCCCTTTCTCAAATTGTCATCTATGAATTCTTCTACTGAATAGTAGCATTTATCCTACAGAATCTGCTGTAGCCTTATTTTTAGACACTCTGGCTTCATATTAAATATATTTTTGCCCATTAGCTTGTTATATATTTTCATCCCCATACACTGTGGAGTTTGTGCATGTAATTTCAAATGGTGTGTGGGTAACATAAAATTATTTTTGTTTCTTGTGTTACATGTGTGATTAAAATGATTTTCCTCAAATAATTTTTGTCTGCTGTGTACAAAGATTATAATTTCATAAATGTATATGGAGGGAACTGTTAGGATTTGCAGGTTCCGAAATAATGGGCGACAAGATTTTGTTTGTTGTGCACTACACATGTATCATATAATTTTCTTTTGCAGTTTCAGTATTCGAGATACACTACTTGAATTTCCCCAGAAAATACCATACCTAATGACAGATTCAAAATAACTATGATTGCTATTTTTCGTGTACTCATGTCAGTAGAGTTTGCTAGTATTTGCATTGCAAATGCAAAGCTGCTTAGTTTGATAGTCAAATTCCTAGGACTAAATGTGGACAACAACTTAACACAGTAACTCAATATGTGTACTCCAGTTTAACTTCTTCCATAGGATGATTGTGATGATGTATTTTAAGATGCACACATTTCAAATGTTTGGTTTTGAAATGTACCATATTGGTTTTTGCAATGTTCAGTTCCAAGCCATTTAACTGGAACCAGTTTTCTAGAGTACCCATTGTGCTCACAATGAACTTTTTCTGCATCGTCTTCAGACAGAAGTGTCATCTGCAAACAGAACTGACGGGGAATTTATATTTATGGGCAAGTCATTTACATAGAATAGGAACAGGATTGGCCTCAAATGGAGCTTTGAGGCACGCCTTGCGATACTGTACTCCATTTAGAATAATTCAGTGCATTTGATGTGACACCCTTTGCTTTCTGTTGTGAAAGTATGATGTGAGCTATTTCAGAGCTTTGTCCTTAATCCCATATTTGTTTAATTTGCAGATAAGCAAGTCATGGTTCACAGAGTCAAATGCTTTTGAAAGATAGCAGAAGATACCTGCGACTTTACTCCTCTGATTCAATTATTTGCATATCTTCTCAATAAAGTCACTTACTGCATCCAGTGTATTTTTTCCTTGTTGGAATCCAAATTGGTTACTTACAATATAATTTTTTACGATAAAATTTTTGATCTGATTTGCAGCTACTTTCTCAAACACTTTTGACAGGATTGGGAGAATAAAATATGCCAAAGTGAGACCTCTGTTTAAGGAAAGGTCGAGGGAAGATATGGCAAACTATCGCCCTATTTCTAACACAGCAGGAAAGCACCCCTGTTCAAAAGATGGGTTGATTATTTTAGCTAGTGGCTGTGCTATTATGTCATATACTGCTTTAATCACTTTACTTGGTGTCCTATCCCACTCAGCAGAATTTTCATTTTTTAATGACAATATAACATTTTTCACATCCTTTATTGTGACTCTTCTAAAATCTGTGTGATACTCAGCTTCTTGGTAGTCCAAAGGGATTTACTTTACTCTATCCTGCTACATCAACTTCGGACTTCGCTACATTTATGAAGAATTTATTTTAACACCTAAGATTAGTGTGTTCAATATTTGAGCTGGGTTTAGAACAACATTATCATCCATTTAAAGTCAGTAGTTATTTCATTACTAGCTCTGATTTGACAACAGACCACACTGCCTTTGTCTTACTATTATGTTGTAAAATAAACTTATTGTTTGCCATTTGTTTTGCTGCCTTTACAATTTTTTTGAAGATTGCTTTATAATGTTTCACATACACAGTAAAATGTCTGTTATGTTTCAGTTCATTATGTAGTTACGGTAAACACCCCGAGCTATCCATTTAATCTTCTTAGTCGTTTTGTTACATTTGGCTTTAATTGGAAAAGTTTCATTAAATATTTCAAGAAAGCTACCATGAAATTTGTTAAAGTTAGTACTACTTGAGATACAGCTGTCGTAAGGCCATTACACCTAGTGAATGGACGGGAAGTTTAAGGACATAACAGCGAGACACACAAAACCGAGAGCGAAAACGATAAATTACCACGTGTTACTTGTGAATTGCGCCTATTAGTAGCAATGTTACGGTAAACTTAGACCACAAAGTGATGTACTTACTGTCTTAGCGAATGGCGTGAAAGCTCAGTGTCCCCAGTGAACGGAAAAAAATGCAGGTGACTCCAGTCTATAGGAAGGGTAAAACACACACACACACACACACACACACACACACACACACACACACACACACACACACACACACACGCGGTGTCTGCGCCTAATAAGATTAGTCAGTCTGCATTAATCGGAGGTCTGTACACTCGCGCGTTCAGGTATCACTGCGAGGAGAAAAGGTTCTACGTCAGCAGCAATCTCATTGGCTGTGTTACACATTAATACGCGGATCGGCGGAAGCAGAATTTGGTCCGTCTCTAAGGCAGCGCCATCTCGTAGTGCGGAGACGGACGAGTGCTGCGCCTGCGCTGTTGTGCTTAGCGGGGCGCGCTCTAGTGGGAAAGTTGTGTACGCGCTGACTACGCGGAACTATGTACACAACAATTACAAAGCCTTTTCTGAAGATTTGACAGGAGTAAGATTAGAATAAACTTTTTAGTTTACAAGAAAAGATACGTAGAGTTGGCTCCAGTTGTTTGTGTCTACGGGTCTAATTCCTGAAGCTCAAATTCTCGCATGCCAGATTCTCACGGTTCAACTGATCTAAATAACAAGTTTGTTTCTGTGGATATCCTCCACAGCAAGCATATAAATACTTGTTTTGCAAATCGAACTGCCTTTTCCTGCTGCTATTTATTTTATGGAATCCATACGCGTTTCGTCTCTTACTGTTTTAAGCCATCATCAGTGGGATGATTTGAGTTACCTCACATCTGGTCTGGAGGTCGCACTACCACTTTTAATGCTGTTCTATATTCACCGTGTTTTCGCCATCCACACACTGTTCGGCATGTTTCTCACTCTTTTTTTGAGGTGGACTATCGTCCTTTTGTCACTCGATACAACTACTTCGTCGTACACTTCTTTTCACGGCGTAAATATTGCGACTCCATCCCGTGTTTCATTGTCTTAGGTAAACATACCAATCTAAATAATTTTGCAGATTAGCGGTAACGTTTCCGCATACCACACATGAGGCCCGGGTTCTATTCCCGGCAGGGGACTGGGTGTTGTGGGTCCACTGTCACGCCGATGTGGCGTCACCTAAGGTGGACTCGCAATGCGGCGGCCGAACTCCACCGAATGGGGCCTGCAGGCCAACACTGCCATACGATCATTTCCATTTCCATTTGAAGATTAACGTAAAAACAAATTTTGCAGTGACAATTTATTGTCACATTTTATACATCACAAATTCTTCTGCATTTTCGCATTAATAACGCCGAAATTACATTGTTCGCCCAAAATACAAAACTACTTCCGATCACATCAGAGCCATGCTTACTAATCCTTCACTCTGCCGTAAAGCAATTGTAAACCCTTTCCAATATTGTTATTATTAAGGGTGTCAAATACTTCGTGGTTTTA
Organism: Schistocerca serialis cubense; assembly: GCF_023864345.2. Taxonomy (NCBI): domain Eukaryota; kingdom Metazoa; phylum Arthropoda; class Insecta; order Orthoptera; family Acrididae; genus Schistocerca; species Schistocerca serialis. The sequence continues at coordinate 1,072,452,341 of NC_064640.1, read as the reverse complement.
AATGTGTAAAAAAGTTTTAACTGTACTTTTAGAGATAGTACATATCGATTGTAACAGCGAAAAGAAAGTAATTCCTTTTCATAAATTTTAGCTTGAAATACACTCCTGGAAATTGAAATAAGAACACCGTGAATTCATTGTCCCAGGAAGGGGAAACTTTGACACATTCCTGGGGTCAGATATATCACATGATCACACTGACAGAACCACAGGCACAGACACAGGCAACAGAGCATGCACAATGTCGGCACTAGTACAGTGTATATCCACCTTTTGCAGCAATGCAGGCTGCTATTCTCCCATGGAGACGATCGTAGAGATGCTGGATGTAGTCCTGTGGAACGACTTGCCATGCCATTTCCACCTGGCGCCTCAGTTGGACCAGCGTTCGTGCTGGACGTGCAGACCGCGTGAGACGACGCTTCATCCAGTCCCAAACAAGCTCAATGGGGGACAGATCCGGAGATCTTGCTGGCCAGGGTAGTTGACTTACACCTTCTAGAGCACGTTGGGTGGCACAGGATACATGCGGACGTGCATTGTCCTGTTGGAACAGCAAGTTCCCTTGCCGGTCTAGGAATGGTAGAACGATGGGTTCGATGACGGTTTGGATGTACCGTGCACTATTCAGTGTCCCCTCGACGATCACCAGTGGTGTACGGCCAGTGTAAGAGATCGCTCCCCACACCATGATGCCGGGTGTTGGCCCTGTGTGCCTCGGTCGTATGCAGTCCTGATTGTGGCGCTCACCTGCACGGCGCCAAACACGCATACGACCATCATTGGCACCAAGGCAGAAGCGACTCTCATCGCTGAAGACGACACGTCTCCATTCGTCCCTCCATTCACGCCTGTCGCGACACCACTGGAGGCGGGCTGCACGATGTTGGGGCGTGAGCGGAAGACGGCCTAACGGTGTGCGGGACCGTAGCCCAGCTTCATGGAGACGGTTGCGAATGGTCCTCGCCGATACCCCGGGATCAACAGTGTCCCTAATTTGCTGCGAAGTGACTGTGCGGTCCCCTACGGCACTGCGTAGGATCCTACGGTCTTGGCGTGCATCCGTGCGTCGCTGCGGTCCGGTCCCAGGTCGACGGGCACGTGCACCTTCCGCCGACCACTGGCGACAACATCGATGTACTGTGGAGACCTCACGCCCCACGTGTTGAGCAATTCGGCGGTACGTCCACCCGGCCTCCCGCATGCCCACTATACGCCCTCGCTCAAAGTCCGTCAACTGCACATACGGTTCACGTCCACGCTGTCGCGGCATGCTACCAGTGTTAAAGACTGCGATGGAGCTCCGTATGCCACGGCAAACTGGCTGACACTGACGGAGGCGGTGCACAAATGCTGCGCAGCTAGCGCCATTCGACGGCCAACACCGCGGTTCCTGGTGTGTCCGCTGTGCCGTGCGTGTGATCATTGCTTGTACAGCCCTCTTGCAGTGTCCGGAGCAAGTATGGTGGGTCTGACACACCGGTGTCAATGTGTTCTTTTTTCCATTTCCAGGAGTGTATAACAGCCGTTTTCCTGAAAAATTCATATAATTTTGTATACAATGAGATTCTTAGTTTCGCACAGGTCAATATTACTGGTATCGACTAGTACTGTTGAGGGGAAAGTAATGTCACGTCAAACAAATATCCAGGCAGTGTGTCGCAAAGCGGTACGAGAGGGAAGGACAGTTCGCCTTCCCTACTACTGCCAGCTTCAGGCGACTGAGAGAATTCTAGGAAAGTGTAACTGTTTTCTACAAAGGGGGCTGCTGGTAGAAAGGGTGGTGCAGTCGGTTGTAGAGTAAGTCTCAAAACTCCCCACCATGTCGTTAAGGGTAGTTGAGAAGCTTGCCCCCCCCCCCCCCCCCCCCCCCCCCCCACAGATCTGTTACCGGTGGGTCCGATCGTCATGCGAATATTACGTAAACGCTGCAGGAACCCCCCGGGAATTCCCGTTAGAGAAGAAGGCACTCTTTTCGCGAAACACTACTGAGAATATTTCGAGAACTGGCACCTGGGGTAGTCTTAACGTGAAATGTAGGTCAGTTGTGATAGAATTTTCATGCAGAGTGTGAAGACGATCTAATCTAATCTAATCTGATCATATCATATTACTGACTAGCCATGAAGAGTCTTAAATTACCGAAATTTTCGTGTATATCCGTAACCAAATCTGAACTTGAAAATACAAGACGACAGTTTTTGTAATAAACCACGAAAGGTCTTGATACGAGTCCCGGTTTATTACTTCTGAATGGAGGTATATCTGACATCGTTTCATCCCTGTTAACTAAGTGTTCACATCATGCGCTTCATCTTTAAATGCATGAAGTTTTACGACGGACATACGAAACCAACACGTTAAGTCAAGTGTTACGTATCGGTTTTTCTTACCAGCTGCTTGGTGTTTGAATCTAAAATAAGCTATATTCGTGGATGATAAAAATTTTTGTGCCTGTGTGACAATCGAATCGCACACCTACCGTCCTCCTTTAAGTATCAATTGCTTACTCACCAAAAGTAAGATGTTCGCGTGTTTGACTAGAAATGATTGTTGGCAACACATGAATAGACATTAACGTGCATTTTTAATTTTCACTAGCAGGCCGGTGCGCACGTGATACGGCTTGAAATGAAATTATGAATACTTTCGTACTTCAGCAGGATTCGGACCCACATACTTACCTCTGGAGGAGACCTTGAAAAGATTGTCGTCTTGGGAAAAAGGAACGAAATGATTGAACTATACTCTTCCGAAAGATTCAGATCCTTGAAAGAGGAGATACGAATTCGAATCGCAGTCCAGCACCAAATTCTTCAACGTCATTAAGAGCGCTGTTCATTTAAATGGCTAACGGTTCATCAAATAAAATAAAATTTTCGAATTTAACTAAATTTACTGCCGGCAGTATTTCTGTTTACCACGACTTCCGCCTCTGTCATTTCCCAACGCAAACCGTCTCAGCCATGTTGGTAATGAAGCAATGTGATGTTTAATGCGGATTCTGGATTATAGCGTCTTCCTCTTGAAGTTACCAGAGGTAAAGTAATTGTCTGTGCCTCTTAAAAGTAAATGCCTGAACCCACGCATTTCATTTCACCTGTGATAGTTCGTTCCACCAGACCATCGTGGCCACATTTCCCAGCCCCAGGTGTGTGCTGTAACGGATGATGTGCTTAGCTTACAAAATGAACCATTTACTTGACTAGTCACGGTAGACAAAATGCCAAGTAGAAGCAAGCTTCTGACGCGGACATCATGCTATTCTCATGTCAGCAGCACGTATGGACTCTTCTAGGCATCACACCCTAGATGTGAAGCCATTCTAAAGTTTCACAAATTCAGCAAATTTCTTAGTAATAATGACGGTAATAGTTTGAAGTTACCGGATAATTCAGAGTGGAGTTTTTCGATTATCATTTTCTTCATAGCGTTGCTGGAACCCATGTGCTTGAGGATCATTTAATACCTTTTGGTCATTATAGAAGTAGTTGCCCCAGAACAGGTTCTTTCCCTGCCTACGGAATTCTTTTCATATTAATATCAAACATGAGCAATTACTCGTAGATTACATTAAAACTAAAATAATTGATGAAAACGTTACTTGATAACAAAAACGCGCTGCCCTTTTCATTTACTTGCACCTAGAGAACGCTGTCGAATTCTGCCGAAGAAAAATCTGAAGGCCGTAAGATCCCTTGGCTATGTCGCTGTCAGTTCTTCCATATGATTTGGTCAACGTGACCTGTTCCAAGTTGTGTATGACAGAACGTTTTAGAAAATAGATTGATAGAATGAAAATCTTTCTTTTTATTGCATAGGAAACCAAAGCTCTAAGTTCAAAATTAAATTTGAACTAATATTCCGATAATGTTCGCCTCTATAATGTACGAAAGTATTTCACAGTTGCAAAACCGGCATCCGACTCAGTGAGCTAGAATTTAGGTTACTTAAACTGGCGTCACTCTGACCTTACACTTCGTCGCTGAAAGCTGCCCACAAAAATGTAAGACAATTCAATGATAATGAAATCTCAGTGCCAATGAAAACGCAAATAGACCGAAATCTCGATCTTAGGCCCTGTGCAACTTTGAATTTAAGTGAAACTTTTCTTTAAGAAAATGCATGGGAAACTTTCTTTCAATTCAAATGATTGCTTTTCTTAAAAATGCTTGGTTTGAAAACAATTATTGGGGCGCTTCTTGAATAAATTAGTTACAGTTAAGATACATTACATTCTCAGATGTGCGCAATGCTGCTTCATTACCTTATTTAAAAAAATATACCTCGTCCTGAATCTTGACCAGAGCCCCATGTCGACGCCCGCCGACTCCTCACACACAACTCCGACTATCTCTCGCGCGCTACTAGCACTGACGAACTACATGCTCTCGTGACTCGCTACGTACAACTATTGCCTCGCAACTCAACTGAACTTTCGCGCGGTCAAGCGCAGACTAGCAACGATAAATAACTCTCTGGTCAGAGATTCTGTCATGCCTCGCCATCGCTGCTACATAACATACCTTTAATCCAATTGAAGCTTGAAACACGTAAGTTACGAGATCCGCTGTTGGCAAATGTCAGCAAAGAGTTCCTAATCGCTACTGTGGACATTAAGTATAGAGGCCCTACACTAATCAAGAGGTTCATTTCCTTCATACTTATCACCCTGGCATGTGAGTCTTACGTGAAGAACAATATTGAAATTCGTATCGTTGACGGTCGATTCGAATTTCTTCAGAGATGCTGGTATTGCTAAGCAGCTTGGCGGTCATAGATCTCTGCTTTCTGACTATTACACATAAAGTCCTCTTGGCAGTGCGACCCAGTAAGTTGTGTTACAGGTTTTCGTCCGATTTCGTTACAGAATTTTTCTGTAAATTCGCAGCTGCATAAAATATATCAGAAAAAAAGGTCACACACGCTAGCACCTACCACGGTTAGAACCGATGACTCACTGTGGCATGAGACACACTGCTGCCAGCACACCACTCTCATCATGGTATTGGCCGCTCAGCCTCATAACACATCATGAAAGATAATAAAAGTGAATTTTGTATTCTCCACATAAGTGACCAATTTTTTATCTAAATAAATGCCGAGTGTCTTAGTTTACATGAGGATTATATAGCTCGAGTCACTAAATTCACTTGATATTCCCTTTCCATTTGAATGAGTCAATTCAGTATCATACGTGGAAGTGATTGTCGCAAGCATTTGGCAACACTGTGACAGTGCAATGTTGCCAATTCCTGGCTGTGCTAGGAATGGCTCTGTAGCGGTATGTGAGAAGAATCCCATGCTCGTGTCATAGGATACAAAGGAGGCGCGTGGTTTGACAACTGGTAAGAGAAAATGCTGCAAATTAACCAAACATTCAGGTGTATAATCTTCCATCACAAGTGTTTTATTCGTATATATTTTGTGGGAAACTGTGACAAGGTTAATTACAAAGTACCACGATATATCAGTACAATAAAAGTCTTCGCCCACCTGTCACGCAAAGTAAGATAAAGTTGATTTCCAAACAATTTGCACCTCGATGATATCGATTTCGAGGTCCAATCTTGTGATCATTCATGAAATTCTACTTGTAACGTTGTTGTGGAAGCTACAAGAAACACAGTAAACTAATTATCCTGTGCCACGTAATAATGCGCATAATTTTTAAATGTATTGATTAAGACAGAAACTGAAAATTCAGAAGAGAAGAATTGAAGTTCAGATGCAGGCACTGTGCAGAACTGCACTTTTTCATTTTCACCTCTATACAATTAATGTATACTAACCAGCATATTCATTGCCTTCGTAATGTTTCCCTCTTAATTAGACGCATGGGTGTAGTTCCAGTTCATCATTAGAAGACTAATTGTTTCTTTGTACCCTTCCATCTACTATCCTTCTCCCACGAGGTATTAGAACGAGGTTGTAAGAAGGCTAACGAATTATAATCGAAAGACACTGAGACGCTAATTAGACTTGTCATGGTGTTAAGTCGACAGAAATAATTGGGTATTATTGCCTGCATCACTGGCATCCCATTGTCCTCCTCTTACTGAGATTTTCATATTACGCTGAACATAAGATGCCGAGATAAATGTGTATTCCCCGTGACGAACAAATCAGTAATCAGGGATGTTTGCTGCATCCCAAACAATAGTTAACAAAATAACCAAGAAAGGTGTAGTGTTTTATGCAGTGCGCCAATTAGTGTTCGTACCACTTTGTAGCCAAACAGCCAGAACAGAATTCAGTAACAGGTAATATCTCGTTGTACTAGCGATATGTATGCAGATGAAAGAAACACTATCAACTACACTTGCTTTACATGACGAGAGTCTTTTTATTTTGCTCTTTATTTTTTGAGGAAAGCATCGAGACGCGCGAGTAATAAGCAAGTAGGCATATAATCTATTTACAGTTGTTTTAAAAGGTGTATGTTTGCATTATGTATCGTGATGAGTATTACTACGAAATTCCAATTATCGACAGTCTGTGTTGTGCTTGCTTCTGTGATAGGTTTCACACCACTGAATGAGATGAAGCTTGTTCTCTCAACATGTATTCTGGTCTCCACACACCTGGCCTACATTTTGTATTTCCACTGTCTCGGCATTTCTCTTTAAAGTGTTCAGGAAAGGGATACTTACTAATGTTCTGACCTGTCCGTGTCTTATCTACACCCCCTTACTGTGGGGTCTGTCTAGCGAACAGTATGTAGAAATTCTAAACATTCAGACAAATCATATTACACAACTTTTGTAATAAAATTCATTAATTGCAACAGTTAATTGCACTAACCTGTCTCAGGCAAACACCGACGTACAAAATAAACTCTCTTCAGTATAGACAAGCCCAAGCATGTGCTAGATAGTGTACAAGCAAAGTGAATAGAGTTGACGCTGCCATACAAGTCGCCAGTCGGTCGCGGCGCTTACGTCCTCTGCTGCCGCGTTGTCATCCTGGAGAGGAGTTGGTCAGCGTGCGATTCTCTCTCCCCTCTCCCCCCCCTCTCTGTTTCGTTACCGACTGGCGTGCCGGCGCTTCACTTCACGCCGTAACACTTACCGTGTACAATGCACTTACATTTCCACCCTTATCGATTTCCTCGAGCTCTTTATTTCACTCACAACCCCAAGTTCCGTCTATTAAAATTTCGCCCAGTGCCAGTGGTGGTCACCTTTGTGCTCAGACGGCAACGACTACCAGATCCACCGGTTAGTCCCTCAAGCGTTAGGGGTAAAACCCAATGGGATTCAGGGAAAGTAAGGCTAGCAACCTGCTTCCCTGGTACTATAAATATGATGCTGGCAACAATCAGAGCACAATGCCTCGGACCTTTGGAGGTGACGGAGTCCCACCTCTAACTGCCAAGTCGTATCTTTGGACTCCCTGGTTTGTCAAACAAATGGTAATCACCCCAGGGGGTCCACAACTCTTTTGTGGACACGTGCGTAGCGAGCACGGGACCCCGAGCTAATGTGGCCCTCCTTCCTTTCCGGGCTGCATACCTTCCCTTCCCTTTCCGCATCCCTCCCCGTCCCCCATCTTCGCCCCCCCCCTCAACTCTGGCTCTTTCCTTCCCTTTCTCCCCCTATGGGAGTATGGTTTGTGCCTACGTCCGGAGACGGACGCTCGAAACTGTTCCAAATTCCTTGCTTTTACACTTGCAAGTCCTCGTCCTTCCTCTGTCCTTCTCTTTTCCTTCCCTCTTCTCCTTGCCCTTTTCTCCGCTGCGGCGTTCGAGACCCCCTCTTCTTTCCTTTCCCTTTCTCTTTTTTCCTCCCTGTGCGTGTCTGAAGGCCGACCCACGCACTTCCATGCGTAGCCGGTGACGGGGTAACGCGTGATTCCCCGCCCCGGGTAGACAGGTAGGACACGTACGTACCCCCTGGTAACGGCCAAGCCCATGGAGGTGTGATTACCCGAGCTGATACCTTCCGAAAGTACCGATTGGTCCCTCCGTCCGTTTGTTCACACCTCAGGTCACACCTCCCGACAATCACCTAAGGCGGGTGTGCCTTCGGTGAGGGCCCCCACAAGGGAGGAGCGCGCCATCGAAGACGCCGGTATTCATGGGGGATTCTTCCGCAATGGTTTCCTCACCTTCCACTATGTCTGCTCACAAACGTAAGTTCACTGAGTCTCAGCCACAGACGGTTCTTCCATCGTTGCCACAGTTCCTTGTTGTTTCTCGGTCTGACGAAGGTCACGACTTCTCCACGGTCAACCCTTTCATTATTCAGAAAGGTGTCGACGCAATTGCGGGTCCTGTAAAGTCTTGTTCCAGATTACGGAATGGTACCCTGTTGTTAGAAACACACAGTGCCCTCCAGGCTCAAAAATTGCTGTGTACTTCTCTGCTCCACACCTTCCCTGTCCGGGTGGAACCGCACCGTACCTTAAATTCCTCGCGTGGAGTCGTTTATACACGCTCCCTCGATGGATTGTCTGACGAAGAAATTCAGCACTACCTGTCTGACCAGGGCGTCACCGCTGTTCATCGGGTTATGAAAAGGGTCGACTCGAACATCATTCCAACCCGCACTGTCTTCTTGACATTTGACAAAGTTCAACTCCCATCAAAAATCAAAGCAGGCTATGAGATAATTTCCGTTCGCCCTTATGTCCCAAACCCTACGCGTTGCTATCGATGTCAGCGGTTCAATCACACCAGCCAGTCCTGTTCCAATCCGGCCAAATGTGTTACGTGTGGCAGGGATGCCCATGAGGGTGCTTGTCCACCTCCATCCCCTCGCTGCATCAACTGTATGGGTGACCACGCTGCTTCCTCTCGAGATTGCCCTGTTTTTAAGGACGAAAAGCTGATCCAGGAAATAAGAGTGAAGGAAAAGGTGTCGACCTTTGCTGCTCGAAAGTTACTCGCCAGTCGACAGCCCACCGTGCCTCAGAAAGGAAAATACAGCACTGTCCTTGCTTCTCCTCGGCCAACAAAGGAGGCGGCCACGCAGACTTGCGACCTCACCTTTAGTACCACGGTCGTCAGATCGGCCAGCGCAAAGATCGCCCGTTCAACCTCACCTCTTTCGCCTGCCCACTCTATGGCTCACCCTTCGTCGGGTTCTGCTAAATCTCGAGGCCAAAAGTCAGACGCCAAGTCTTCGAATAAAGAGCATTCTGGTGAAGAGATTTTACGTACCGCAACTTCACAACCATCGGTTCCTCCTTCATCTAAACATCATACTTCCAAGAAGGCTACGAAAAAACACAGTTCCTCTCCTTCTCCGCCAAGGCGTGTCCCATCTACAGCACCACCTGGCGGAAATCGCCCTCGGCCGTCTTCTGTGTCGCCGAGGCGCACTGCTGGTGGCTGGTCAACTGGCCGATCGTTGGTGGCAGGAGCTGCTCCTGACCACCCTATGGATCAGGATCTTCTGCCTTCGACTGAATGCCATTCCATGCTGTCGGTCGCAAGCTCTGAGAAGTCGTTGAGTTGACAGCACCCTTGGTCACGTTCCTCCATTTTCTGTTCACCCTATGTCCATTATCCACTGGAATATCCGCGGCATTCGAGCCAATCGGGATGAATTGTCGATCCTCTTACGATCCTACTCGCCGGTCATCTTCTGTCTTCAGGAAACAAAGTTGCGTCCCCATGACCGCTTTGTTCTCCCTAATTTTCAGTCCGTCCGATATGACCTCCCCTCTGTTGAAGGCACCCCAGCCCATGGAGGACTCATGATTCTGCTCCATGATACTCTCCATTATCACCCAATCCCCTTAAACACTTCCTTCCAAGCTGTCGCCGTCCGTCTTTCCCTTTCTGGATACACGTTCTCTCTTTGTACGGTATACATTCCATCGTCTACACCAATGGCACGAGCTGATCTCCTTCATCTTCTTGATCAGCTTCCACCCCCCTATTTGCTGGTTGGGGACTTCAATGCCCACCACCCGCTTTGGGGATCTCCACATCCTTGTCCACGTGGCTCACTATTGCTAGACGTCTTCCACCAAGCGGATCTAGTCTGCCTCAACACTGGGGTCCCCACATTTTTGTCTGCCTCCACGGCAAATTTATCCCATTTGGACCTTGCGGTCGGTACTGTTCCGCTAGCTCGGCGCTTCGAATGGTTCGCCCTTGATGATACACACTCGAGTGACCACTTTCCATGTGTTCGACTGCAGCCTCAACTGCCATATATGCGCTCGCGACGCTGGAAGTTTGCCCAAGCCGATTGGACACTTTTTTCGTCTCTAGCGACATTCGATGACCGTCGCTTTCCCAGCGTCGACGATGAGGTCACACATTTTACCGACGTTATTCTCACAGCTGCGGAACGTTCAATACCACGCACCTCCGAATTGCCCCGGCGCTCTCCAGTTCCTTGGTGGAACGAGGCATGCCGTGACGCAATACGTGAGCGGCGACGTGCTCTTCGCATTTTCCGTCACCATCCAACTTTGTCCAACTGTATCCGATATAAGCAGCTCCGTGCGCGATGCCGTCGCGTCATCCGCGATAGCAAGAAGGCAAGCTGGAAATTCTTTACTAGCTCATTCAACTACTTCACTCCCTCCTCGGAAGTTTTGAGTCGGCTTCGACGGTTCTCAGGCGCGCCTAGTTTCTCCCCGGTCTCTGGGCTCACTGTCGCGCATGATACCTTAGTGGACCCCGTCGCAATTTCTAACTCATTGGGTGAGCACTTTGCTGAGATTTCGAGCTCTTCCAATTACCCGCCAGCGTTTCTCCCGAAGAAACGTGCAGCGGAAGTGCGACATCTTGCTTTCTCCTCTCAAAATCATGAAAGCTATCATGAAAGCTACAATACTGTTTTCTCCATGTGGGAACTCCAACATGCCCTCTCTTCTTCTCGCTCCTCCGCCCCAGGACCGGATGGTATCCACGTCCAAATGTTGCTGCATTTATCAACCCATAGCCTGCGTTACCTCCTTCGCCTTTATAATCGAATTTGGACTGACAGTACCGTTCCCAGGCGATGGCGGGAAGCTATTGTCGTTCCCGTTCCGAAACCTGGAAAGGACAAACATCTCCCCTCTAGCTATCGCCCCATTTCTCTCACTAGTAGTGTCTGTAAGGTTTTGGAGCGTATGGTGAATTACAGTTTAGCTTGGTGGCTGGAATCCCGCAGTCTTTTAACACCAGCCCAATGCGGATTCCGAAAGCATCGTTCTGCCGTTGACCATCTTGTTGCTCTCTCCACTTATATCATGAACAATTTTCTCCGGAAACGCCAAACGGTAGCAATATTTTTTGGAGAGAGCATACGATACCTGTTGGAGGACAGGCATCCTCCACACACTGTTCTCTTGGGGCTTTAGAGGCCGGCTGCCCCTTTTTCTTCGCGAATTTATGGCAGAGCGCACATTTAGGGTGCGGGTGAACACTACTCTCTCCCGTACTTTCTCCCAAGAAAACGGGGTACTCCAGGGCTCCGTGCTGAGTGTTGTACTGTTTGCCATCGCCATTAATCCAATTATGGATTGTCTCCTTCCTGATGTCTCGGGCTCCCTCTTTGTGGACGATTTTGCGATCTACTACAGCTCTCAACGGACCAGCCTTCTTGAAAGACGTCTTCAAGAATGTCTCGATCGCCTCCACTCGTGGAGCATCGAAACCGGCTTCCGTTTCTCACCCAGTAAGACCGTTTGTGTTAATTTTTGGCGACGTAAGGAGTTTCTTCCGCCCTCCTTACATCTAGGTCCTGTCAACCTTCCGTTTTCCGACGTCGCTAAATTCTTGGGTCTTAGGTTTGACAAACTGTGCTGGTCCTCCGACGTTTCCTATCTTTCGGCTCGCTGTCTGCGTTCCCTTAACACCCTCCGTGTCCTGAATGGTACCTCCTGGGGAGCGGACCGAGTGGTCCTTCTCCGCCTCTATCGCGCCTTAGTGCGCTCGAAATTGGATTATGGAAGCATAGTCTACTCCTCTGCTTGGCCGTCTATTCTTCGGCGTCTCGACTCTATCCACCACCGTGGATTACGTTTAGTGTCTGGAGCTTTTTACACCAGCCCTGTGGAAAGCCTTTATGCTGGGACTGCTGAACCTCCGCTGTCCAATCGGCGGGCAGTCCTTCTGAGTCGTTATGCTAGCCATCTGTCTTCCATGCCTGCTAATCCAGCCCATAACCTTTTTTTCGACGCCTCCTTTGATGTCGGGTATGCAGGCCGCTCCTCCTCCCTACTACCCCCGGGAGTCCGCTTCCGTCAACTGCTCCATTCTCTTTCCTTCCGCTTTCCTAAAACCTTCTTGACAACTTGGTGTACAGCACCGCCTTGGCACCGTCCCCGGATCGACTTGCTCAGAGACCTATGTCAATTTCCCAAGGATGGTACCCCTACACTTGTTTACCGTCGGGCATTTGCTGCTCTATGTGCACAAATGACGGAAGCCACATTTATTTACACCGATGGCTCGAAAACATCGTTAGGTGTAGGGAGTACCTATATTGTTGGCGACACCCCAAATCACTTTCGGCTTCCCGACCAGTGTTCGGTTTATACTGCGGAGCTTTACGCTGTTCTCCAGGCTGTCCACTACATCCGCCGCCATCAGCGGATACAGTACGTAATCTGCTCAGATTCTCTCAGCTCTCTCCTAAGTCTCCAAGCTCTTTACCCTGTGCACCCTCTGGTCCACCGGATTCAGGACTGTCTGCGCTTGCTCCACCTGGGGGGCGTCTCAGTGGCGTTCCTCTGGCTCCCGGGACACGCTGGTATCTGTGGAAATGAGGCGGCCGATATAGCGGCCAAGGCTGCAGTCTCTCTTCCTCGGCCAGCTCTTCAGTCTCTTCAGTCTCTTCCGTTTACCGATCTACGGAGCGGTTTATGTCGCCAAGTTACTCATTTATGGCATGCGCATTGGTCAACACTTCCCCACAATAAATTGCGGGAAGTGAAAGCCGTTCCTTGCGCTTGGACCTCTTCCTCCCGAACGCGTCGTCGGGAGGAGGTAATTTTAGCTCGACTCCGGATAGGGCACTGTCTTTTTAGTCATCGACATCTTTTAAGCGGCGATCCTCCCCCACTCTGTCCCCACTGCTCTCAGCTGTGGACGGTCAGACACCTTTTAATTGAATGCCCCTATTTTAATCCGTTACGCTCCCGTCTACAGCTATCGCCTGATCTATCGTCGATTTTAGCAGATGACACGCGCTCAGCTGTCCGCGTTCTACAGTTTATTAGAGACAGCGAAATGACGTCAGTCATTTGAAGCTTTTTTTTTGCGGGACAACCAACCCCTTTCTATAGTGGACTTTTAAGCATTCCTTCTGCCTTTAGTTTCTCAAATTTTATGACTGTTCCCATTGCTGCTGATTTTAAATTTCGTTTTCTTCCTGTTTCCTACGTCACGGGCTGGGCGCTAATGACCATAGAAGTTTTGCGCCCTAAAACCACAAACAAAAAAACCCTCACCTCCGATGAACACTCACCATCGAGGGCAACGTACTGGGTTCTATTACTTAAGAAGTCTTCGAGCCACTCACATACATGGGAACTAATCCCATATGCTCGTATCGTAGTTAGGAGTCTGACTCGGTGCCCCACTGCAAACGCTTTCCGGAAGTCAAGGAATATGGCATCCGTCTGATACCCTTTTTCACATGTCTTGTGAAGCATAGATGAAGGGTGATTTGCGTTTCGCAGGAGCGATGCTTTGTAAAGAAACATTAAAATCAAAGTTGTTAAGGAGCAGACGTGTGGAAACTGGCACGGGTAGCAGCTAGCCGTGCCAGTCTAACTTGTAATGTCGGTCACGTGACCGCCTTGCCGATCGAATGAAAGATGTGATGGCCGACTTCCTCAGCTGCCTCAAATGTGTGGGGGCGCCATCAGTGGAACGATAGAGAAGTAGCGTAAATTCACGTAATTGTGAATTGCAGAGTAAGCGTGTAGGCGTGTAGGCGTAGATGCAGGCCACTCTTTGTGCAAGATTTTCGTTTTTCCCGCGGGCTGTTCGAGTCGTCATTGTTTTGAAGAGCGCGCCGCAGCGCGTAGTGTGAAGCAGTCGCCCTCCGTTTCTGGCGGTGGCGCCGCTGTGGCAGTCGCAGCTCTTTGGTGTCTCCCTCTGGTGGGAAAGGCGAAAGGTTGCCTGTTCACGAGCATTTAAGGGGCGCTATGCGTTCGCCCGTCGGGCAGTCTGGGTCAGTCTCTCGTCCGCATTTCTTAGGCAGGTAGTGTGTCTGTCCTTCGAATCAACCTTTAAAGCCGGGAAAATGCGTCTCTTTCCACTCCGCCCGTAAGAGAACTCAGCGAGTGGTCGCCCACTCGGTGCTTAGTTCCTGCATCTGAGTCTGCGCGTTAGGCCGCCAGCCTGCTCGAGTTGCTCGAGTTGCCCGGGCGACGGTCACTGGCGGTTGGATCGGTCGGTTGCTCGGTCCGTCCCACACTGAGACACGAGATGACTTGTCCGCATTGAGCGTCGGCGCGTGTGAGGTCTCCACGTGAGTCCAGTGGGCCGCGCCGTATAGTGAGGGGTAGTGGCTTCGCGGCCGACACGAGAGCAACAGGAGTCAAACCACGACGTCAGTCTGGCCGGTGCGAGCTGCGACGCCGTGAGACGGGAGATCGGCGCGCCTTCCTGCGTCCGTTGAAGCGGCTGGCAGCGGACGGTTCGGGAGAGCGAATTCGGGGTGCTGCGCCAGGTCTTCTCGAGAAATCGCAGTTTATTAGACGTGATTGGTGATATCTTGTTTCATTTACTGTTCTTAAATCCTATTTGTCTTCTTGTTGAGGTCACCAGCCGCTTTGTTTTGGGGTCGTGCTACCAGTCTCCTCCGTTTGCTCACCCGCGGGAAAGTGGTTGTTTTTCCCTTATAAACAGACCATTCAATTTATAGAGTAGGGGTGGGGTAGAGCAACCTGCGGTTCGGGTTGTTCGGTAATGTCCCTATCGATCTGCCGTACGTTAGCAGCTGCCTCATGTTTGTCGCATTTGGTGTTAACATATATCAGGTATTAGGCCGTTACACTCCAAGAAATTGCGTTTTGATCTTTGGAAACTGATATTTTTGCCTATGATCTTGAGAAGCGGTATCTGTGTACTGTAGAGCATCTTAACTATTGTTTAGCCAACCTTATATAAAATTCTACAAGTTTGCATTTCATTGGCTTTTATTAAAATGATTTCGTAGAAGTTAAAAACTCTTACGGTGAAAGGGTGGCAACTTGATCATATACTAAAATGAAGTTGCACCTTCGGTGGCAAGGTTAATATTTTAATTGTTGGTACAAAACACCAGTCTCGGGTGCATAGCTTGTGTGCTTGTGTAAATTGTTACAACTTTATCTGGTGAGGTACACTGGTGCAAATCTGCAACTTAGTTTAGTCTTTCAGAGGCTGTTGTGAGCGGTGGTAACTACGGCCGTGTCAAAAAGGAGCGGCACGATTCTCTGCCCGAAAGCTCATACACTCAGAGACAGAAAGAAACAAGGTTTAACTTTTAAACAAAATGCTTTTAGGCACTATGAATAAAGTGAATAAATACCAGATTGAGAGGGTGCTTTCTGATTAATTCTAAAATTGTAAACGTCCCATTTGTTAGAAGGAATTTAGTTACTCCCTGGCAAGTGACGAAATCAGAACCAGTTGCACGCTTACATAGTGTGATTAAATGTGTTAATGTTCTCGATGAATCGCTAGCAAATGAAATGAAATGAAATGAAATGAATTCTTAAGAATATTGTTTGAAAATAAATCACGGTCAACCACCATCTGCAAACAATCTAAGACCACCGTTCAGACTGTGTCCTAAATCGTTCATGTCGATTATGAACAACGGAGGGGCTGTAAAACATCTGTCGATACGTAATACTTCCTTGGCGAACGTCAGTCATAGAGTATCATTACTTCGTGAGAACATACCGTTCTTGTGAAACACAACTAGCTATTCCCTGAATAATCCGCGTTGGCTATTTGTATCTCGGAGAAACAGATTTATTGACACTGGTGAATGTGGTGCACGTCTGTCAACATGTATACATTCCGTGCTCGCATTACATACTCGGTACAATTATTATTACCTGAATTATTTCTATCGGTTGCCTGATTTGACGATTTGTACAGCTTGTCTCACACTGATCTGTGAGAGGAGCTTGGCGCCAGGAAGTTTCCTTATTTCCTAGCAGCCATGATGGCTTTCCGTTTTCCGATCGCCAGGGCAGCACGTAGTGTCGTTTGAACATTGGCCACTACTGAACGTTTCTACTCAGTTGGTTGGTAAGGCAGGTTGGGGAACTACCTACTATTTATGCTCGATTTTAACGTTGCGAGGTCGCCTCCCTGTGAAATTGCGGCCCTGTGATTGGCCAGTTGAGGTGCTCGCCCGTTTTTCGCGGGTGGGTGGTGGGCGGTGGGCTGAGGGCCAGTAGGGCAGTCCTGGTGTGGCCGGGGGCGCCGCTTCCAGGAGGTGAAGTTCGGTGAGCACGAGCGCCGGCGTGCGCTGCAGACTCGCGCCCTGCGGCCCACAGGGAACCTTGTAGGTCACTGAACAGTTTCGCGTCTTGCGGGTTTTATTCCTTCAGTATGGGAGGCTACCGAGCGACTCACGCACAGTAGCATCTTTCTTAGTCTTTGGCTGATTCGTGGTGGTGGCCGTTGCATGCCTGCAACCCCTTCCTTTAGTAAATTGGCCTCCATTAGATAATACGGCGATCGTTACTAAAATTCCTTTTCTCCTGCTGTCGTGGCTTGTTATGAAAGTTCGTGGGGGGCAGGCTGCTGAACTCGAATCTTTCTTCCCCACCCTCATTTGGTGGTATTATTGTTCGATTCTCAACTGTTTAATAAATGAGTCCGTTAATATTACATTCTCTCTTTCATTACGTGAAATCACCCCTAGTGTCACAGAATGATGTGCACGACCTTATAGCAACCGTTGTAGTTCTACGTCTCGCGCCATTAACGATAGGATAAAGATTCAATATCGCGCGCCTGGCACGACCATTGCACCTATGACAGTAATCATGTTCAACTATTCGCCATTGATAAACTGGGGCCGGCCGGAGTGGCTGGCTAGTCTGGAAGCGAGCGACCGCTACGGTCGCAGGTTCGAATCCTGCCTCAGGCATGGATGTGTGTGATGTCCTGAGGTTAGTTAGGAGTTATCGGTCGCCTAGAACGTAGAACTAGCTAAACCTGAGGTCAAGTCGCTTAGTGCTCAGAGCCATTTAAACCTTTTATTTTTTTATAAACTGGTGTTTTCCGGCTCGGTGTCAGTACGTGAGCACTAATCCACTTGATGTGGTGGAAGTAGTGGCCTCTGTTTTACCTTGCTGCCTTAGACAAAAAGGTTTCACAAATCACAGCCCCAACAGCAAGGTATAGTAATATTGCAATAAAAATTAAAACGAGCCACCGCTTTTATTTGCGTTCCAAAATCCTACTGCAAATCGATGTTAGCGATGTGGGTCTGAAATATTCACGCAGGCTAATTCAAATTGTCGAACGATTACTCCAAATCTTTACACAGTGATGTCACATTTTAAGAAGTTGTACTAAAAATGAGTATATATTACTGTAAAGGAAAACAGAGTGTCATAGGTCTGTTATTGTGCTTAACATGGTTTCCAGGTGGGGTACAAAAACGAGACGAAAACCTTAGACAGGTCTGCTGACGATGTCAGCCTGTCGTCCGGACTGGTGTCAAAACACCAGCAGGTGTGTAGGCAGCACTCAGTCAGCACTGGGAGTCGGGGTGCGCCCTGGGACGGCGACCGAGGTGTGCAGCCTGCCATCGCCTTCATCCGCCGGCCGAGTCGGTCTGTCGGGCTCTGGCGTACTCCTCGTATTTATCCTCGGGGACACATCACCATTTACTACGGAACGACGGTAAAAAGTGTGATCACGTCTGATTTCGCACCGCCTGCTTATTTCACTTCTAATCGTAAATACTGAAAAGCACAGACAAGTGACTCCGGTGTCAGACCAGAAGAGTCGGATACTGGAAGATGTGTCAGGGCGTGTCGACAGAAATGCGAGAGGCTGCCACACACAAGACGTACCCCATCCCTCACTGACTGACTAAGAGACGTGTCGGTACAGACGTGACGTCTGTCGCCCTACCACGTGGTACGGGGTACGTGCCACAGCCCGAGGTCGGTGCTAGCCAGACTCCCGGTAGCACTGGGTGGTGGCCGCTTCGCACTGCAGAGGCCGTACACCCGTCTCTCCTGTGCCTTCGGGAACTGGTCTGTCTATTAGTAAAGTATCCGTTCAAGACCGTACAGTAGATTCCACTAATTAGCCTTCAGTTGTCCTCCAAAGTAGTTTCTACGAGATTCACATATTGTAGGTAAAACATAGATTTACACATTTTCAATTATTACGTGAAACCGTTGCTGTTGTGCAGCTAGC
Source organism: Schistocerca serialis cubense (assembly GCF_023864345.2). Lineage (NCBI taxonomy): Eukaryota > Metazoa > Arthropoda > Insecta > Orthoptera > Acrididae > Schistocerca > Schistocerca serialis. The sequence continues at coordinate 1,072,434,001 of NC_064640.1, read as the reverse complement.
ATCTTGAGCTACTCTTCCCACAGATATAAAGGACGGTAATATACTGAACGACCAGTTGAACCTTGCTTGTAGACAATTTTTTCCGAAGGCTTTAAACCTGTACTGTTGACGGTATAATGCTGGTAACCTTTGTGGTTTATTTCCTCAGGAAGCTGATACACCTTTAGTGCTTTAAGCTCACTACCCCTTACGTAATCGTGGTTTTGTCACGATGTATGTTTGCTACTACATCAGCCCTTAATTTTTAGAGCCAGGCAAAAATAACATTTTTCCTGTGAATGTGGTACACGATCCTGTTCGTAATTCTTTCTTGACAAGAGCCATTACTAACACTGTATTGGCAATTGTACATTTCTGAGATGTCTAACTATATTATTGAAGCCCACAAACGGTATACACCCAAACTCTGACGCCCGGTGGCATACATAAAAAAGGCAGGTGGCGCTTTCGCCGAGAAACTAATGTTTTTGTGTATTGTAAGAGGTATGCGCTGCCTGCGATATGCAAGGTACAAGAGAATCGCTGACCAGAGAGCAGTGTTGACTGTACGAACTGTGCGCTTGTTAGGACTAACTGCTACAGCTACAGACAACCTCAGTTGTTGCTAGTCGCTAGTCTGGTGTATCATGGTGGCTGGGCCGGCCGCGGAGTATTATTGTATAAGGTAAAACATACATGGGAGTTTACATAATATTATGTAGATATGCGCGAGGCTGCTTTTTATCTTTTACCATCAATGCTTGTTACTAGGACATTTATTTCAATTTAAAGAATGTAATATTTTTGTCGATGCATGATCATTCCGATTGTTGCAAAAGAAAATAATTCGCTTCCTTTTTTCCGTGTTACTTCACGTAAGGACGTTATTAATACAGATAATTTACACGTTGCCTTGGTACGCCAATTGGCGTATGTTTCTCGGCACGGGCGCCACCTGCCCTGTTTCCAGAGTAACTGCACTCGGCTCGTGGATCTTGCAGAGCTCACAACCGACTGTTGTATATTAACGTGACAAACCCTAATTGTGGGGCTATATTTTATTTCTGACACATGGATCTATACCGACAATTGTAAAAACGGCGATGGTACATTAATGGAGAGTTCTTACAATTTGACATTATAGGACTACAGAAAAGTATGAACCTTTAAATTTATTCTTGGCGTATAAAATAAGTACCAGTCGTCGTTATCGTACGTGTAACGTAAGCTACGATTTCCATTGGCCTTAGGTTACCTTCTGAAGACAAATTTATACTTGAAACATAGGCAAAGAATTTCTTCATCCATTGCGACAACTGGTCGGCTGTTTGTATGCGTGGGTAAATCTAAAAGGTTATTAGTTTGTACAATGAAAGGAAATGTAGGAACGAGCCAAGTACGTCTTTTGCAAATCTTTCATTTAACAACACATTATGGGACAGTCTCTGAAATAAAAATTGCCGAAACCGTCGTTGTTAGCTGCAGAAGAACGTGCGCTCCCGGTAAGGGTGCGGAGGCCGTGAACGTGCACAACTAGAGGGGCCACCTGTGACGTCAGAGCGAGCACATGCGTTCGTATAAGGTCCACCGCACACCCGCTCGTGCCTAAAAGACGAAACTTTGCAGAGCTTTTCCTGACGACGGGAAGAGTGCGGGCTGCGGAAACTCTTCCGTGGACGCACCGACTGTCCTGTGAGGTCTGCACGCCTTGCGGCAGCGCGGTTCTATCCCGAAACGTAGATTAGTGACTAACTGCAGCCTGGTTCACGTCGAAGTACAGTAGGTTTCGCTCGGCTTTCCTACTGATGATTTGCTGAGACAATGTTCACAGGTAGGTGCAGGTCCGTCGTAAAGGGACGGAAAGAACCGCGCCGCCGTAGTCTCGTGTAGTGGTTTTCATTATTTAATGACTGGTATTATTGCAGGAGGAAGTTAGCTAGAGCCTGCGATTAAAATGGTCAGCTTTCTGTTTTTTCTAGATCTAATTTAAAAAACGTTTCATTTGACGTGTGAGCGCCACACAGTCCGCCTCTGTCAACCCTGGCCAGAGCCACACTTGGGGGCCGAGCGCACAACGGCGGTAGCACCTCGTGTGGCGACTGTCTCCCACACCACAAGTGGAAAGCGCAGGATCTCATAATCTTTTAAATGGGGTGAGGACGTGCAGCTTCGGAAGCATTTGCTCAATCTTAACCACATAAAAACTAAATGTTGGTGCAATACAAGAAACGCACAGATTGGGTTCCATCTCCAGCTTATTTACATTAACCAGACCGCCCTGGCGAGGACCCTCCGACTGGGCTCAGCTCACAGCCTCTGCCTCCGCCTCCTTCAGCCCAAACCGGCAGAACACGCGTTACTTGTTAACTACCCGAGGAAAAATTCAGCCAAGGGGACCGGCATTACGAAGGAATATTTGTACATGTCCGTGCTCAAAGGCGTCACAGGCCAGCCAATACAGAATTAAAAGCACGAAACACAGAAACGAGAGTTCGAGTAATTTTGGATTGAATGCTTACTGAAAGGCGCTCGGGAGGCAGGGCAGATGAGTCGAGGGAAAGATTCCCAGCTAATTGGGACTTGGGGGGTCGTCGTTCCACACTGACTGCAGAACTGGTCTCTGGCGGCGGACTCCAGGCAGACCGAGCTGCGGCCATGAGGTTATCTGTAGGGACAGTGAAACCCTCCATATGGAATGTCGGTCGGTTTGTGTTTTACTTTCGAAACTTGGTCATTTGCATCTGATCAGTGGACAGCAAATGTATTCAGAATCATGACACAGCTCTATTGAAAGGAACACTTTGTACTGGACCGACACTCGGTTTTAGACACAGTTATCAATCTGCCTTTGCCTCTGCGAGGTTCTCAGGAGAGCTGTGACGTTTGGAAGGTGACGAGGTACTGGCAGAAGTGAAGCTGTGAGGAAGTGAAGCTTTCGCCCGCGAATGGCAAAGCTCCCACGCACAAGTGCTCGACCATCTGAGCTACCCGAGTTCAAGTCTCGGTCCGGCACACAGTTTTAATCTGCCAGGAAGTTTTATAATGGCACACAGTCCGCTGCAGAGTGAAAATCTCCCTCAAGACATGTACATTAATGAAGTGATTATTGAAAGCATATTCGACAAAATCGTACCCCAAACGCTACCGCGAAATAATTGCTACCAACTGAAACAATTAACAAGCAATAATATTGACGAAGCAACATCGTAACAAAGATCACAATTCAGTTTAAAGACTTGCAGGAAATAGTTTGAAACACATTCTGGAGGATGTTTACTTACCTTCACTTAAAAGACGGTGATCTGAGCAATTAGTATCCAGTTTACTTGCTTTGCATTGAACACCAGTATTTGTAAGTGTTCTGACAAAGCATTGTCTTATAATAGGTCCAGTGAAGCAGGTAGTAGACTGTAGAGCTATCAATAAAGTGACATCATTCGTTGGAAATTGGAGAAACATTCTGGTATTCGTCACACTGATTCGTAACCACTGTGAGGCACTTACCAGTGACACGCTCCGCATTTAGTGTATCTGGAATGTTGAAGAAACGGACCGGTCGACTAACACGTAGCGGCATCATTTACAGTCGGTTCTAACAAAATGTCTCTCACAGAGAGGACGAGGATATGATTACAATAATCAGAGCACACAACACATTGAGTATAGATTTAAGTGTCAGGTAGTCGTTCCTGAAAGTGTTTGTGTGGAGTGTAGCCATGTATGGAAGTGAAACATGGACGATAAATAGTTCGGACAAGAAGAGAATAGAAGCTTTCGAAATGTGGTGCTACAGAAGAATGCTGAAGATGAGATGGGTAGATCACATAACTAATGAGGAGGTACTGAATAGGATTGGGGAGAAGAGAAGTTTGTGGCACAACTTGACTAGAAGAAGGGATCGGTTGGTAGGACATGTTCTGAGGCATCAAGGAATCACCAATTTAGTATTGGGGGGCAGCGTGGAGGGTAAAAGTCGTAGAGGGAGACCAAGAGATGAATACACTAAGCAGATTCAGAAGGATGTAGGTTGCAGTAGGTACTGGGAGATGAAAACAGCTTGCACAGGATAGAGTAGCATGGAGAGCTGCATCAAACCAGTCTCAGGACTGAAGACGACGACGACAACGTAATAAAGTTTGAGGCAAATATGACTTATCGAGGAAATTTTCCCCAAAAAATATAAATAGATATATTCATCCATTCGATTTTCATGCAAATAATAAGACTGTTTCACAATGGCGTGAAAGTGTTCTTTGTTTCTTGACCTCATCGCACCATAAGTAACATTTACATTACAGCCTACAACAGGCCATTTGCTGTTACGAATTACTTATTGAATGTGCTGAAACTAAGTCGTAGCTACTGTTTATTTTTTCAAGCGTCCGTTCGAGGAGGAATCCACACTGAAAACATCACATCACGTCGTATATTGGTTGACAATATGCGACAGGTGATATTGTATGCGTGACGTCAGCCTTTTTGGAACACACTGGTAGCGTGAACGTTGAAGGCAACAATGTGGCATTCAGGGGAAGGAGGTAATATCTGTTGGTATCACTGAACTCATCGGTGAAGGTTTTCGAATAGAACGTGGCCTAGCGACCATTGATATGCCTGCTAGAAGAATGGGCAAGCTGCAGGTGGCCTACTGCACACGGTCACAATCTGAACATTGCTCTGTTTGCAGGGGCAGGTGTGTGTGTGTGTGTGTGTGTGTGTGTGTGTGTGTGTGTGTGTGTGTGTGTGTGTGTGTGTTAATTGGTTGTTTTGCACTAGGTGTGGTTAAAGGAGTATCTTTTCACATAATAGCTGGCTTTGAAAATCCGTACAAGTGTCGTTGTTTCTGTGTTTGCACTGTACTTTTGGGATGCCAAATGTTCATATTGTGCGGATGCCGACTTTAATAATTTCCGTGGTAGATTATCGTCTGACGGTGTAAATGTTTCGACATTCTCTGGGACCTTCTAAACTTCGTTAGAGCCATTTGAACCATTTGTTTGGAAACGCTATCTGGGGACTATGGGACGTGACCTCTGATGTTATCAGTCCCCCAGAACGTAAACCGAACTAATCTAAGTAGTTCTAAGGACATCCATGCCCAAGGCATGATTCGAACCTGCGACCGTCGCGGATGCTATTTTTTTCCATCACAGTTCAGTTACCATACGCATGACCATGTGAGATATTAGTTCACAGCTGATTTCATATTTCATGTGCATACATGTAGTTATGCAGTTTATTGGTGAAGAAAACTGCACTCTTGCTTTGTGTGCTAATGTCACCTGACTATGGGATGTTTTGCCTCTCAAATACTGTCTCTGTAAAGGCGCTTTACGCCTGTACAATAGCACTTCGTGCGTATGTGCAGTGACCGACACTTGCAGCTCATTTTCTAAGTGAGTGCCAAAAGTTATACGTAATGTAAAACGTGCCTGAACATAAGTGGAAAGACCGCAAACCTAATGTTGAGATACACATCATAATGCACTGGAAATGCCTGGCTTGGTATGAATGTGTTGTGATCAATGCCCACAAAACTAAAGCAAATGAGTTTAGTATATGTGACATATAAACAAAAACGTACGAATATAGTAACCTTATATAAATTCGTGGACGTACATAAATTAACTGTCAAGACAGTGACGAGTAGAATGCTACAACACGGTGTGCTGCTTATATAAAACTTAGGGAACCAGTGGAAACAATGCTCCTCTTTGAGAACTAGCAGTGTGCTGTAAACATTTGTGGTTAGGAAGGCAGAGTAAGATTTGCATGCAAAGTGACGACACATATACTCATGCATTGTCGTGCTGAAAGATAGTTTGCTCCAGTCTGGAAGGGTTCACACCCACCCCCGCCCCACTGACAGGAGCAAAATAATGCCACACTACGACATCCCCTGTACGTAAGTGCTAAATTACCAACGTTTGTCCCCTACACTACAAACGTTGGACACTCCTGAACTTCTGTCACTGGCAGCGGGTAAGAATGCCCTCTTCGGAGCTGCCGCGGTGTGGTGCAGGCAGTGTTGTTTGTACATCACACCCTACAGTGGACCACGTGTTCTGTTAACACGTTTTATTCCAGGTGAGTCGTATAAATGATGTATTGTGGGATTGGGCCAATTCCTACTTTTATCCGTTTAGATTTATGCTTCGTCGTTCAGTGTATGTGTCGGAACATTAAGGCGACAGCAGGGTGCAGCAGCCATAAATGATGTGAAAGAGTGCATAGTTTCTGCACAGCCCCACTCTCATGCTCGACAGCGGTGTTAAGTTCTCAAACCCACATACGGTGCTTCTGCTTATCACGTGGCAGATGATCGCGCTTAGATACACGTAGTGCTACGGAAGATACACACTGAACTGCAGTCTGTACGTTAGATTAGCTACTACAACAAGAACAAACCTTTTCGATACATAGCGGGCAAAAGCCAGTTATCTTGCATGACGAATCCCCTCAGAACACCAAGTAACTCTGCTGTACGAACCCATTCTTTGCGAAAAGAGTGCACATTTTGCATTACAAATCCTTATATTTACCCTGCAGACAAAAGAAGGTATATCAGAGATCTTTTTCGAATGAAACTAACAATACACCCACCTCCACATGTGGTGGAATTTTGTGCTGTTGTGGCGGAAACCAAATGATGTATGCATATGTTGGTTGCTTTATTCAGTTGCGACAGGTGATGCATATTTTAAATGTGCTGATACAACGCTAAGTGGCATACTAAACCGCAAAGGTACTGTAATGCGTTTCCACACTAATGAGACAGTTTAATACATAGAATGTGTACTGTATTTGTCTACCACTGTCATTAACCTATTACGTCCATGTTACCTACTGAACGATTAAATGTTGGTTGGTCCCTTGCATGGGGGGCTTAATTATTATTAAAAATCATTGTCACATTTATTTTTGGTGGATGTAGGTCCGATTACGCTGTGTCTCGTAAACGGTTGGCCCTGACTAGTATTTGTACGCAATCTGACTGCATGGAACAACAATGAATGAAAATTTTCGTTAACACAATTAAGTCCCCTGCAACTACATAACCAACGCAACAACAAGCACAAGAGTAACTGTTCTGTGTCTGGAAGTGTGATTCAACGTACACATCTGGCACGGTTCTTCTTCAATAAGACAAGAACTTTTGTAATTACGTCAGTATAAATGATATTTAAAATAGATATACTCTAATTGCGTAAGGAAACCAGAATTACACTCTAATACAAGAAGACAAGCCAGATGCTTTGACTGAACCTGTAATGATGCATTATTTACGACACTGAGATAAAAGAAAACAATTTTCCTTTTATTTGTATTACCTTCACATATTGACGAAAAGCACTCTCTAATCATTACAATATTTCCACACCGACTCGTTACTATCACATCTCAACAAAAACGTTTCGGTATCACATCTCAGCAAGCACTGCCTACTACGGGTTCTCCCCAAGCACTGCCCGTGGAGGCGGCTGAATAATACTCTTTGGCGCAATCTCTGGCGCTGTGGCTCAGTGGAGCCACCTTTCACCCTTTGCCCAACTATGCAGTCGTCCCCCGCTCCGACCTTACATTAACTAAATTCGATACAATCCCATATTAGAAGAGAGAATGCCTATTTTCGTCCTCTACGGTATCATTTTATGGACATGGTTCGCTGCACTCAACTACAGTCACACACAGACCTGCAGCAACAAGTACGAAACCTAACGAATACAAACACTGGTTTTGGGCTCTATAGTTAAAGCGGCAGAATATGTCAGTGTCAAAGAGGCTCGAAGGAGAGAACAGGCTAAAACACAACTGGCGACATCCCTATATATATATATATATATATATATATATATATATATAATCTCACACAAACAGCACATCACGACGCCAAAGCTGTTCGACAGACAATCGCCACGAATCTACATCCCAGAAAAGGGAATATACATATAAAATCAATCAGAACCACCCACACTGTCTGTAACAGCTGTGACAGTCTATACTGTCCAGGAGCCGGTCATACAACTATAGCTGTCACACACGAATCGCGAACGCCCACTGCCAACCTCAGAACAATCACACAAATACGAATACAAATCAACATTACAGAGAAGCTACGAAAGAGCAATTTCCTGGAGAAGACAACGTAATTCTGCGGCAGAGGATTTATTTGATAATGAACCCATCCCGCCCCCCTCACACACTCAACGACGTTACAGGATAGCTGCGTTAATACGATACAATATATAGATGACATGGCAATCGGTGGCTCCATAGACAACGTGGCAAAGCCAATTACACCACTGGATGATATTGAAGTTTAAGACAAATAACATTAACGTAGAGGATAGATGAGTTGGACGATGAGCTTATATACATTCACAAACAAAACCGACAATGTGAAGAAGTGGTGTATACCACAATTTATCGCAACGTAGGAGTATGTACATTTTCTTGTGCACAAACACCGAACAACGCGCTCCAGTACGCGGCCGCCAAATACATCGCTGGCCGCCTTCGCGCGTGTGTGAGTCAGCACAGAGCAACTGGCTACGCCAGGAAGCATTGCGATTGGTTTTCCCTGGAAAACAGCGACCCCAGCCGACGGCTCCATTAACTAGCAAGCCGTATATGAAGCCGTATATGAAGCCGTATATGAAGCCGCCGCCGCCGCCGCCGCCGCCGCCGCCGCCGCAAACGACAGTTCCCGATGAGAAGTGCAGTACGCCGTGTTCCAGCTGCTTGTGGATGACTCGCCGCACCACTCGAGGTTACCTGGCTGCTCGGCGGAAATCTTGCGACGTCACTCGGAGAGACTGGACGTGGTTATACCAAATGTGCATGGTGGGGTGCACCTCCCGTACTTATTCTCAAGTTTACTCAGGCTCACACTCAGACAATGCATAATTAGACGCTTGGCGAACATAAAAAGTGATTTGTGATTTAATAAACCAGACTGAGGAGGTTGTACGTGGGTTTTGGTGTGAACACAGACGTGTCGTAGGGTTTTCCATATGATGTGATGTACTGTTTACATAGTGTTATACCCAGGAATATCATCCTTACATACACATTTGTATTGCGAGGCACTCTTCACCCCGAGGAAAAAGGGACAGGCACGTAGTCCCCTGAATCGAAACACTCAGGCCACAGAGCACTACTAAACTCGGTCTACTTGTATAAGTCTTGGGCCAGTAGTTCCAATTACATGACAAATCTGCGGGAGTGACATTTGCAACGATGTCAACGTGCGTCTAGAAACAACCTCCGCCCCCAACATACTGTGTGTTCTAGAAAGACAACATGTCAGTCCCATACAAAGCGCCGCCGATACCAATGCAAAACGTGTAAAGGCAAAAAGCAATGAAGAAGCGTGTGACGTCCCAAAGAGGGTCGCCGATTGGGAGACGTTAAGAAAACACCAAGCCACACTCCGTGTAGTGTCACCTCTGCGTCCACACCAGCAACCAGCACCAAGCCCGCCACAACTAATGATACTTTTAATCTAGAATTTAAGTAGGCTACAGCAACAAGAGATACTATCATCCTGACAATCCACGTAGCATCCGCTGCGCTGTCTGCAGTGTCCGCTCAATCACCCTCTGGATGGCAGATACTAAGGACAGAAAATATTCCTACATCAGCTGTGCCGCTGCTCGACCTCACGTTCCAGGTCTGCCTGCGCAGACATATATCTCAAATACAGGGGCACAATAATTAATCAACACACAAACACAATCAGAGTGATTATAGATATGTTCGTCAGACTGCGACAGATTTACACACAAAACGCACAAGTGCCAGTCGCACAAGTGCCAGTCGCACAAGTGCCAGTCGCACAAGTGCCAGTCGCACAAGTGCCAGTCGCACAAGTGCCAGTCGCACAAGTGCCAGTCGCACAAGTGCCAGTCGCACAAGTGCCAGTCGCACAAGTGCCAGTCGCACAAGTGCCAGTCGCACAAGTGCCAGTCGCACAAGTGCCAGTCGCACAAGTGCCAGTCGCACAAGTGCCAGTCGCACAAGTGCCAGTCGCACAAGTGCCAGTCGCACAAGTGCCAGTCGCACAAGTGCCAGTCGCACAAGTGCCAGTCGCACAAGTGCCAGTCGCACAAGTGCCAGTCGCACAAGTGCCAGTCGCACAAGTGCCAGTCGCACAAGTGCCAGTCGCACAAGTGCCAGTCGCACAAGTGCCAGTCGCACAAGTGCCAGTCGCACAAGTGCCAGTCGCACAAGTGCCAGTCGCACAAGTGCCAGTCGCACAAGTGCCAGTCGCACAAGTGCCAGTCGCACAAGTGCCAGTCGCACAAGTGCCAGTCGCACAAGTGCCAGTCGCACAAGTGCCAGTCGCACAAGTGCCAGTCGCACAAGTGCCAGTCGCACAAGTGCCAGTCGCACAAGTGCCAGTCGCACAAGTGCCAGTCGCACAAGTGCCAGTCGCACAAGTGCCAGTCGCACAAGTGCCAGTCGCACAAGTGCCAGTCGCACAAGTGCCAGTCGCACAAGTGCCAGTCGCACAAGTGCCAGTCGCACAAGTGCCAGTCGCACAAGTGCCAGTCGCACAAGTGCCAGTCGCACAAGTGCCAGTCGCACAAGTGCCAGTCGCACAAGTGCCAGTCGCACAAGTGCCAGTCGCACAAGTGCCAGTCGCACAAGTGCCAGTCGCACAAGTGCCAGTCGCACAAGTGCCAGTCGCACAAGTGCCAGTCGCACAAGTGCCAGTCGCACAAGTGCCAGTCGCACAAGTGCCAGTCGCACAAGTGCCAGTCGCACAAGTGCCAGTCGCACAAGTGCCAGTCGCACAAGTGCCAGTCGCACAAGTGCCAGTCGCACAAGTGCCAGTCGCACAAGTGCCAGTCGCACAAGTGCCAGTCGCACAAGTGCCAGTCGCACAAGTGCCAGTCGCACAAGTGCCAGTCGCACAAGTGCCAGTCGCACAAGTGCCAGTCGCACAAGTGCCAGTCGCACAAGTGCCAGTCGCACAAGTGCCAGTCGCACAAGTGCCAGTCGCACAAGTGCCAGTCGCACAAGTGCCAGTCGCACAAGTGCCAGTCGCACAAGTGCCAGTCGCACAAGTGCCAGTCGCACAAGTGCCAGTCGCACAAGTGCCAGTCGCACAAGTGCCAGTCGCACAAGTGCCAGTCGCACAAGTGCCAGTCGCACAAGTGCCAGTCGCACAAGTGCCAGTCGCACAAGTGCCAGTCGCACAAGTGCCAGTCACACAGACTGACAACATCGAGGTGCATTTTGTCAGCCTGGAAAATCTAACATAGCACATCATGTGCTTATAAGGTTATTGTAATAGAAATGGGCAACTGATATTCTGGTAGCATGTTTTGGTCGACATAACGTAGCACAGTTGTAACATGATTGCATGTTAATTGACAAAGGCTGCAATAGTAATAGACAACAAAGTCGGTCGAAAGATTGAACGGTGCACAGATCACTTAGTCTCGGTACCGACTTCCTTCTTGCAGAAGAGAGTAGATCGAAGCTGAGCGCTCACTGCATTAGCTTTGCTACACCTCACTTCCAGTTCTTTCACTGTGTTGCCATCCTGTGAGAATATGCATCCCAAGTACTTGAAACTGTCCACCTGTTCTAACTTTGTTCCTCCTATTTGGCACTCAATCCGTTTATATCTCTTTCCCACTGACATTACTTTCGTTTCGGAGATGCTAATCTTCATACCATAGTCCTTACATTTCTGATCTAGCTCTGAAATATTACTTTGCAAACTTTCAATCGAATCTGCCATCACAACTAAGTCATCCGCATATGCAAGACTGCTTATTTTGTGTTCACACATCTTAATCTCACCCAGGCAGTCTATTGTTTTCAACATATGATCCATATATAATACAAACAACAGTGGAGACAGGTTGCAGCCTTGTCTTACCCCTGAAACTACTCTGAACTGTGAACTCAATTTACTGTCAACTCTAACTGCTGCCTGACTATCCATGTAAAGACCTTTAATTGCTTGCAAAAGTTTGCCTCCTATTCCATAATCTCGTAGAACAGACAATAACTTCCTCCTAGGAACCCGGTCATATGCCTTTTCTAGATCTATAAAGCATAGATACAATTCCCTGTTCCACTCATAACACTTCTCCATTATTTGCCGTAAGCTAAAGATCTGGTCCTGACAACCTCTAAGAGGCCTAAACCCACACTGATTTCCATGCAATTGGTCCTCAACTAATAGTCGCACTTTCCTTTCAACAATACCTGAGAAGATTTTACCCACAATGCTGATTAAAGAGATACCTCTGTAGTTGTTACAATCTTTTCTGTTTCCATGTTTAAAGATTGGTGTGATTACTGCTTTTGTCCAGTCTGATGGAACCTGTCCCGACTCCCAGGCCATTTCAATTATCCTGTGTAGCCATTTAAGACCTGACATTCCACTGAATTTGACGAGTTCCGACTTAATTTCATCCACCCCAGCTGCTTTATTGCACTGCAATCTATTGACCATTTTCACCACTTCCTGAAATGTGATCCTATTTCCATCATCATTCCTATCCCATTGTACATCGAAATCTGAAACATTACTGATTGTATTTTCACCTACATTGAGCAACTCTCCAAAATATTTCCTCCATCTGCCCAAGGAATCCACAGGATTCACAAGCAGTTTTCCTGACCTGTCCAAAATACTTGTCATTTCCTTCTTACCTCCCTTTCGAAGACTGCTAATTACACTCCAGAATGGTTTCCCAGCAGCTTGACCCAAAGTCTCCAACCTGTTTCCAAAGTCTTCCCAAGATTTCTTCTTGGATGCTGCAATTATCTGTTTGGCTTTGTTTCTTTCTTCAACATAACTTTCTCTGTCTACCTGAGTTCTAGTATGTAGCCATTTTTGATACACCTTCTTTTTCCTTTTACAGGCTGCCTTGACTGTGTCATTCCACCAAGCTGTTTGCTTCATCCTACCTTTACACACTACTGTTCCAAGACATTCTTTAGCCGCTTCTAGTACTGTGTCCCTGTACCTTGTCCATTCCTTTTCCAATGACTGTAATTGACTACATTCAACTAACTGGTACCTTTCTGAGATCGCTGTTATGTACTTGTGCCTGATTTCCTTATCCTGAAGTTTGTCCACTCTTATCCTCCTACATATGGACCTGAACTCCTGCACTTTCGGCTTCGCAATCCCACTTTCACTGCAGATTAAATAATGATCAGTGTCGTCAAGGAATCCCCTGAATACACGTGTGTCCCTCACAGCCTTCCTGAATTCCTGATCTGTTATTATATAGTCAATGACAGATTTGGTTCCCCTGCTTTCCCAAGTATACCGGTGAATGTTCTTATATTTAAAAAAGGAGTTTGTGATTACTAAGCCCATACTGGCACAGAAATCCAAGAGTTGCTGCCTGTTCCTGTTGGCCTCCATATCCTCTCCAAATTTATCCATAACCTTTTCATATTCTTCTGTTCGATTTCCAATCCTGGCGTTAAAATCACCCATGAGCAGAACACTGTCCTTGTCCTTAACTACATCACTGAGTGCCTCATAAAAACTATCCGTCTTATCTTGATCTGTCCCTTCACAATGCGAATATACTGACACAATCCTAATTTTCTTGCTAGGCACTGTCAAATCTATCCACATCAGTCGTTCGTTTACATACCTTATTGCAACTACGCTGGGTTCCATTTCTTTCCTGATGTAAAGCCCTACACCACATTGTGCTATTCCTGCTTTGACTCCTGACAGGTAGACCTTGTATTCTCCCACTTTCTCTTCTTTCTCACCCCATACCCGAATGTCACTAACAGCTAAAACGTCCAGTCCCATCTTACTTGCAGCCTCGGCCAGATCTACCTTCTTCCAAGAGTAGCCCCCATTGATATTAATAGCTCCCCAACTCATTACCATTTGTTTTTTTTTTGTTTGTGGTTTTAGGGCGCAAAACTTCTATGGTCATTAGCGCCCAGCCCGTGACGTAGGAAACAGGAAGAAAACGAAATTTAAAATCAGCAGCAATGGGAACAGTCATAAAATTTGAGAAACTAAAGGCAGAAGGAATGCTTAAAAGTCCACTATAGAAAGGGGTTGGTTGTCCCGCAAAAAAAAAGCTTCAAATGACTGACGTCATTTCGCTGTCTCTAATAAACTGTAGAACGCGGACAGCTGAGCGCGTGTCATCTGCTAAAATCGACGATAGATCAGGCGATAGCTGTAGACGGGAGCGTAACGGATTAAAATAGGGGCATTCAATTAAAAGGTGTCTGACCGTCCACAGCTGAGAGCAGTGGGGACAGAGTGGGGGAGGATCGCCGCTTAAAAGATGTCGATGACTAAAAAGACAGTGCCCTATCCGGAGTCGAGCTAAAATTACCTCCTCCCGACGACGCGTTCGGGAGGAAGAGGTCCAAGCGCAAGGAACGGCTTTCACTTCCCGCAATTTATTGTGGGGAAGTGTTGACCAATGCGCATGCCATAAATGAGTAACTTGGCGACATAAACCGCTCCGTAGATCGGTAAACGGAAGAGACTGAAGAGACTGAAGAGCTGGCCGAGGAAGAGAGACTGCAGCCTTGGCCGCTATATCGGCCGCCTCATTTCCACAGATACCAGCGTGTCCCGGGAGCCAGAGGAACGCCACTGAGACGCCCCCCAGGTGGAGCAAGCGCAGACAGTCCTGAATCCGGTGGACCAGAGGGTGCACAGGGTAAAGAGCTTGGAGACTTAGGAGAGAGCTGAGAGAATCTGAGCAGATTACGTACTGTATCCGCTGATGGCGGCGGATGTAGTGGACAGCCTGGAGAACAGCGTAAAGCTCCGCAGTATAAACCGAACACTGGTCGGGAAGCCGAAAGTGATTTGGGGTGTCGCCAACAATATAGGTACTCCCTACACCTAACGATGTTTTCGAGCCATCGGTGTAAATAAATGTGGCTTCCGTCATTTGTGCACATAGAGCAGCAAATGCCCGACGGTAAACAAGTGTAGGGGTACCATCCTTGGGAAATTGACATAGGTCTCTGAGCAAGTCGATCCGGGGACGGTGCCAAGGCGGTGCTGTACACCAAGTTGTCAAGAAGGTTTTAGGAAAGCGGAAGGAAAGAGAATGGAGCAGTTGACGGAAGCGGACTCCCGGGGGTAGTAGGGAGGAGGAGCGGCCTGCATACCCGACATCAAAGGAGGCGTCGAAAAAAAGGTTATGGGCTGGATTAGCAGGCATGGAAGACAGATGGCTAGCATAACGACTCAGAAGGACTGCCCGCCGATTGGACAGCGGAGGTTCAGCAGTCCCAGCATAAAGGCTTTCCACAGGGCTGGTGTAAAAAGCTCCAGACACTAAACGTAATCCACGGTGGTGGATAGAGTCGAGACGCCGAAGAATAGACGGCCAAGCAGAGGAGTAGACTATGCTTCCATAATCCAATTTCGAGCGCACTAAGGCGCGATAGAGGCGGAGAAGGACCACTCGGTCCGCTCCCCAGGAGGTACCATTCAGGACACGGAGGGTGTTAAGGGAACGCAGACAGCGAGCCGAAAGATAGGAAACGTCGGAGGACCAGCACAGTTTGTCAAACCTAAGACCCAAGAATTTAGCGACGTCGGAAAACGGAAGGTTGACAGGACCTAGATGTAAGGAGGGCGGAAGAAACTCCTTACGTCGCCAAAAATTAACACAAACGGTCTTACTGGGTGAGAAACGGAAGCCGGTTTCGATGCTCCACGAGTGGAGGCGATCGAGACATTCTTGAAGACGTCTTTCAAGAAGGCTGGTCCGTTGAGAGCTGTAGTAGATCGCAAAATCGTCCACAAAGAGGGAGCCCGAGACATCAGGAAGGAGACAATCCATAATTGGATTAATGGCGATGGCAAACAGTACAACACTCAGCACGGAGCCCTGGAGTACCCCGTTTTCTTGGGAGAAAGTACGGGAGAGAGTAGTGTTCACCCGCACCCTAAATGTGCGCTCTGCCATAAATTCGCGAAGAAAAAGGGGCAGCCGGCCTCTAAAGCCCCAAGAGAACAGTGTGTGGAGGATGCCTGTCCTCCAACAGGTATCGTATGCTCTCTCCAAAAAATATTGCTACCGTTTGGCGTTTCCGGAGAAAATTGTTCATGATATAAGTGGAGAGAGCAACAAGATGGTCAACGGCAGAACGATGCTTTCGGAATCCGCATTGGGCTGGTGTTAAAAGACTGCGGGATTCCAGCCACCAAGCTAAACTGTAATTCACCATACGCTCCAAAACCTTACAGACACTACTAGTGAGAGAAATGGGGCGATAGCTAGAGGGGAGATGTTTGTCCTTTCCAGGTTTCGGAACGGGAACGACAATAGCTTCCCGCCATCGCCTGGGAACGGTACTGTCAGTCCAAATTCGATTATAAAGGCGAAGGAGGTAACGCAGGCTATGGGTTGATAAATGCAGCAACATTTGGACGTGGATACCATCCGGTCCTGGGGCGGAGGAGCGAGAAGAAGAGAGGGCATGTTGGAGTTCCCACATGGAGAAAACAGTATTGTAGCTTTCATGATAGCTTTCATGATTTTGAGAGGAGAAAGCAAGATGTCGCACTTCCGCTGCACGTTTCTTCGGGAGAAACGCTGGCGGGTAATTGGAAGAGCTCGAAATCTCAGCAAAGTGCTCACCCAATGAGTTAGAAATTGCGACGGGGTCCACTAAGGTATCATGCGCGACAGTGAGCCCAGAGACCGGGGAGAAACTAGGCGCGCCTGAGAACCGTCGAAGCCGACTCAAAACTTCCGAGGAGGGAGTGAAGTAGTTGAATGAGCTAGTAAAGAATTTCCAGCTTGCCTTCTTGCTATCGCGGATGACGCGACGGCATCGCGCACGGAGCTGCTTATATCGGATACAGTTGGACAAAGTTGGATGGTGACGGAAAATGCGAAGAGCACGTCGCCGCTCACGTATTGCGTCACGGCATGCCTCGTTCCACCAAGGAACTGGAGAGCGCCGGGGCAATTCGGAGGTGCGTGGTATTGAACGTTCCGCAGCTGTGAGAATAACGTCGGTAAAATGTGTGACCTCATCGTCGACGCTGGGAAAGCGACGGTCATCGAATGTCGCTAGAGACGAAAAAAGTGTCCAATCGGCTTGGGCAAACTTCCAGCGTCGCGAGCGCATATATGGCAGTTGAGGCTGCAGTCGAACACATGGAAAGTGGTCACTCGAGTGTGTATCATCAAGGGCGAACCATTCGAAGCGCCGAGCTAGCGGAACAGTACCGACCGCAAGGTCCAAATGGGATAAATTTGCCGTGGAGGCAGACAAAAATGTGGGGACCCCAGTGTTGAGGCAGACTAGATCCGCTTGGTGGAAGACGTCTAGCAATAGTGAGCCACGTGGACAAGGATGTGGAGATCCCCAAAGCGGGTGGTGGGCATTGAAGTCCCCAACCAGCAAATAGGGGGGTGGAAGCTGATCAAGAAGATGAAGGAGATCAGCTCGTGCCATTGGTGTAGACGATGGAATGTATACCGTACAAAGAGAGAACGTGTATCCAGAAAGGGAAAGACGGACGGCGACAGCTTGGAAGGAAGTGTTTAAGGGGATTGGGTGATAATGGAGAGTATCATGGAGCAGAATCATGAGTCCTCCATGGGCTGGGGTGCCTTCAACAGAGGGGAGGTCATATCGGACGGACTGAAAATGAGGGAGAACAAAGCGGTCATGGGGACGCAACTTTGTTTCCTGAAGACAGAAGATGACCGGCGAGTAGGATCGTAAGAGGATCGACAATTCATCCCGATTGGCTCGAATGCCGCGGATATTCCAGTGGATAATGGACATAGGGTGAACAGAAAATGGAGGAACGTGACCAAGGGTGCTGTCAACTCAACGACTTCTCAGAGCTTGCGACCGACAGCATGGAATGGCATTCAGTCGAAGGCAGAAGATCCTGATCCATAGGGTGGTCAGGAGCAGCTCCTGCCACCAACGATCGGCCAGTTGACCAGCCACCAGCAGTGCGCCTCGGCGACACAGAAGACGGCCGAGGGCGATTTCCGCCAGGTGGTGCTGTAGATGGGACACGCCTTGGCGGAGAAGGAGAGGAACTGTGTTTTTTCGTAGCCTTCTTGGAAGTATGATGTTTAGATGAAGGAGGAACCGATGGTTGTGAAGTTGCGGTACGTAAAATCTCTTCACCAGAATGCTCTTTATTCGAAGACTTGGCGTCTGACTTTTGGCCTCGAGATTTAGCAGAACCCGACGAAGGGTGAGCCATAGAGTGGGCAGGCGAAAGAGGTGAGGTTGAACGGGCGATCTTTGCGCTGGCCGATCTGACGACCGTGGTACTAAAGGTGAGGTCGCAAGTCTGCGTGGCCGCCTCCTTTGTTGGCCGAGGAGAAGCAAGGACAGTGCTGTATTTTCCTTTCTGAGGCACGGTGGGCTGTCGACTGGCGAGTAACTTTCGAGCAGCAAAGGTCGACACCTTTTCCTTCACTCTTATTTCCTGGATCAGCTTTTCGTCCTTAAAAACAGGGCAATCTCGAGAGGAAGCAGCGTGGTCACCCATACAGTTGATGCAGCGAGGGGATGGAGGTGGACAAGCACCCTCATGGGCATCCCTGCCACACGTAACACATTTGGCCGGATTGGAACAGGACTGGCTGGTGTGATTGAACCGCTGACATCGATAGCAACGCGTAGGGTTTGGGACATAAGGGCGAACGGAAATTATCTCATAGCCTGCTTTGATTTTTGATGGGAGTTGAACTTTGTCAAATGTCAAGAAGACAGTGCGGGTTGGAATGATGTTCGAGTCGACCCTTTTCATAACCCGATGAACAGCGGTGACGCCCTGGTCAGACAGGTAGTGCTGAATTTCTTCGTCAGACAATCCATCGAGGGAGCGTGTATAAACGACTCCACGCGAGGAATTTAAGGTACGGTGCGGTTCCACCCGGACAGGGAAGGTGTGGAGCAGAGAAGTACACAGCAATTTTTGAGCCTGGAGGGCACTGTGTGTTTCTAACAACAGGGTACCATTCCGTAATCTGGAACAAGACTTTACAGGACCCGCAATTGCGTCGACACCTTTCTGAATAATGAAAGGGTTGACCGTGGAGAAGTCGTGACCTTCGTCAGACCGAGAAACAACAAGGAACTGTGGCAACGATGGAAGAACCGTCTGTGGCTGAGACTCAGTGAACTTACGTTTGTGAGCAGACATAGTGGAAGGTGAGGAAACCATTGCGGAAGAATCCCCCATGAATACCGGCGTCTTCGATGGCGCGCTCCTCCCTTGTGGGGGCCCTCACCGAAGGCACACCCGCCTTAGGTGATTGTCGGGAGGTGTGACCTGAGGTGTGAACAAACGGACGGAGGGACCAATCGGTACTTTCGGAAGGTATCAGCTCGGGTAATCACACCTCCATGGGCTTGGCCGTTACCAGGGGGTACGTACGTGTCCTACCTGTCTACCCGGGGCGGGGAATCACGCGTTACCCCGTCACCGGCTACGCATGGAAGTGCGTGGGTCGGCCTTCAGACACGCACAGGGAGGAAAAAAGAGAAAGGGAAAGGAAAGAAGAGGGGGTCTCGAACGCCGCAGCGGAGAAAAGGGCAAGGAGAAGAGGGAAGGAAAAGAGAAGGACAGAGGAAGGACGAGGACTTGCAAGTGTAAAAGCAAGGAATTTGGAACAGTTTCGAGCGTCCGTCTCCGGACGTAGGCACAAACCATACTCCCATAGGGGGAGAAAGGGAAGGAAAGAGCCAGAGGTGAGGGGGGGGGGGGCGAAGATGGGGGACGGGGAGGGATGCGGAAAGGGAAGGGAAGTCCCCCTGCGGGTTCGGGGGTAAGAATAGGCCCGCGGTATTCCTGCCTGTCGTAAGAGGCGACTAAAAGGAGTCCATCCCCCTCACGGGGGTAGTTAGCGCCTGCGTCCGGAGACGGACGGTTCCACGACCTATAATCGTGGTCTTTTTGGTTTTTTCACTTCTCGTTTCTTCCTTCCTTTTGTTGGTTCCTTTCCTTGCTCTTCTCGACCTCACTGTCTTCCTTACTCATTTTCCTTGACTTCTCCTTGCCTTCTCATTGCCTTTTTCTCCTTGCTTTCTCATTACCTTCTTCTCCTTGCCTTCTCTGGTCTCCGCCTCGGCGTTTGAGACAGTCTGTCCTCTTTCTCCCTCTCTCTCTTCTTTTTCCTCTTCTTCCTTCCTCCCTGTGCGTGCCTGAAGGCCGACCCACGCGTTCGCACGCGTAGCCGGTGACGGGGTAACGCGTAATTCCCCGCCCTGGGTAGACATGTAAGGCACGCGCGTACCCCCTGGTAAAGGCCAGGCCCGGGGAGGGGTGATTGCCTGAGCTGATACCTTCTGACCATGCCGATTGGTCCCTCCGTCTGTTTCTCGGGAGGTGTGACCTGAGGTGTAAACATTCACCTAAGGCGGGAGTGCCCTCTGAGAGGGTCCCCACAAGGAAGGAGCGCGCCATCGGAGACGCTGGCAATCATGGGGGATTCCTCCGCAATGGATTCTACTCCATCTCTTTCGACTTCGACTCAAAAACGGAAA
This sequence comes from Schistocerca serialis cubense, assembly GCF_023864345.2. Classification (NCBI taxonomy): domain Eukaryota; kingdom Metazoa; phylum Arthropoda; class Insecta; order Orthoptera; family Acrididae; genus Schistocerca; species Schistocerca serialis. The sequence continues at coordinate 1,072,413,508 of NC_064640.1, read as the reverse complement.
CGTGACCAGCCAACAGTGACAAAAGTACTACCGCCTGCCCCACAGTTCCTCGTAGTTTCTCGAACTGAGGACGGAAAGGATTTTTCCTCTGTCAACCCTTTCGTTATTCAGAAGGGCGTAGATGCCATAGCCGGATCTGTCAAATCTTGTACCAGGTTGCGAAACGGCACCTTATTACTAGAAACTGAGAGTGCCTTTCAGGCACAAAAACTGCTTCGGGCCACCCTCCTGTACACGTTCCCTGTCCGGGTGGAGGCCCACCGAACTTTGAATTCGTCTCGTGGTGTGGTCTATACTGACTCCCTCGACGGATTGACTGACGAGGAGCTTCAATCATTCCTCGCTGAGCAGGGCGTGACGGCTGTCCATAGGGTCATGAAAAAGGTCAACAATGACCTTGTACCGACCCGGACAATTTTCTTGACCTTCGATAGTGTTAAGCTGCCATCGCGCATCAAGGCGGGCTACGAGGTTATTTCTGTTCGCCCCTATATCCCGACACCTACGCGCTGCTACCAGTGTCAGCGTTTCAATCACACTAGACAGTCTTGTTCCAATGCGGCTAAATGTGTCACTTGTGGCAGGGATGCCCATGAGGGTGACTGTCCACCTCCGTCTCCTCGTTGTGTGAACTGTCAGGGTGACCATGCCGCATCCTCCCGCGACTGTCCTGTCTATAAGGAAGAACGCTGTATCCAAGAGATTAGGGTCAAAGAGAAAGTGTCCACCTCGGCTGCTCGCAAGCTATTGGCTAGTAGGAAGCCCACGCTGCTCCCAGCGGGGAAATACAGTACTGTCCTCGCCTCTCCTCGGACTACCCGGGAGGTAGCAACCCAGACATGCGATCTGACCTTCAGCACCACGGTCGTCCGTTCGGCCAGTGCTAAGATCGCGCGGTCGACGTCTCCTCTTCCTCCCATCACCCCACAGACACGAGCACCTTCCTCAGCTTCTGCTAAGACGAAGACATCGAAGTCAGATGCACGGGCCTTCAAGAAGGAACCATCCCGTGCAGACTTCCTCCGTACCTCGACCTCCCAGCCTTCGACCGGTACTTCCACTACACGTCCTTCCAAAAAGGCGCATAGGAAGCACAGTTCTCCTTCTCCGCCACGGCGCATTCCTTCTCCTGCGCCACCCAGCGGTTGCCGCCCCAGGCCGTCATCTGTTTCGCCTGGCCGCACCGCTGGTAGCCGTACATCTGGCCGTTCACTGGCGGAGGAAGCTCCCCCTCCCGGCCATCCTCCCGAGATGGCCGATGACCCTATAGACCACATGGACGATGACTGTCCGCCTACTGATAGCGGCGGCAGTGCTCGCTCGAAGCCAGGCCCTAAGCGGCCTTCGAGGTGACCACTTCTCTCATCTTCCTTTTCTTACGATGGCACTTATTCACTGGAATATTCGCAGCATTCGCTCCAACCGAGAGGACTTGAAGTTGCTGCTCCGCTTGCACCGTCCGCTCGTCGTAGCCCTCCAGGAAACGAAGCTACGCCCATGCGATCAAATTGCCTTGGCACACTACACCTCTGTGCGTTTTGACCTACCCCCTGTGGTAGGTATTCCGGCTCATGGAGGGGTTATGTTGCTGGTCCGGGATGATATTTACTACGATCCCATCACGTTGCACACCGGCCTGCAGGCAGTTGCCATCCGCATTACTCTCCCCACTTTTACGTTTTCCTTTTGTACCGTTTACACTCCATCGTCATCTGCCGTTACCAGGGCAGACGTGATGCAACTTATTGCTCAGCTACCTACACCATTTTTGTTAACTGGAGACTTCAATGCCCACCATCCCCTTTGGGGCTCTCCAGCATCCTGCCCAAGGGGCTCCTTGTTAGCAGACCTTTTCAACCAGCTCGATCTTGTCTGCCTCAATACTGGCGCCCCAACCTTTCTTTCGGACACATCTCACACCTATTCCCATTTAGACCTCTCTATATGTACTCCCCAACTTGCACGCCGGTTTGAGTGGTATGCACTTTCTGATACATATTCGAGCGACCACTTCCCGTGTGTTATCCAACTCCTGCAGCATACTCCCTCTCCGTGCTTCTCTCATTGGACCATCTCCAAGGCAGACTGGGGGCTCTTCTCTTCCAGGGCGACCTTTCAGGATCAAACCTTTACAAGCTGCGATCGTCAGGTCGCACACCTCACGGAAGTCATTCTCGCTGCTGCTGAATATTCCATCCCTCACCCTCCTTCTTCTCCACGTCGCGTGGTGGACCGCGGCATGTAGAGACGCTTTACGTGCTCGTCGACGTGCTTTACGCACATTTAAACGCCACCCTACAGTGGCGAATTGTATCAATTATAAACGATTACGTGCTCAGTGTCGTCGTATTATTAAAGAAAGCAAGAAAGCCAGCTGGGCTGCTTTCACAAGCACCTTCAACAGTTTTACTCCTTCTTCTGTTGTCTGGGGTAGCCTGCGCCGGCTATCTGGCACTAAGGTCCACTCACCAGTTTCTGGCTTGAAGGTCGCGAATGACGTCCTTGTAGCCCCTGAGGCTGTCTCCAATGCCTTCGGCCGCTTTTTCGCAGAGGTTTCGAGCTCCGCTCATTACCACCCTGCCTTCCTCCCCCGCAAACAGGCAGAGGAGGCTAGGCCACCTAACTTCCGCTCCTCGAATTGTGAAAGTTATAATGCCCCATTCACCATGCGGGAACTCGAAAACGCACTTGGCCGATCACGGTCCTCTGCTCCAGGGCCAGATTCTATTCATATTCAGATGCTGAAGAACCTTTCTCCTGCGGGTAAAGGTTTTCTTCTTCGTACATATAATCGCATCTGGATTGAGGGACATGTTCCCGCATGCTGGCGCGAGTCTATTGTTGTCCCGATTCCTAAGCCGGGGAAGGACAAGCACTTGCCTTCCAGTTATCGACCTATCTCGCTTACCAGCTGTGTCTGTAAAGTGATGGAGCGAATGGTTAACTCTCGATTGGTTTGGCTGCTCGAGTCTCGACGCCTACTTACCAATGTACAATGTGGATTTCGTAGGCGCCGCTCTGCTGTTGACCATCTGGTTACCTTGTCGACCTTCATTATGAATAACTTCTTGCGGAAGCGCCCGACCGCGGCTGTGTTCTTTGATTTGGAGAAGGCTTACGACACCTGTTGGAAGGCGGGCATTCTCCGCACCATGCATACATGGGGCGTTCGCGGTCGCCTTCCTCTTTTTATTCGTTCCTTTTTAATGGATCGACAGTTCAGGGTACGTGTGGGTTCTGTCCTGTCGGACACCTTTCGCCAGGAGAATGGGGTGCCACAGGGCTCAGTCTTGAGCGTCGCTCTCTTCGCCATCGCGATCAATCCAATAATGGATTGCCTCCCAGCTGATGTATCAGGCTCCCTTTTCGTGGACGATTTTACCATCTATTGCAGCGCGCAGTGTACACGTGTCCTGGAGCACTGTCTTCAGCGTTCTCTTGACCGTCTTTACTCCTGGAGTGTCGCCAATGGCTTCCGTTTTTCTGCCGAGAAGACGGTCTGTATTAACTTCTGGCGCTACAAAGAGTTTCTCCCACCGTCCTTAAGACTCGGTCCCGTTGCTCTCCCACTCGTGGAGACAATCAAATTTTTAGGCCTTACCTTTGACAGGAAACTTAGCTGGTCTCCACATGTGTCATATTTGGCCGCCCGTTGTACCCGTTCTTTAAATGTCCTCCGTGTTCTCAGTGGTATGTCGTGGGGAGCGGATCGAACCGTCCTACTTCGTCTATATCGGTCGATCGTCCGCTCCAAGCTGGATTATGGGAGCTTCGTATACTCCTCTGCACGGCCATCCATCTTACGCCGCCTCAACTCCATACAACATCGGGGTTTACGACTTGCGATCGGAGCATTTTATACCAGTCCCGTAGAGAGTCTTCATGCTGACGCTGGCGAATTGCCACTCACCTACCGGCGCGATATACTGCTTTGTCGGTATGCCTGTCGGCTACTGTCAATGCCCGACCATCCGTCTTATCGTTCCTTTTTTGACGACTCTCTTGACCGTCAATACGGGTTGTATGTCTCTGCCCTGCTACCCCCTGGAGTTCGCTTTCGTCGCCTCCTTCAACACCTTAATTTCTCACTCCCTGCAACCTTTCGAGTGGGCGAGAGCCGCACGCCACCATGGCTCCAGGCTCAGGTCCGCGTTCACCTTGACCTCCGCTCGCTCCCAAAAGAGGTCACCCCCGGTTCGGTCTACCACTCCCGTTTTTTGGAACTTCGTTCAAAGTTCATCGACATGACATTCATTTATACAGATGGCTCTAAGACCAATGACGGGGTCGGGTGTTCCTTTATTGTCGAGGCACAAAGTTTCAAATACCGGCTCCATGACCATTGTTCTGTCTTCACAGCTGAGCTCTTTGCCCTCTACCAGGCTGTTCTTTACATCTGCCGCCACCGACATTCTGCTTATGTCATCTGCTCAGATTCCCTGAGCGCCATCCAGAGCCTCAGTGATCCGTACCCGGTTCACCCTTTCGTACACCGGATCCAACGCTCTCTTCAGCAGCTGGTGGACGTCGGTACGCCGGTTAGCTTTATGTGGGTTCCTGGCCATGTCGGTATCCCTGGGAACGAAGCTGCAGATGCCGCGGCCAAGGCTGCGGTCCTCCAGCCTCGGACAGCTTCTTGTTGTGTCCCTTCGTCCGATTTTAGCAGGGTGATTTGTCGGCGCATCTTATCTCTGTGGCATGCCGATTGGGCTGCACTTACCGACAACAAGCTTCGGGCCTTAAAACCTCTTCCCGTGGCTTGGACGTCCTCCTCACGCCCTTCTCGGCGGGAGGAGGTCATTTTAGCCCGGTTAAGAATTGGACACTGCCGGTTCAGCCATCGCCATCTACTGACGGCTGCGCCGGCGCCGTTCTGCCCATGTGGGCACTTGCTGACGGTTAGACACATTTTAATGTCCTGTCCAGATCTTAACACACTGCGCCTCGATCTTAACCTGCCAAATACTTTCGATGCCATTTTAGCGGATGACCCACGAGCAGCTGCTCGTGTTCTTCGTTTTATCAATTTGACAAACCTCGCTAAGGACATTTGATGATGCTGTTTTTTAATCCTATGCCTGTCAGTCTGTCTTTTATCGTGTTTTCCCTTTTAGTTGTTGTGGTCAACTTGTGCCTCGCGGTGTATTCTTAGAGTAGTCAGGGCGCTAATGACCATTGAAGTTGTGCGCCCTAAAAACCACAAAAAAAAAAAAAAAGGGAAGGGAAGGTATGCAGCCCGGAAAGGAAGGAGGGCCACATTAGCTCGGGGCCCCGTGCTCGCTACGCACGTGTCCACAAAAGAGTTGTGGACCCCCTGGGGGGAGGTGAGGGTATCATCTGGAGTGCCCCAGGGAAGTGTGGTAGGTCCAATGTTGTTTTCTACCTATATAAATGATCTTTTGGATAGGGTGGATTTGCTGACGACGCTGTGGTGTATGGGAAGGTGTCGTCGTTGAGTGACTGTAGGAGGATACGAGATGACTTGGACAGGATTTGTGATTGGTGTAAAGAATGGCAGCTAACTCTAAATATAGATAGATGTAAATTAATGCAGATGAATAGGAAAAAGAACCCCGTAATGTTTGAATACTCCATTAGTAGTGTAGCGCTTGACACAGTCACGTCGACTAAATATTTGGGCGTAACATTGCAGAATGATATGAAGTGGGACAAGCATGTAGTGGCAGTTGTGGGGAAGGCGGATAGTCGTCTTCGGTTCGTTGGTAGAATTTTGGGAATATGTGGTTCATCTGTAGAGGAGACCGCTTATAAAATGCTAATACGACCTATTCTCGAGTACTGCTCGAGCGTTTGGGATCTCTATCAGGTCGGATTGAGAGAGGACATAGAAGCAATTCAGAGGCAGGCTGCTAGATTTGTTACTGGTAGGTTTGATCACGCGAGTGTTACGAAAATGCTTCAGGAACTCGGGTGGGAGTCTAGAGCAAAGGAGGCGTTCTTTCGTGAATCGCTACTGAGGAAATTTAGAGAACCAGCATTTGAGGCTGACTGCAGTACAATTTTACTGCCGCCAACTTACATTTCGCGGAAAGACCACAAAGATAAGAGAGATTAGGGCTCGTACAGAGGCATATAGGCAGTCATTTTTCCCTCGTTCTGTTTGGGAGTGGAACAGGGAGAGAAGATGCTCGTTGTGGTACCAAGTACTCTCCGCCACACACCGTACGGTGGATTGCGGAGTATGTATGTAGATGAAATTTGTGAACTGTCCAGGATACATTGCCATTTATCAACAGCTTGTCCTTATTATCTCTAGTTCTTCACGTTTATTCCCAAAACATTGTTCACATCGTATATAACAGACTGTGGTGCAAAATTCTGGCTCAGTTAAGTGTAATTTTAACGCGTGACGTAAAAAGTCACCGTGTGCACCATATTCTCCCCTTTCGTATTTGCAGCTCTTAACAAGTTAATTTGATATTTTCATCGTTCGCAGTTAAAACTAAGCTGCTTTTCCAGCGTCTCGCCTGCTCTACATACGCCGACGAGCCAAACCGCTGACGCGACCGGTTTAATAGCGTATCGGTCACGTTTAAAGTGCGCGTCATTTATGATGGCGGCCGAGTTAGTGTTTTGCGGCGTCAGATGCGCAGAACGAACCTAGTCAGCCAATGAACAGAGAACGACGTTGCCAGAGCTCGACAGCAGTGCAGAGCACGAACGAGTGTCTTCAGTTTTAGAAACGTTCAGTCATAAATCAAGTAATTGCTTTTGTTCAATGTCTTGAATGCTTTTTCTACACTTTCTATAAAAGAAAGTCTGCTTTCTTTATACTAATTGGTTTAATAGAATATGAAGCAAACAAGCAATAAGCCTCCGGAAACGTGTTTGTATCATTTTCACTAACCGCATTTTCGCAATAAAGAACAACGGTAATTGTTTATTTCCTATTGTACTTCGACGAAACGTGAGTAATTTGTAGTCATACCAACAGTGTTTGTCGGTATTTTGCGCGACAGTTTAAAGTCCTCCGGGTGAGTAATTGAGCGACGAGCTGTGTTAGCAGCCATACACTTTGAACTCAGAACCTTTCACTCAGCGTGATGGTTAATCCTTAGTCGGTGGTTAATACTTTCTTTATTTAAATAGAATATCGCAGTGTCTTACATTCAAACGAATGAAATTAATGAAATAATTTTTTGAAATTTCTAGTGGCAACTAAAATCGACCATACGGAAAGTATACGCTGTGGACTTTTACAGCTGCGAAATCTTCAAAATTTCGTGCAACGGTTTACTACATCAAATGCTGCACAATAACTGCGTTAAACATCGAAACAAAGTTAAGTCATTTATGGGGGGACGTTTCAGTCAAGATGATGTGTAAAAATCAAATTTTTGGGCCAAAAAGGTTTTGTGAAATCGAATGATAAGTGTGTCAAAGTAGTCGAAACACCGTGTGTCTGCACAGGTGAGCAATACAGTGATGACAAAATCGCGCACATCGCGGAATTCGGGGAGCACGTGTCTGTAGCAGCGAAAGGGTTAATGCGGCCGTGGTGGATTTACTTCATAAACTGCGCGCTCCCCCCTAAACGTAAGTCTGCGAACTATACTATACTATACTACACTATACTATGGCGCTGCTTCTCTTTGCTGCGTTGCCAGTTGTACGCGCCATCTCCCGCGTGTGGGCGGGCATTCGCGAGCCGCCAAGATAAAAGAATTGAACTATAGGAACGCCGTACAGCGGCTGTTTCGTGTGACGTGTGTCGTGTGTCTGACAAGTACGCGGAGTCGCAGCAGCACGTGGGAAGCCGCCATCGGCTCGAGATCCAGTCTCTGTTAGCCCGTGTCCACGGAGCAACTCGGCGGGCTAAGCGGGACCTGCTGGAAGCGAGGAGCGCCGCGTTGTGAGCTCCATCTGTTCCCACGACGCCAACAGCCGCCTCGCTCGGCAGTTGGCGCGAAACCCGGTCCCGGTCCCAGACGCTGGGCCCCAACAGCCTACCGCTGCTCCCAGTGGATGTACAGAATGTCGGCACGTGCCGCTAGTGTAATGGCTCCCCATTCGCCTCTCTAAGCTCGACATTTCCACAGAACAGCAATTCACACAGCATACTATCCAAAACAAATCGGCCTGATGCAGAAGCCACGCCTAAATATACTGTTGTCCCGTACGTACGCGAACTTTTGTACCACACTGAAAACTTTATAAAAATATTTTTATAAAGCTTCTCTACTAATAAATTGCAGCAATAAGGCTCGTTTCACACTGGGACACACGTGACGGACACTGACAGAGATACATTCGTTTGAATTGGAGCATTCACACTGGGACACTGCACCGAGTCACCGAGTCATTATTTGTATGTTTACTAAAAACCCTGTTCCAAACTGGGGACATTGTTTCATTGCCCTCGGTCCTGGTTTCCCAATATAAATTCTGTATCCTTGTGATTCGAATGGTTCCTCTGTGGTGTTTCTCATTTCTTGGATCCCTGTTATTAAAATATTTTGTTTACTTCAGACCGGAAAACTTAAGGATCTCACAGATAGTGAGTTTATGTTGTGTGTTGCTATATAATTTATTTGTTCATGTTTAATCTTCTTTTTGTGTTTTAGTGTGCATTTGGATGGCTGCAAACGCTCCGATTCGTTGCTGTCTTCTAGTTGACTACCCACCGAATCCGATGTAGCCTTTTCCTGCCTTTTTGAGCAGGACGGTGGAATTTTTTCCTAAAAGACCTTTCCATTTTTGACTGTCGAAGGTTGTCAACCTTAGTTGGAGCAAGCTCCGATTTACAACTCCGGTTGTTAACCGCAGAGGGTGTGTTTGCTCTGCGAGAGCTATTTTATTTCACTCAAGTCCGCCAGTAAACCGGTGAGGACTTCCCTATCCGCCACCTGGGACGCGCCACGTAGGAGTATCACCTCTCCTCCTACTATGACAGCATTTATTAAAATTATAGTTGCCGGGTGTTTCAGTTGGTTATCTATAATGTCTACAAAATTATGCAGGTTACACACAAGCATACACACGCACGCACACGTAGTTTTGCTCCATATGCTTTTTTTTTTTACAGGTACTTGGGGGCCGGATCATCCATGATGGACTTACATTTTCAGTGCAGAATTGGAGTATCAACTATCTCGTATATTATACGACACGTTTGCTCTGCCATATCGCGTAAAATGAAGTCAAAATGTTTTCCCGATCTCTCGAAAGATCCATGGCTTGCCTCAGCTGAAGGATTCCATAAGAGGGCGAACTTTTCTCATTGTGTGGGTGCAGTGGACGGGAAGCACATCATAATTATAGTAGAGTGAACCACTGGAAGCGAGTTATACAATTCCAAGAACTATTTTTCCATTCTGTTGTTAACTGTTTGTGATTCAACGTACAAATTCTTATTTGTAGACGTTGGAGCATATGGGAAATCGTCCGACTCAACTGTTTCGTAATACAGTGTTAAATAATAAACTACAGGATGGTAGGCTAGATTTACCTGCACCGAAACAACTGTCATTATCGTTTGAAAGACGTATGCCATTCATGTTAGTAGGAGATGAAGGTTTCCGATTGCCGAAATTTATTTTGCGCCCTTACGGTGGAAAGTATGTAGACATTAAAAAAACGTGTGTTCAACTATAGACTGTGCAGAGCTAGAAGGTACATCGAGTGTACTTTTGGAATTCTTGCAAACAAGTGGCGCATTTTCTATCGACCACTGGATGTTACATTGGATTTGGCAGAGTATTGTGAAGACATGTTGCCTCCTCCATACCTTTGTGCGTGATCGTGATGGAATACAGTTTGAGGATACGTTAACTATTCAGGGATTGCAGGACATGTCACCTTCCTTGGTCCGTGGAGGAAATATTGCGAACGGTATCAGAGAAGATTTCGCAAATTAGATTTTTTGCAGCTGCCATGGCACTTCGCCTTCAGGGCTGATGAAGTAAGTGCTAGAAATGTTATGTGAACATTAATGTCGTTAGGCCTTAATGTTCATTGGAGTTGCACATTTCAAATACAGTGTTCAATTATTACCATGTTAACTGAAACAAACCATACTGTTGTGCTCACTGAACTGATCAAAACTTGCAATTACAATTATAATTACAATGCAGTTTCTAGCGTTAAAAGGCTTTTTGTCTTTTCACATTTAACCAAATATAACATTGATGATGATAATTCATGGCAATGTTTGCCGACAAGATAAAGAATGCAACTTTTTAACACTAGATTGCGTACTCACGGCAGTTCTCCTTGGCCGTTTTTTGGTACGACTTGGAAAGAGAAAAATTAATGAATGATCGCTGATGCGTCGGTTCTCGATTGTGTTCAGGAGACGTACAGATTGATTGCGCGAAAATAGTTTCTCAAATGACCTCTTAACCCGGATTGCTTTCATGCAATCAGATTCTTCAATGGATTTACCTTAGGGACCTATTTGAATAATAAAAAATGCAAAACAGTGAAATTTTGTAAAAAAGTTGTCAGATCGGAAACTGAACACATTAATGGTCTTCCAAATACAATCGAGACACCGCGATAAAGAGCGAACCTGTAACAAAGTTCATTTAAACAAACATTATTTGTGGTTAATTTAAAGAAAAGAATAAGCATACATTTTCTGTACAGTGAAGCATCAATATATTCTCAAAGAACAAAGGCGTTAAACTATAAACATTAACAAATTTACAATGAATACAAAACTTACACTCTTCTGTTCTTCTCATACGTGGAACAGTCCAATAATCGCTGCTTTTGCATGTGTGATATTTTGTAAAAATTAAATGTCCTCGGCGTGCGCGTAAGTATTTTTTATCGTCACAAAGTTTACAAAAGCGTTTTGTTTTTCTTGGTGATAACGTGGTTTTTCACACTAAAATAAATATAACTTGTAGCGGTGCTACACAACAAGTCTTAACAAGTCGGCGACCAAACATCAAAGGTAATGAAGTACTTGTTAACATATCGGCGACCAGAAGTACAACTAACTATAAAGACTCTAGAATTTTCCTAACAAATGATAAATTGTTCTTTCTTCTGTTTCGCAGCTTCTTACTATCCAGCGCTGCGGCAATGACTAAATATCTGCGCCCAGCGAGTCAGTGTATCTTTTAAACGCTGGCCGCGCATCTTGGTATGGGCGCACGTTATAAACAGATTTCATTTCTTTACTCTCGCGTTGTCATGCTTAGTATCATTACAAACTACAGCTCGGTGGCTATCCTTTTCTCATATGCAAAATGTCCGAAATCCAATAATATCACAAGTTGACTGTATTACAGTTCTGTGTACCTAATTGAACAGAACCCAAGCACGAGCTCTGTTCTCATTCGGGTGTCAAAAACTTTTAAGTCAATAGTATTATGGTAAATTAAAATATTCAGAACAACAATAATTTAAGCATAAGTTGTTACTATAATCATGAATTTTATTTACTGTATTTTTCGGACCATAAGGCGGAGCGCCTTATTAGACTACGAAAAGACGTACCCTTAGTTTTATTTCAACATTTTCATAACAAAATTATTTATTTTACTTTCATTCGCCCTGTAGGGGTGAGTACATAGTTTCTGCGCGCATCCATTTTGTCCATTCTTCTCGCATTGAGACTGCGTAACAGTACACTTACTATTGGTAATGCAAAAGAAAAGGGGTGAGGGATAGCATTCTCCTTGTAGGTTATTAGCCTCGTACAGGGGTAGAAAATATATTTCTCTATTCTTGTGGTCCGAAAAATACGGTATTAAAGTGAAAAAAGAATATAGAACTTGCCAATTTTGTTTCTTTCATCTATGCTCTCTTCATCGAAATCAGGCACAAACTAAGTAATAACTTGTTGCCACGCTTTCATTCTCATGACTTTGTTACTGTAGTCACCGCTTTTCATATCCCAAATAACGGGACGACTTTCCACTTGACTTATAAAATCTTCTGTGTTGATGAACTCTGAACTCACGGCTGCACTGTGTGGAGAACCACTGGGCTCAGCGACGGCTGCCTGCCTGTTGGCAGCTCTGCCCTGCTCTGCTCTGCACTGCTGTGCTGCGCCTGTGCCTGTGGTCGGTGTCCCAGCGTGAACACCCCAGTACCAGAGCTGATGCGTGTCCGGCGGTGACCGCAGCCAACACACTGCACTGAGTCACATGTGACGGACACCGACAGTGTCCCGGTGTGAACGCTCCAATTCAAACGAATGTATCTCTATCAGTGTCCGTCACGTGTGTCCCAGTGTGAAACGAGCCTAAGTGATCCACGATGTAAATCTTTCCGAGACCCCCTACATCACATCAGGAATGTACGAGCTCTGATTCGAGATTACTCGCAAAGTTGTGCCTTTCTGACGGATGTAGGGATTTTCGCCACGAAACACCACCACCACCATGCCTCAAGGCTTGCAAACGTGAACAAGTCTAAATTTGCAGTCCACATTGCAGAAGAAGATCATTAGGTCAGTAACATTGAGTGTAACATCATCATATTACGTTCGGCAGAAAGAGGGCCAATTATGAATCGGTCTGCTGATTAAGGATAACATCAGGGTCTCACCGACTTGCCTGACACTCCTTTCTGTTAGTCGTTTAGGAAAGTACTTCGAGGTGTCAGGTCAGAGGGGTTCCCTGAACACAATTTCTACACAAGGCAGCTCAATAGGCTGTGGAGTGCAGGGGTAGGCTAGCAATACAAATTACAAAGTAAAGGAAAAGAATATTAAGTCACTCAACTGATTGCTATTTGCCTGTTTAAATGTTTAACAGAAAGCCTTTTAAGAAAGCAAGACTAGAAAATGTGACTGATGAGTTAAAATAATGTTTAAATAGGCTCTGACCGAGCACATATTTTAAAACGAAATACTTCCTTTAAGGAACCAGCGATCAAAATTAATTACACAATCCTCGACAATCATATTACATTCAAGACGTTTAAGATTAAACAGTAATATATATCAGAGAGCTGCAGTCCCAAGTTTTAAGCAGCACGTTTCAGATGTATTGTACTGTTGCAGTGCACTCAAAGTCCCTCAGAGGATCTCCCCACACAGGAAGTTATTGCCGCAATCGACAAAATATCATTCCATGTACAGACCTAAACCAAACTAAAAGCTCTCTTAAGTTTGGTACAGTTAATTCCCTTTCAACATATACATCAAGTCTAGCCCTAGCACCGACACCCCGGAATGTAGCACGCGAAAAACTACAGCGATGCATCCATCACGTATCCTTACAAAATCCAAGAACAGAGAGCCGGCTCCCCAATAGCGGAACATTTAACCACGTGCAGCGTGCGGGATGCTGATCTCGCCCTTAACCTCAACACCAGTTCAAATACTCGTCAGCCTACAATCTTGAACCACCATACACATTCCTTCAGTTACTGCATAGAAAGCCAATGTGATAGGCAAACGGACGAGCATATGATATAAGCTTAAGCAATTTGCTTACTAGACAACCCTTATGAATAGTAGCCGTAATTTTTTTTAAACGTGAGCACAGCCACAATCGAAAGACAAACAACGCCAATCATAAGGACAGTAGCACATAAGCAAGTAGTAATGGTAACTTCTGCTTAGAATGGCTACAAATCAGCGCGTGATTTAACACACCAGACAACAGTCTTTACAACATAACCATCAATACAATAGCAAATTACTCACACGTGTACTCCCCCACGATTTCGATTCGCAAAGCCATAGACAAAACGTGGAGAACGTATCACTTAGACCAACATGATGGTGCTTAGTTGCACAGCAGAGAACCAGACCTAATTAAACAGCCACAATTTTCGCCTCTAAATTGCCACAGTGCAACTGAGACTCAATCACAAATGTAATTTTACATCACCAGTTCCCGTATAGCCAATACAAGCGCCTGATTTTCACCCGTTTATAACGGCAGGCAGCAACACCGTACGGAAAAGAGCGTAGACACGAGCTCTTACCAATTCTCTTCTCCGTAAGCAGCCAACGGAACTCTCGGGAACCACTGGGACATCCAGTGCAAAAATCGTTACTCCTTCACACACATTACAGGACGCCCACTTCCCACCGCTTGCTTGCTACGGTGCCTTCCGTTCAGAGCCAAGTCGTATACCTCCGTGCGATAGGTCCGGTTCCACACTCGCTGCGTCAACCCGACAGCCGTCTTCCACCACGTCCCGAAGTGGCTGAGTAACTCTCAGTGCTGCCTCCCCTTAGTTTGTCTGCGAGGAGAACAAGTGGAGCACGTCACAGCGCGACGAAGCCGAGTGGGGGCAGCACTGACTACCTGTCTACTCAGAATGGCGTCCGTGTTTTTTTTTTGTGGTTTTAGGGCGCACAACTTCAACGGTCATTAGCGCCCAGACTACGTTAGCAATGCACCTCGAGGCACAAGTTTATAACAGCAACTAAAAGGGAAAACACGATAAAAGACACTGACAGGCATGGGATTAAAAAAACAGCATCATCAAATGTCCTTAGAGAGGTTTGTCAAGTTGATAAAACGAAGAACGCGAGCAGCTGCTCGTGGGTCATCCGCTAAAATGGCATCGAAAGAACATGGCAGGCCAAGATCAAGACGCAGTGTGTTAAAACCCGGACAGGACGTTAAAATGTGGCGGACCGTCAGCAATTGCCCACATGGGCAGAACGGCGCCGGCGCAGCCGTCAGCAGATGGCGATGGCTGAACCGGCAGTGTCCAATTCGTAACCGGGCCAAAACGACCGGCGTGGAGGGCGTTTTTTGTAGGTTTTAAGGGCGCTCAACTGCTGAGGTCATTAGCGCCCAGTCACTGGTGTTAGAGCACATGGAACCTGCTAAAACTCAAGGGGATGGGGGGACATCAGAAGGACCTGACAAGGATGCGGATAAAATAAGTAAAACGGTTAAACGTCTTTGGACAAGCCAGTTAAAGTTATAAAACGCAGAATACGAGCAGCCGCTCGAGTGTAATCAGCTAAAACATCCGGTAAAGTAGATGGCAGGGACAGGATAACACGAAATTGGCTAAAACGGGGACACGACAATAAAACATGGCACACTTAATTCCTGACCACAAGGGCACTGCGGGGCTGGGTCACCGGAGAGCAGGTAGCGGTGGCTAAACCGGCAATGCCCAATGCGCAATCTGGTCAGAAGGACCTCCTCGCGCCGAGATGATCGGGAGGATGTTGTCCAAGCAGTTGGGAGCGGTTTAACTGCCCGGAGCTTGTTTCCTTGGAGGGATGACCAAGCATCCCACCACAACGACACAAACCTCTTACAGACATCCCCACGAACGTCAGATGACAGGACACAATGGGAGGCTGGCCGAGGCAGGAGGACTGCAGCGTTGGCTGCAGCATCCGCAGCCTCATTCCCAGGAACCCCTACATGTCCGGGAACCCACAGAAAGCTGACAGAACCACCATTATCAGCGAAAGAATGGAGGGACTGCTGTATCCGTTGAATCAAGGGATGGACCGGATAGGGATCTACAAGGCTCTGAAGAGCACTGAGTGAGTCAGAGCAAAGTACATACAATGAATGGCGGTGGCGGCGGGCATACTGAACGGCCTGATGGAGAGCAAAAAGCTCGGCCGTAAAGCTGGAACATTGGTCGAGGAGCCGGTATTTAAAGGTGGCGGCCCCGACGACAAAGGCACAGCCGACACCGTCGTCAGTTTTGGAGCCATCGGTGTAAATAAAGGTGTGACCGGCAAGTCGAGCACGAAGTTCGACAAACCGTGAGCAATACACTGCAGCCGGAGTACCCTCCTTCGGGAGTGAGCTGAGGTCGAGATAAATAGGGACCGGAGCCTGGAGCCATGGTGGTGTCGGGCTCTCACCCTCTCTGAAGGTGGTAGGGAGGGCAACATCCAATTGTCGAAGCAGGCGACGGAAGCGGACTCCGGGGGGCAGCAGGGCAGACACATACAACCCGTACTGACGGTCGAGAGAATCGGCGAAGAAGGACTCGTAAGAGGGGTGGTCGGGCATAGACAACAGCCGGCAGGCATACCGACACAGCAGTACGTCGCGCCGGTAGGTCAATGGTAACTCGGCAGCTTCAGCATAAAGACTCTCGACAGGACTAGTGTAGAAGGCTCCGGTCGCAAGACGTATCCCCCGATGGTGGATGGAATTGAGCCGGCGTAAGAGGGATGGCCGAGCGGACGAGTAGACGAAGCTCCCATAATCCAGCTTCGATCGGACTACGGACCGATACAAGCGAAGCAGGACAGTGCGATCCGCTCCCCAAGATGAACCGCTAAGAACTCTGAGGACATTAAGGGAACGTGTACAACGGGCCGCCAAATAAGAGACATGTAGAGACCAACACAGTTTCCTGTCCAACGTGAGCCCTAGAAACTTAGTTGTGTCCACGAATGGGAGAACAACGGGACCGAGATGTAAGGATGGCGGAAGGAACGCTTTATATCGCCAAAAGTTGATACAAACCGTCTTCTCTTCAGAGAACCGGAAGCCATTTGCCACGCTCCATGAGTAGAGGCTGTCTAGACAACGCTGAAGGCAGCGCTCCAGGAGGCATGTTCTCTGGGCACTGCAGTAGATCGCGAAGTCATCGACGAAGAGAGAGCCCGAGACATTAGGTGGGATGCAATCCATAATTGGATTGATCGCGATGGCAAAAAGGGCTACACTCAAGACGGAGCCCTGAGGCACTCTGTTCTCCTGGAGGAAGACGTCGGACAATACGGAACCCACACGTACCCTAAACTTTCGATCCGTTAAAAAGGAATCAATAAAAAGGGGCAGGCGACCGCGTAGGCCCCACCTGTGCATAGTGCGGAGGATACCTCCTCTACAACAGGTATCATAAGCCTTCTCCAAGTCGAAGAACACGGCTACCGTTTGGCGCCTTCGCAAAAAGTTGTTCATGATGAATGTCGACAAGGTCACAAGGTGGTCAACAGCGGAGCGGCGGCGACGAAAGCCGCATTGGACATTAGTAAGTAGTCGTCGAGATTCAAGAATCCAGACTAACCGAGCATTAACCATGCGCTCCATCGCCTTACAGACACAGCTTGTAAGAGAAATGGGGCGGTAAGTAGAAGGAAGGTGTCTATCCTTCACGGGTTTGGGTATAGGAACAACAACGGCATCACGCCAACGCATGGGGACGTGACCTTCGGTCCAGACGCGGTTGTAGGTACGAAGAAGGAAGCTTTTGCCCGCCGGAGAAAGGTGTGCCAGCATCTGAACGTGAATGGCATCTGGCCCCGGAGCAGAGGACCGGGACAGTGCAAGAGCACGTTCGAGTTCCCGCATAGTAAAGGGGGCATTATAAGTTTCCAGATTCAGCGAGTGGAAGGAAGGTCGCCGAGCCTCTTCTGCCTCTTCTGCCTCTTTCCTGGGAAGGAAGGCAGGATGGTAATTGGCGGAGCTTGAAACCTCCGCGAAAAAGCGGCCAAAGGCGTTGGAGATAGCCACAGGATCAACAAGGACCTCATTACCCGAGGTCAGGCCAGGTACTGAGGAGTGGGCCTTAATGCCCGACAGCCGGCGCAGGCTACCCCCATACGACAGAAGAGGGAGTAAAACTGTTAAAGGAGCTGGTGAAAGAGGCCCAACAAGCTTTTTTGCTGTCTTTGATGACTCTACGGCATTGCGCTCGGAGTCGTTTGTATTCAATACAATTCGCCAACGTAGGATGGCGGCGAAAGGTGCGTAAAGCACGTCGTCGAGCACGGATAGCGTCCCTACAAGCCTCGTTCCACCAGGGGACAGAAACGCGACGTGAAGAAGTAGTATGAGGAATGGAACGTTCGGCAGCATTGATTATAACAGCCGTGAGGTATTCGACCTGACTGTCAGAACTGGGAAAATCGTGATCCGGAAAGGTCGCCAGGGAGGAGTAAAGTCCCCAGTCAGCTTTCAGTATGTTCCAGCTCGAAGGACGTGGGGATGGGGTGTGGTGCAGGAGACGAACGACACAGGGGAAGTGGTCGCTCGAATAGGTGTCAGAAAGGACATACCACTCGAACCGACAGGCAAGAGTGGTAGAACAGATCGAGAGGTCCAAGTGGGAGTAGGTATGAGTAGAGTCCGAGAGGAAAGTCGGGGCGCCGGTATTGAGGCAGACAAGATTGAGATGGTTGAAGACATCCGCCAAGAGTGAGCCTCTTGGACAGGATGCAGGAGAGTCCCAAAGGGGATGATGGGCATTGAAGTCGCCAAACAATAAGAACGGCGGGGGAAGCTGAACGATCAGGTGCATCATGTCAGCCCGACTAACAGCAGATGACGGTGGAGTGTAGATGGTACAAACTGAAAAAGTAAAAGCAGAAAGAGTAATGCGGACAGCTATTGCTTGGAGGTGGGTGGTCAATTGGATGGGATGGTAATAAACATCGTCCCGAACGAGCAACATGACCCCACCATGAGCTGGGATACCATCCACAGGGGTGAGGTCATACCGCTCCGAGGTATAGTGGGTAAAGGCAATACGGTCAGTCGGGTGCAACTTGGTTTCCTGGAGACCAAGGACGAGCGGACAGTGCAGGCGGAGGAGCAGTTGTAATTCCTCCTGATTAGATCGAATACCTCTTATGTTCCAATGAAACAACGCCATCGCTAGTCAAAAGGTTGGGGGAACGAGACGAGGGAAGAGCCGGTCACCTCGACGGCCGCGGAGGGCCAGGTTGCGAGGGAACAATGCTACAACCGACGGGAGGCGGATCCGGTTCCATCGACTCGTCGCCACCCGCGGCCGCTGTCCCTGGTTGTGCAGGAGGGGCCGCATCATTTGCCGACGAAAGGCCGGCGGAGCACCTGGCAGCAGAACGTCCTGGCGAAACTGAGGACGGCCGGGAGCAGCGGCTCACGGATGGAGCGTCAGACGAAACGCGCTGGGGTGGAGAGGGGGGATAGAGACTACTTCTTAGAGGCCTTCTTTGAAGGCCGAGGAGGCACAGGGATGGTGGGCTGGACCCGAAGAAGGTCCTCACGCGCGGGGTCCGTTTTAGAGGAGAGGAGAGGAGAGGAGAGGAGAGGAGAGGAGAGGAGAGGAGAGGAGAGGAGAGGAGAGGAGAGGAGAGGAGAGGAGAGGAGGAGAGGAGAGGAGAGGAGAGGAGAGGAGAGGGAGAGGAGAGGAGAGGAGAGGAGAGGAGAGGAGAGGAGAGGAGAGGAGAGGAGAGGAGAGGAGAGGAGAGGAGAGGAGAGGAGAGGAGAGGAGAGGAGAGGAGAGGAGAGGAGAGGAGAGGAGAGGAGAGGAGAGGAGAGGAGAGGAGAGGAGAGGAGAGGAGAGGAGAGGAGAGGAGAGGAGAGGAGAGGAGAGGAGAGGAGAGGAGAGGAGAGGAGAGGAGAGGAGAGGAGAGGAGAGGAGAGGAGAGGAGAGGAGAGGAGAGGAGAGGAGAGGAGAGGAGAGGAGAGGAGAGGAGAGGAGAGGAGAGGAGAGAGAGGAGAGGAGAGGAGAGGAGAGGAGAGGAGAGGAGAGGAGAGGAGAGGAGAGGAGAGGAGAGGAGAGGAGAGGAGAGGAGAGGAGAGGAGAGGAGAGGAGAGGAGAGAGGAGAGGAGAGGAGAGGAGAGGAGAGGAGAGGAGAGGAGAGGAGAGGAGAGGAGAGGAGAGGAGAGGAGAGGAGAGGAGAGGAGAGGAGAGGAGAGGAGAGGAGAGGAGAGGAGAGGAGAGGAGAGGAGAGGAGAGGAGGAGGAGAGGAGAGGAGAGGAGAGGAGAGGAGA
Source organism: Schistocerca serialis cubense (assembly GCF_023864345.2). Lineage (NCBI taxonomy): Eukaryota > Metazoa > Arthropoda > Insecta > Orthoptera > Acrididae > Schistocerca > Schistocerca serialis. The sequence continues at coordinate 1,072,393,874 of NC_064640.1, read as the reverse complement.
GAGGAGAGGAGAGGAGAGGAGAGGAGAGGAGGAGAGGAGAGGAGAGGAGAGGAGAGGAGAGGAGAGGAGAGGAGAGGAGAGGAGAGGAGAGGAGAGGAGAGGAGAGGAGAGGAGAGGAGAGGAGAGGAGAGGAGAGGAGAGGAGAGGAGAGGAGAGGAGAGGAGAGGAGAGGAGAGGAGAGGAGAGGAGAGGAGAGGAGAGGAGAGGAGAGGAGAGGAGGAGAGGAGAGGAGAGGAGAGGAGAGGAGAGGAGAGGAGAGGAGAGGAGAGGAGAGGAGAGGAGAGGAGAGGAGAGGAGAGGAGAGGAGAGGAGAGGAGAGGAGAGGAGAGGAGAGGAGAGGAGAGGAGAGGAGAGGAGAGGAGAGGAGAGGAGAGGAGAGGAGAGGAGAGGAGAGGAGAGGAGAGGAGAGGAGAGGAGAGGAGAGGAGAGGAGAGGAGAGGAGAGGAGAGGAGAGGAGAGGAGAGGAGAGAGGAGAGGAGAGGAGAGGAGAGGAGAGGAGAGGAGAGGAGAGGAGAGGAGAGGAGAGGAGAGGAGAGGAGAGGAGAGGAGAGGAGAGGAGAGGAGAGGAGAGGAGAGGAGAGGAGAGGAGAGGAGAGGAGAGGAGAGGAGAGGAGAGGAGAGGAGAGGAGAGGAGAGGAGAGGAGAGGAGAGAGAGA